>NC_047666.1:41041557-41349682 GCF_011762505.2 Arvicanthis niloticus
TCTCCATCAATAGTGATTGAGAGTTTTGCTGGGTATAGTAGTCTGGGCTGGCATTTGTGTTCTCTTAGGGTCTGTATGATATCGGTCCAGGATCTTCTGGCTTTTATGGTCTCTGGTGAGAAGTCTGGTGTAATTCTTATAGGTCTGCCTTTATATGTTACTTCACCTTTTTCCCTTACTGCTTTTAGTATTTTTTCTTTGTTTTGATGTTTTGATTATTATGTGACAAGAGGTATTTCTTTTCTGGTCTGGTCTATTTAGAGTTCTGTAGCCTTCTTGTATATTTATGGACATCTCTTTCTTTAGGTTAGGGAAGTTTTCCTCTATAATTTTGTTGAAGATATTTACTGGTCCTTTAAGTTGGGAATCTTCACTCTTGTCTATATCTATTATCTTTAGGTTTGGCCTTCTCATTGTGTCCTGGATTTCCTGGATGTTCTGGGTTAGGAGCTTTTCACATTTTGCATTTTTTGACAGTTGTGTCAATGTTTTCCATGGTATCTTCTGCACATGAGATTCTCTCTTCTATTTCTTGTATTCTGTTGGTGATGCTTGTGTCTATGACTCCTGATCTCTTTCCTAGGTTTTCTATTTCCAGGGTAGTCTCCCTTTGAGATTTCTTTATTGTTCCTACTTCCATTTTTATGTCCTAGATGGTTTTGTTTAATTCCTTCACCTGTTTGGTTGTGTTTTCTTGCAATTCTTTAAAGGATTTTAGTGTTTTCTCTTTAAAGGCTTCTACTGTTTACCTGTGTTTTCCTCAAATTCTTTAAGACTGTTACTTATATCCTTCTTAAAATCCTTTATCATCATCATGAGAAGTGATTTTAATTCTGAATCCTGATTTTCCTGTGTGATGGGGTGTTCAGGGTTTGCCATGGTGGGGGAACTGGGTTTTGATGATGCCAAGTAACTTTGGTTTCTGTTTCTTATGCTCTTGTGCTTGCCTTACACCATCTGGTTAACTCTAGTGCTACCTGCACTCACTGTCTCTGACTGGAGCCTGCCTTTCCAGTTATCTTGCTTGTGTCAGAACTCCTCAGGGTCCAGATGGCTCTGTGATCCTGTGATCCTGATCTCCAGCTGCTCTGAGTACAGTGGCTCCTCTAAGATGTCTCAGGATATGGTGTCTCCATGGTAGCAGACCAGCTAGGTGTCTGCCCCAGCCACAAGGATCAAGCGAGGGGCAGAAGGGGAGTGGAATTCTGCAGGTGTGGGGTTTGGGTGCATGGTGGGTCTTGAGAGGACCCTACTCCCAGTTGTAGCTCTGGGGCATAGGGCAGTGGGTGACTGTTCTTAACTGCTGCTCTGAGTTTAGTGGCCCCTCTAGGATGTCTCGGGATAAGGTGTCCTCAAGGGAGCAGACCAACCAAGTGTCTGCCCCAGCCACAAGGCTATTTTGTCTTCTTTACAGTAGTTATAATACCTAATGCCATACATACATTATGTAAATAGTTTTTAAACTGCATTATTTTGGGAAAGGCAACAAAGTAAGGATGAACACATTCAGTGTATATACATGTTCCCTTTCTCAGTTGGTTCAGCAGAGAATACCTGTGGTTTGTTCAGTCTACACAGAGAGGAAGGACTGTGCTGTCCTCAGTCAAAAACATTTCTTTATAGAAGATACTTAAAGATGTGTGTGGGTCACTCCCATGCTCCTGGGGTTTGCATACCAGCAGATGTTTCAGATTCAGCTCAATAGGTTTTTGTTGTACAAATCAGTAGCTTCTCACTTGCTGTTCTTGGGTCATCAGTAGAACCTGGGGCCTTGTTGGAGATGCAAAGATGTGGGCTTGGCCCATCCACCTGAATCTGGTACCATAGTGAGCTATATATCAACAGGCTTGCTGTGGGGCACTGCTGCAGCCTGATGTCAGAGAACTGGTAGATGTTGGAAGCCCATGTTTCCATGAAGCAGGTGGAATGGGTGTGTGTCTTAGGGTTTCTATTGCTGTAAAGAGACCATGAGCATGGCAGCTCTTATAAAGGAAAACATTTAATTGGGGCTGGCTTATAGTTTCAAAGATGTTGTCTATTATCATGGCAGGAAGCATGGCAGCATGCATGCATACATGGTGTTGGAACTGAGAGTTGTACATCTTGATGTGGAGGTGGCAGGAGACTGTGCGCCACATCCGGTATAGCTTGAGCATGTATGAGACCTCAAAACCTAACTTCACACTGATATACTTCCTCCAGCAAGGCCACAACTACTCTAACAAGCTCATATCTCCTAATAGTGCCACTCCTTATGGGCCATATGAGTCTATGAGTCTATGGAGGTCATACCTACTCAAACTACCACAGGAGGTAAGGTAAGAGCTAGACACTATAGCAGAGGAGCTAATAAGAGAGTCTGACTTGCCTGCATAACAGGCAAGTAGAAAAGACATGATTTTGATAAACAAAACAAAGCAAAAGCAAAACAAAATATAACAAAATCTCATGTACTGACAGCACTGCCAGTGTTTTCTTTACTGCTGAGGGACTATAATTAGTTTTATTCATATATTCTTGTACCTGTTTCTATTTTACATAAAAGCAATGTTGGCTTAGATTGCTTTCAATTTCATCTTAAGTTAAAATCACTTATGGGTTTTAATTGAATCCATTAAGTAATATTTTTATACGCTCAGCTAAAACAAGAGCTGAGAAATGTGAAGTAAAAAAGATACACTATTTTACCTCATGGAAGATCAGTTAGAAATAAAACTAGACTATATCTAAATATTTCAATGTAGTTACAGTAGGATACACACATGTGCACCCGTGTGTGCATGCATGGGCACACACACACGTGCATGCACACGCATGTGTATACACACACATACACACACACACACCCCTTACACTATAGCCCAGGCTGGTCTAGAATTTACCATGTAGCCTAAACAGGCCTCAAACTTACAGCAGTAATCCCTCTTGAGTGCTGGAATTGTGGCTTGGGAAGATAGCTTATGTACTAACGGGGACTGATATAACAGTCTGTTGGACCCTTGTGGAATTTTTTTCACATTGTGAAATTCTACAAGTAGATTTTAAGTTTACTTACTGGATTAAAGTCTAATAAAGATGGAAGAAATGTTGTGACACTGTATGGAAGGCTTGTGAAAAAGATGGAGTGTTCCTGATAGTGGAAAAAGCAAACACAAACCACACACTGAGTGTCATAAGAAAATTTCTCTCAGCGGGCATTGGGTATCATGGGGTGAAGAAGTTCAGAGCTCTCTTAGCTGCCCACCCTTGTTCTCTCTCAATGATGCCGGAAGACTACTGTGGATTATTAGGGTTCAAAGAGTTTGACCCCCATCTCACCCTGACTTCTTGACTGTGGTAAGCCACTACTCTGGAAATCTCTTTGACCACAGTTTTCATGTCTGCACAACATGGAGGACAGTCCACCTTTCCCTGCTTCATGAATCTGATTCATAGGCTCTTGAACTAGGGTACAAAACAGAATCTCCTAGTGATCTGAAAATGACTGCCATAATATAAAGTGAATATCGCATTTGGCAGAATGTCTACCGGATCATACCAGCGTGATCTGTGTTGATAATTATTGCCGTGTGCAAAAAGGTATTTTGCTAAACAGAAGTAGTAAGCAGGGTAGACATTGCAGCCACCCAGAAAACATTCACACCTCTCTGGAACATTCTGAACTGCTTAATCTGAACTGGGAGCCTCAGTCTATTTTTCAAGCTTCTCAGGTCATCGTGATATGGATGTAAGGGGTGGGGCTTAGGATAGACTTACTATGGACTTATCCTGCTAGTAACTAAAAGATACTTGCATTAGAAGATTTTTTTTTATGTGTCTGCAATTGTCTAAGGGTGAGAGATAAAACCAAGATGAACTAGAGTAACAGTAGCCTAAAGCATGAGCATTAACTGTGCACTGCTCCCTGCAAGCACTTTGTAGCCCTAGACTGTACCTCTGTCTGCATGACACACATGTGGGTACTGTTGATATCTTTGATGTGAAAAGGTAACACATCCATCACTTACAAAGACACTGAAGAGTTCCTCATATCATAGAGATAGGAGATGAGTTTGAGGCTGCAGGCATGCATGTAGAATCATAGACAAGTAATCTTTGGACATTATCTAGGTTAAAAAAAAAAAAACAAAAAAAAAACCAACCAACCAAAGCAAAACAAAACATCATAGTGCCATGTCAGAAGATACCAAGGTAGAAAAATCCAAAACTGGAGACTTGGATTTTCTGGAGATGGGTCTTATATTTGGGAAATGTGCCCTCCCCCAACCCCCCAGCCTTGAGCAGGCCTGAGAACCATTTACCACAGTAGACCAAAACAATAGGACCTAGGAGGCATTGCATTGCCAGCTGCTTTGGTGCCTTGCAGTCTGCTACAGGAGCTAAGAAGAATGGACTGCCTGCTGAGCTTGCCTTGACACCTCCAGGCTGCTATCCCCTCACCCAGCCACTGGGCTGAACTGAGAAGGGGGTGGGACTTCCCCTTTATAGGTGAAAGCAAAATATTAAACTTCAGGGCCTTGATCAGAATAGGTTGTCTTGGCCCCATGTTTTCTCTCGCCCTCCATTCTCCTTTCATTCCCAGCCTTCCTTTCAGGTGAACCCGGTTACCCATAGCTGCAGGCGGCTACAGGGAAAGTTTGAAAAAAAAAAAAAAAACCAAACAGATGTGTAAATGTACATTTATGTACAAGGTTTCAAGTACATAGGTGCTCAATAAAATGCAAACTTGTAAAATGCATGGTATAACTGTATTTTTTTAATAGACACTGCTGAGTGTTAATTCTTGCTAAGGTTACACACTCAAGTCCTAGGGGTACAAATGATACAGATGACATCTTTACAAAAGAAGTCAGATGTTGAGGCTGAATAAATTCTGTAAATGGCCCAGAGATAACAGCTAGTGAAGAGGGAACTGACTCTCAGGACTACATTCCTTCTTAATTCCTTATTTTTTCCCTAGTTTACTAGCATGCATTAGCATACAAAATAACGGGTTTGAATTAATCTAGAAAAAGCGCTACAGAAATAAATATGGAGAGTTCTCAGAGAAACAAGCATAGAGTTCATTATATGGGTCAGTTACAGCCCTCCTGGGTGTGGATTAGAAGGAATCAAAGTCAGCAAATGACAGAGATATCAGTATAGCTTTGCATTTATTTGGTCAGGTATAACTGGGCAGAATCCAGTTATGATCCCAAGCAGTGGTGAAGACCCCCAAACTCGGGAGGCCCTTCCTCAAGTCTCAGGAAATCACGACCCCCCCAAAATCATGAGAAACCATACCTGGATGCAATTAGCAGAGGTTTATTAGTGAGAAAGTTGGCTAGCCAAGGTCAAAGCTGCTCGTCCACACAGGAACAGAATTTTGACAAAAGGCCAGCAAGCTGAGGGTTTTTTTTTTGTTTTGTTTTGTTTTTTGTTTTTTTTTTTGCATGGGGTTACACATGATCGGTTGCATTTTTGCACAGTTACACGTGATTGGTTGTTTTACAAATTTTGAACATCAGCAGGCTGTAACACTGGGAAAACCTCAAGGGGTGGGGGGTAACCAAGAACAGTGGAACATTTCAGAGGAATCCACCCTAAATGATTTAGAGCCACATGAAAATCACTCTGCATACTCATTCTTCTCAAAAATGTAGTTTTACCATGTCACTGTGCCCTACCCTGTCATTACCAACTATTTCAGGTTAACTATTTCTCACTTGCCATAGCCCCACCCTGAGGCTTGAGGGATGTTAATCCAGCAAGTGTCCTCTGATTCAGGGATAATGCCCTCCACCCGGAATGTGTCCGGGGCAGTGAAAGCCTGAAATCTTACATCCAGTTCCGCTTTCTGGAACTTGCATTCTTTTGCTCAGGTTTAGGGTAAAGAAAAAGCCTATATATATATTTCATAAAATGGTCTTTATAATTTTTCACTCTACAGTGGATTGCTGTGTGTTTTCCATATTACCTCAATTCTTAGTTAAAGAGAAGCTCCCACTCCAGACACCAGCCCTTCAGCTGGGACAGCCCCAGGAAGCAGAGGTTTCAAGCTTTGGGAATGTACCATGTTTTCTGAGCAATGGCTGTCACCTGGAGAGAGCTGTGCTCTGTGAATGTCATACCCTCCACAGGGCAAGCAAGACACAGATTCCACTCCATCTCCACTTGGTGATGACAGCTGACTGACATTGGCACATTCTCCTGCTAATACTGACCAGGAAGGGGCAGCATTTTCATAAGAATCTCCCATATGAAGATAATGAACAAGAGACTTCACATAAATAGCAAGAAGCTTACCTCACAGGCTGAAGTCTCCTTCCCTGCATCCTTGCCAAACCTGTCTTGTTTATAGACAAGGCCCAGAAGAATCAGCTGGGATTTGCACAGACCCACTTTCATTTCAGAACTTGTAACTAGCAGTTCATCTATTAAATTTGGGAAGTCAAATTTTAATGCCCACTTCTGCCCTCCTGCCGTGATGGCATGGTCAGGCATTAAGAAACCATGATCTACTCATGTGGGATATAAAGGAGAGAGAGAGAGAGAGAGAGAGAGAGAGAGAGAGAGAGAGAGAGAGAGAGAGATCAATTCTAGTTTGTTCACCTTAGGTGTTGTTGCTATTTTGAGCCAGACTATTCTTGGTTGTAGTGTCTGAGCTTTGTAGGATTAAAAAATGTTTTAAGTAGTGTGTGTGTCTGTGTGTCTGTGTGTGTGCATTTGTATACACACACACACAGACACACACACACACACACACACACACACACACACACACACACACACACAAACGTATCGATGTATCACAGAGCAGTGGAGCATGTTGCCAGCCCTAGAAGGTGTTCAATGCCACTTCTGTTTCCACTCAGTAGGTGACAATAGCAGCAACTCAGCCATGACAACTCAGAAGACTTCATGTCGAGGTAGCATGGCTAAGCATCCTCGGAGGAGCCACATCTCCCCAAGCCATCAGTGCTTTGCCTCACTCCTTATATCACTTCCTGACATTCCAGCCTAATGTCTATGGATTGAAATGCAAAACGGAGCAGGGGGTGAATTAAAAACAAGAAAATTTTAGACATTTCTTTTAATTAAAAGTTTAAAAGCATTAAAAACTCTCCTAAAGTTTTAATAAGGTGAGAGGAGTTATTAAAATGATCAGTAAATAATCACTGGAGCTGGAAGGATAGAGGAAGGGTAAGAAAAATACTTCAAACCCTGTGAATTATCTCTCTCTGGCTTACGTTTGTTTTTAGTGTAACTTTGTTCCTGCGGTAAAGAGCAACAGTGTATCTTTTTTTCTTCCCTTGGAGTAATTGCAAAGGCGCTGGAAACTCTAAATCCAGAGTTTCCAAGCTTGATATAGGAACTGTTGAATAATAAGATGCAAAATGAAGCCATAAAACTGACCCAGGTTATATACATTTGTCTTCTAAAATGATCTTCTTCTTGGAATAAGCAAAATGAAATCCCTCCCAACTTCTCTGTTGCCTGTTAAAGGGGAAGGCATAAAAATGACCAGTTCAGGGTCTCATTTGCTGTGTTTCATCATGTTTTAATGAACTGTGTATTTTAAACGCACATTATAATCTTTGTAAACAGCTGCCTATAAATTGAGACCCGAGTATAATGGATGAATGCGGCCATTATCTCACTGAGACTTTCTAGTGACTTTTAACCTCAGTTGATTTCAAATGCCCCCAACCCCACCCAGCCCCTGAAATAGGGCTTCTCTGTGTAATAGCTCTGGCTGTCCTGGAACTCACTTTGTAGACCAGGCTGGCCACCAACTCACAGAATTGCTACCTCTGCCTCCCAAGTGCTAGGATAGAAGGCATGTTACCACACCCTGCCTCGAATGCCTTTTGAGCTTATAACAATCTGGCTTTTTACAATTCAGGAACCTGGAGTCAGGTGTGGGAGGACCCAGCTCACTGTGGGCGGTGCTACCACTGCGCCAGTGGTCCTGGGTGCTATAAGAAAGCAGCTTAAGCAAGCTATGGGTATCAAGCCAGTAGGCAGCGTTTCTCTATGGCCTCTGTTTCAGTTCCTGATTCCAGGTTCTTGGTTCGAGTTCCTGCCCTGACTTGCTTTGTTATGGATTGTTATGTGGAAGTGTAAAGCAAAAATAAACCCTTTCCTCCTCTCCCACGCCCACCGGCTTCCTTTGGCCCAGTAGAAACCCTAAGAAAATCTGAGACAGATGGCAAACTCCAATGCTTCCAGGAACTAGGAAATAAAGTCAATCGATTACATGGTCCCATCCTGAGAAATGAGAGATAGACAGGGTTGTGAGAAAGTAAAAAATGAATCTAAAACCTTTTGCTACTTACTAATGACATGGAGATGCTTAAACTTTCATTAGGAGAGAGCTATATAGACATACCAAAGAATTTCTGCATGGTACTGAACAATGAAAAGGGACACATTAATACATGTCTGGACTACCAGCTTGTAATTCTAAACAAGGACAATTTGTTTCTTCCACCAATAAAGAACATAACTCAGCTGCTCATGACGGCTAGCTAGTGTCCAAATGGAGACCTTCTCTAAAACATGACTCTAATATGTTTTTCCATCCCCCAACAATTTCACATTATTAACTATGGAACCACTTATTAAGCACCTGCAGTATGCAGAGTGGTGTGTCAAGTTAAAAAACAAACAAACAACACCAACAAAAAACAAGCAAGCAAACAAAATGTAAGCTCCTTACCCTTAACAAGAGTTAAAACACATTGACCCCTGTGGCTCAGCAGGGCTTTGTGTTGAATTCAGTTCTGGCAGATTTAGAAAGCCTTTGCTACCAAGACCATCCAGAAGCCCCTGTTGACCATGTTTGGGATATGCACACAGGTATAATCCTTAAGGAGTAAGCCCAGTTTATCCTAGCCCAGGAGTGGCTATGGCTATCTGTGTAGCTTATGGTAAAATGTGAACCTGTTTAGGTATTAGCTCAGCTCTTTGCCAAGTTTGCCAGAAGCCCAGTGAGAAAGCATAGCTCTGATGAAATGTAGACTCTGTTGGGCTCACCAAGGCTGTGCATAAATGGCATGGGTGAGAAGAAATGAAATACACTGGATGCAGGGGGGTTTGTTTTTTTTTTTTTTTTTTTTTTTTTTTGTTGTTGTTGTTGTTGTTGTTTTTTTTTTTTTTGTTTTGTTTTGTTTTTTTTTTTTTTTTTTGGTTTTTCGAGACAGGGTTTCTCTGTGTAGCCCTGGCTGTCCTGGAACTCACTCTGTAGACCAGGCTGGCCTCGAACTTAGAAATTCAGCTGCCTCTGCCTCCCAAATGCTGGGATTAAAGGTGTGCGCCACCACCGCCAGGCTTTGTTTTGTTTTTTTCTTGTTTCCTTTTCTTGGATCCCTACTCAGCCCACTTGTAAGGACAGAGGCAGATACTAAAAGACACAGGAAGCAAGGAACAGTGTTTGTGAGAAGGGGGCTGGAGTTCTGAAGACAATGCAGTCTGGGCTGTAATCACCAAATCCACCTTTGTACCTCAGTGGAAGGGAGGAAACTTTAAGCTAAATTTATCCTTATACCTTGGAAATCAGATTCCAGTTAGACCATTAACAAGGCGATGCCTAAGTTGAGAATGGACAGCTAATTTGACTGCCAGTTGCTTTGAACTGCTTTGTCATGAGCAAGCAGGAAGTACCTCTGTCAGCATGTTACTTGTTCGTGATTCTTCTACAAGTCAGTCCATCCCTTTGTCCACCCACACTTACATTCAGCCATCACTTATGGAATATTATAATCTAGGGAGAATATAGACCATGAAATCAAAAAGTGCAATGTGGGAGGAAGGTAAGGCATTAGTCCTTCATATAGGTCAATCAAAGTCCTCTTAAGAGAGGAGCTGGCCCACCACGGAGAAACAAAGGTAGGGCACTAAAGTGCACTTAGGAACATGGAAGGCAACTAGTCAGATACTTTTATTCATCTGTCTAAAAGAGACACTAATTCATTGTTAAATATTTCTAAGGAGATATGGATTCAGACCACATGGTTAAGTAGGTGAAATTGCACATCACTGTAGGACCATGCTTCTAAGCCAATTTTTCCATCTGCAAATAGAAGCATTTTTTGTCTTGCATCTGGATGAGGTACTGTGAAGTGTACTCCATGTACAGCACTTGCTCTGTCTCTTTCTGACCTCATCCTTCCAGCAGTGTTTTTAGAGTTCTTGGACTATGTGGAATAAATACTCTTCCTACATGTGCTGCTTGCTTCACTGCAGGCCATCATGTTAAGTCTCAGAGATCTTGCACTAATTCCTTTAGGGTACTCCTTCTTGAGATACTGCAGTCGCTAAATAAATGTTCACTGACTGTGTGGACAGATGAGTGGCTAGACAATTGAGCTCAAAGTAAGGACATCTTATGCCTGTCTTTTGAACTAACCAGGTTGGAGTTACATTTCCTCCCTTCAGTAGCAGGTCTCTGAAGTGCCATCGTTGTCATTCATTATTGCTTCTTTGCTGATGAAATGGGATGTCCCCAGTGGCAGGATCCTGGTACTTTTTAAATGTACTTCTGGAAAAACTAAGTAATAAAAGGCCTCTACTATGTTACCAGACATGGGAACATTTTCTTCAATCATACTTCCAGTTTTATTATGCCATTCATTGTAGAAGTATGAATTCAAGGTATCAGGTTCTATAATTCTCTCTCATGACTAGCTTGAAGGAAAAGTCACCTCTGGTTGTGACATGCACCACAGAGACATGGGACAAAAGGGATGGCAGGAAACAAAAGGAAAGAGAAGGATTAAAGGAGCTTTGATTTGCAAAGAAAAAGACAAGATTCAGAACTGCAGTCATGTCCTTCTTAATTATATTTATTTACTTAGAAAAAGGGAATTTCAGAAGACAATGTTGGGAGTTGATTCTTTTATTCTATTTTGGGTTCTTGCCGGGAGCCAAGCCCAGGAAATTACCTGCTGTTTTAGAAAGTCTAGTCAGTACAAGGTTAAGAAAGGACATTCACAGGTCTCAGGTCCCAGGAACCTAAAGAACGTCTGGCATTTCCTTGGAGCAGATTATGACAGTGGGATGGTCTAGGGCAATAAGGTTATGACAGTGGGATGGTCTAGGGCAATAAGGATATGACAGTGGACTGGTCTTAGACAGTAAGGATTCCATAGTAGGATAGCCCTAAGCAATAACCCTCGCCCAAACTTCCCGGTTTGCTGTGTCTTTATAACCTGCCCCCAAAATTAAAGTTTCAGAGCTTGATCAGAACCTCAGACTTGCTCTCATTCTTTGTGTCTCTTGTCCTTTCATTTGTTCGCCCCCTTCCCTAAGGTCTCGTCGAATCCCCGCGGGCCGGGGCAGGTTCTGGCCATGGAGCTCAGGTCATCCAGTTTGGATGAGAGTTTCCTTGCAGAACTATGTCTGTGCTTTTGAAAGTCAGGTTAGAGCCCAAAGGGAGATGAACATCGCCGTGACTGCAAAGCTCTCTGCTTCTGTTGGTAGTCTCTGTAGTACTCTCTAAGTTAGGAGTAGTTCCTGCACCTTGAGCAAGGCACTTGGGACAGGGACTGTAGAGTCCATATGAAAGCTGACGAAATGGATTGGTGTGCTAAGTATTTTAAATGCGTGATTTCGATTGTTAGTAAGAGGTATCTGAACCCGTTTGAGATGTTATATCTAATGTGTGGCTTACAAGCAATGGAATTTTACTTCAGATTATTCTTTAGCCAGGAAAATCAAGGCACTAACTGGTTCATAGATAATGCCTCCTCAATGTGCCTTTGGATAGAATTATGGGAAAGCCAGTTTTGGTGGCGTTTCAGAGCCCACATTTCTTCTTGTTCTGACATTCCTGATCTTGTTACCTCTGAGGCTTGTTCCTACAATAAATATGAGGACTAAGCATGAGAGTTTGGCACAATGGGATCACAACTAGGTGCTTCCAATGGTTTTCCATTTGCTGGAGAAAAAAACCTAAGCCTTCTAGGGGTCAGTCATTCAAGGACAAAAGACAAAAACCTAAGCTTTCTAGGGGTCAGTCATTCAAGGACAAAGGACAAATGAGATGGATCATGATTCAAATGCACATGTGAAGGCATATTGATTGAAATTCCACCTTCGAGCTTCCAGAGAATTTTCAAAAATAATCAGCTGTGACTATTTATAGCCTGGAGTATAATATAAAATAATATAAAAGATAAGAAAGTGGGTACAGCTCCATGAAAGAAGAAAAAAAAAGGCAAAATCACTTAATAGAAAAAACACAAGTTTTCAAGATTTCTCCATACTTTACTAATCTTGTATTAAAAGATACTACAATTAGAACAATAGATACAAGATATAGAAAAAAATAAGTATGGGTAAAGATTAATTTAGAATGAGTACACATGTGTATATTCTATCTGAATTATAACTGCGTCTATTTCTTTTCTAATTTATTGCTTCATATTTATTCATTAGAATTAGCATAATATAATCATATTATATTAAAATATATAGTATTATATTACTTTAATTTATCTTATAAATATTTTGGTGGAAACTTTGGAGGTTTCAATTTTTCCCTGGTCTCAAATTATTCATTATCTTTCGGATTTGTTCAGCCTTTTTGTAAAATAGCTACTACTAATTTTACCAAATTTTAACTGTATCCTGACATGATCCACAAAATCCATAACCTTTGGAACATTATGTTAAGTGAGACAGTCACATTTTAATCTAAGGCTATCTATTTCTGTAAAAAACTATTTTTTAAAAATGAAAATAGATTCTTTTCTCAGGAATAATAATATATCCTGACTATAGTTTCTCCTCCCTCTATTTCTCCCAGTTCCTCTCTAACTCCCCTCCCCCCCCCCCAGAGTCACTCTTTCTGTCTTTTGTTAGAAAAGAACAGGCTGTTAAGGACAACAGTCAAACAAGAAAAAAATGAAATATAATAAGGTAGACCAAAAATTATCATACAGAAGTTGGACATGGTAACCCAACAGGAGGAAAGGAGTCACAAGAACAGGCACAAAAGTCAGAGATGTTCTCTTTCTCATGGTCAGGGGTCCAATAAAATTATTAACAGCTATAACGTATATAGAAAGAGGATCTGGTGCAGACCCGTGTAGACCCGGTGCTTGCTGCTTCAGTCTCTGTGAGCTCATATGTACCTTCTTTAGTTGATTCAGAGGGTTTTGTTCTCCTGGTGGCCTTTATCTCCTCTGGCTCTCGAAATCTTTCTGCCTCCTCTTCTGGGGAGTCTCTAAGCTCTGAGGGGAGGCACTTGATGGAGTGTCTCCAATCTAGACGTACACTCCTGCACAATGTCTGGTTCTTGGTTACCGAGCAGTATCCATCGTGGGTTCCGTTTTGTGGAGTGGGCCTTAGGTCAAATCAGACATTGGTTGGCTAATCCTATCCATGCCCTAGCATATTTTGTAGACAGAACAGATGTAGTTTAAAGATTTTTGTGGCTGGGTTGGTGGCCACATTTCTTTTTCAGTAGCCTGCAGAGTACCTTTCCACCTCAAAGAGACTGGATATAGGAGTGAGGACTCCCTGAAGGTGACAGCTCAACTTCTCCAAGTTCAATTAGTTATATGGATGTTGCCCTAGGCAATGGGGTGGGGGGCCCCATCATCAGTTGTGGAGATCAACCTTTTGTCTTAGCAACAGACTGGGTTGTTTGTGGGTTTCCATTGGACCTTCTTGGTCAAAACCTCAATTGAACTCACCATAGAGCCATCACTGGAAGCCTTTTTAAAAAAATCAATTAATTTCTAATGAAAAATTGATTTCTACAGTGGTTAACAAGGTTGAACTCTCAGTAGCAATGGAGGAATGTTCCTGTTGCTCTACATCCCTGCCAGAATGAGCTGTCACTTGTGTCACTGATTTTAGCCATTCTGGTGTAAGATGAAATCTCAAAGTAGTTTTGATTTACATTTCCCTGATGGCTGAAGATTCTGAACATTTCTTTAAGTTTTTTGTTTGTTTGTTTATTTGTTTGTTTGTTTGTTTTTGAGTCATTTGAGATTCCTCTATTGAGAATTCTCTGTCTAGATCCTTTCCCCATTTTTTTTTTAAATTGTATTATTTGGTTTGTTGATGTCTAGTTTCCTGAGTTTGTCATATATTTTGGATATTAGTCCTTTTTGGAAGTGGAGTTGGTAAAAATCTTTTCCATTCTCTAGGCTACAGCTTTGCCCAATTCACAGTATCCTTTGCCTTAAGAAGCTTTGCCATTCAACGAGGTTTTATTTTTTTATTGTTGATCTTGGTGCCTGAGATATCTCTGTTCTGCTTAGAAAGTCATCTCCTGTACTAATGCATTCAAGGCTATTCCCCACTTCCTCTTTTATGTGGTTCAGGTATCTGGTTTTAATTTGATTTGGACTAGAACATGTGTAGGGTGATAAATATAGCTCTGTTTTCATTTTTCTACATGGTCAAACATCCAGTTTGACTACCACCATTTGTTGAAGATGCATTCATTTTCCACTGGTTATTTCTGGCTTCTTTATAAAAAAAAATTCATGTGTTCATATGTGTGCAGATTTATGTCTGGGTCTTCAATTTGATTTCATTGAATAACATGTCTGTTTTTATGCCAGTATCATGTGGTTTTTACTACTTTAGTTCTGTAGTACAACTTTAAATCAGGAATTGTGGGGCATCCAGCACAATTCATTAATTCATTGTTAATTAATTAATTTCATTGTTAAAGATTGTTTTAGCTATTCTGAGTTTTTTTTTTTTTTGTTTGTTTTTGTTTTTACATTTGAAGTTGAAAATTGTCCTTTTAGGTCTGTTATGGGGATTGCATTGAATATATAGACTGCTTTTGGTAGGATGGCCATTTTTACCATGTTAATTTTACCATTCCATGAGCATGGAAGATCTTTCAATCTTCTGATATCTTCTTCAATCTCTTTCTTCAAAAACTTAAAGTTTTTTTAGCATGTAAGTCTTTCTTTTGCTTGGTTAGCGTTACCTTAAGACATTTTATATTATTTGGAGCTCTTGTAAAAAGGTGTTGCTTCCTTTATTTCTTTCTCAATCCGTTTGTCATTTATATAAAGGAAGGCTACTGTTTTGTTTACTTGTTAGTTTATTGCATTAATCTTGTATCTGGATTCTTTGCTGAAGTGTTTATTAGCTGTAGGAATTGCCTGATGGCATTTTTAGGGTCACTAAAAATGTATACTAACATCTGCAAATAATGATACATTGATCTCTTCCTTTCCATTATGCATTTCCTTAACCTCTTCAGTTATCTCATTGATGAAACTAAAATTTCAAGTACTATATTGAATAGATATGGAGAGAGTGAATAAGCATCTCTTCTTCCTGATTTAATACAATTGCTTTGATTTTTTTTCCCTCTATTTCATTTGACGTTGGCTACAGGCTTGCTGTAAATTGCCTTTATTCCATTTTCTGGAATAATTTGAAAAGTATTGGTATTAACGCTTCTTTGCAAGTCTGGTAGAATTCAGTGCTAAATCCTGAGGGTTTTTTTCTTCTTTTTTTTTCTTTTTGGTTAGGAGACTTTTAGTGACTGTTTCTATTTCATTAGGGGTAATAGGTCTATTTAAACTATTTACCTGATGTAGATTTAACTTTAGGTAGTGGTACCTATTATGAAACTTATGTATTTATTTTAAAGTTTCCAATTTTTTGGAGTGCAAAATTTTAAAGTATGTCCTTATGATTCTCTGGATTTCTTCTGTGGCTATTGTTATGTACCCCTTTTCATTTCTGACTTTGTTAGTTTGGACATTCTCTCTGCCTTTTAGTTACTTTGGATAAGGGTTTATGCATCTTCTTGATTTTGTCAAAACTAACTCTTTGTTTCATTGACCCTTTGTATTGTTATCTTTGTTTCTATTTTAATGATTCCAGCCCTCAGCTTGATTATTTCTTGCTGTCTACTCTTCTTGGATCTGATTAGTTTTTTTGTTCTATAGCTTTTAGGTGTGCTCTTAAGTTTCTAGTATGAGATCAGTCTCATGTTTGTTTGTTTGTTTTAAATTAATATAGGCACTTAGTGCTATGAACTTTCCTCTTAGAACTACTTTCATTGTGTCCCACAAATTTGGGTTTTGTATTTATATTCTGTGTATTTATTTTCGTTAAATTCTAGAAAGTCTTTAGTTTCTTTCTTATTTTTTTGATCCATTTTTCATTTAGTAGAGTTGTTCAATTTTCCATTAGTTTGTTAAACTTAGGGTTGTTTTTGTTGTGGTTGAAATCGAGTTTAAATCTTTGGTGTTTTTAATAAGATGCAATGTGTTATTTCAAGTTTCTGTGTCTATTGAGATTTATTTTGTGTGGTCTATTTTGGGAAAAGTTCTATGACGTGCTGAGCAGAAGGTAATGTTCTTTTGTGAAATATCCTGTAAATATGTTAGGTTCATTTGGTTCATAATGTAAGTATTTCTCTGTTTAATTTTTGTCTAGATGACCTGTCCTTTGGTGAGAGATGGAGTACTGAAGTCTCGTACTATCAGTGTTTGAGGGGCAATATGTGATTTAAGCTGTCATAGTACTTTACAAACTTAGGTTCTTTTGTGGTTGGGGCATCTTTCATTTTCTTAAAGCCAATGATCAAATGTACAATACCTCTATAACTTTACAAGGACTTCTATTCCCCACTTTTTTTCTGAAGGAAGTTTGTAAGGAAAAGAGACTGGTCTACACAAAGAGTAAGTCATGGAACAGACAAGCCCCGGACCCCTTTCAGGTAAGGCTATGGGAAGAATCTAAGATGCCAGCCTCTAAGAAGCCATCCTCCTTTATTCCAAGTAGCCATAGCATCCCTTACCCCATTTCCAACTAACGTGTTTTCTTGGAGTGCTCTCAGGTTCACAGTGTGAGGAATACTGGGAACTTGGAGTTGTTGTGGCTCATGTGACATCTGTATTGCCACCTGCAATTGTAGGCAATTTCTTTTCATTTTGGACCCCTTTCTAACATCTTGGACATTTCCACCTATGATGAAGAATTGATTAGATTTGCCTTAATTTTGTGGGATTATTCCAGAAACTAATGGCCTTCTTGGGAGTAGCAATTCATTCTTTCAATCAATTCCCTCACTTCTCATTGCCAGGTTGCCTCTGATCCTTCAGCTGAAGATTATCATATGTAGTGGGTCAGTCTGATGGTGCTTGGATTCTGATGCTAAATACTGGTTCCTCAAGATGTAGTTGCCTCAGATGAGACTAGAAAATCCTCAAAGTGATGCCATGTGAAACATTTCCCCAATTTAACTCGTCATTAAAAGGCTACAGCCTGTGACTAGGCAGTGGAGGGAGAAAGGTGGGACTGGAGGTTCAATTGAGAGGGTGGTAGGTAGAGAGAGGAGAGGAAGACAGAGGAGGAAGAAACCACTGTGGACTAGAACTTCATGGCCAGGAGAAACATGAAGCAACAAGGGACTTTATAGCTGGGCTATAAAGTTAGTATAAATAAGTTAGTAAAAATAAGTTAGTAAAAATAAGTTAGTATAGTGCTAGACCTGCCTATCTAGGCTTATGGCTTATAAATAAAATACCTGGATTGTGTGTCTTTTATATGGGCTTATTAGGATTATAAATTCCTACTATAGTTATACTGAAGTTGGACATTAACAGTAAGCTTTATGTTTGTGTTTGCATACAAGACAATACAACATTCTCCTTTTTAAAAATAATTTCATTTGTTTATAGATTACATAAAAAGATATTAATGAGTGATAAAAAAAAATAAGAAACATCCAAAGTTCTACCTTTTTGTTATATGAACACCTGTGTTGACCAGGATTCTTTTTCTTCATAAACACAATATTTTTGTGAAAAATTTAGATTATACCATTTAACCTCAAAAAATTACTATGTCATGAATATTATTTTAATAAATTAGGTTGGAGACTTAAAATAATTTTCATATTTTATTGTGAGGCAAATATTTTGGTGAGCATACTTGTATACATTATTCTATTTGACACACTTATTCTAGAAGTTTCTTATGGGATATAATTATAGGTAAAATTTCTGGGCCACACTTTATGTTTTGACACATATTATTATATTGTCTTCATGGAAGGCATATTACTGTTTCTCACACCCCCAAATATTCCTTGCCTTTAATACCTTGGATAAAACTATATCTGCTCATTGCCACACATTTATGGTCTTAGTTTTTTTCTTTTTTTTTTGTTTCTTGGCATGTATCACTGCTTGGCACACCAGATATTTCCCTCTCTGTTTTTCTCTACTCTCTGGCCTACAGGTGACATGGCTTTGCTGCTTTTCTTCGTGATCTTTTCTTCCATCTCTTAGATCAATACCTGGATGAAAGGAGGTACCAAGTAAACAGTTGTTGGCAGAGGCGATAACCATTTCTAACATCAGATATCATCCTTTTCATTCTTCTTGATAAAGAGCCAGGTTCTAGTGAATAGAAATGTAATGTTCAGTCAGATGAGGGCAGCTTAGCCAATTAGTCTCTTCTCTTCTATCTGCTTCCCATCTGTTTACCCACCTCTCCTTCAAATGCCCCAGATTTGCTTAGTCTAACGAGGAAAACATTAGTACTGCTGGAATGGAGACATTTGTCTTAACCTAGTAACAGAGCGCCCCCAAGACATGGGGTTGCCAAACTATTTGTGGAAAGAGGCAGTAAATAAATACCGTAGACTTTGCTGGCTATACAATCATTGTCAGTGTAAGAAAGCGCCCACAGCTAGTAGGCAAACAAATGGTTGTGGCTGTGTTCCAATAAAGCATTATTCACAAGAGCAGGTGGTGGCCTGGATTTAGCTCACAAGCTTCATTGGCTGACCACTGATTTAGAATTATCATCGTGGTTACATTGATTCGGTTTTACAGAGCACCTCAAGCAATGATGTCAAGTGGAAATCTAATGTGACTACAGATGTGTGCCACACATGTACTTAAAAATGTCCAGAACCACTTGGCAAATAGTTAAAGAAACAACAGCAACATCAAAACCCCAAAACTATTCAGGCGAAGTTAATCTCCACAGGGTAAATTATTTAGATAGATATTTTCACACTATTAAGCTAGACATGGTGGTACACACCTTCAATTTCAGCACTCTGGAGATAGAGTCAGGAGGACCTCTGTCAGTTTGAGGCCAGCCTTGTCTAACAGTGAGTTCCAGGCCAGCTGAGGCTACGTAGTGGTAGTGAGACTCTGTCTTAAGAATAAATACAGAATTATTTCAATACACAATCAACATAAAATATCATTCATGAAATAGATTCATTTTTATGTGAAGCTCCTGAAATCTGCTGTGTATTTTAACATTTCTTGATTCATTTTCAGCCACCTTCTAGGACCCCAGAAGCCATACTGGCTACTGGCTACTGGCTACTATATTGGATAGTGTAGTCCTCAAGAAAAAATTTTCCAAGCTTGACACTACTTCTGTTCTGACAATAATATGCATGGCTGTGTGTATGGGGGCAGAACAATCAGGAATGAGTGCCTTCCAACATCTGTTCTCTTTCCTCTCGATGCCAGCGGCATGCACAATCACGACAATCAAAAGTTCTCCAGACCTTGCTCAAGTCCCCTTCCAACCACCCCCAGGATAAAACTGCTCCAGTTGGAACCTCTGATCCAGTTCCAGATCAGTCAGCAACCCCCTGGTTTATTTAGAGATGGCACAAAGGGAGAAGAAAGGGCCATATTTTTTTTTTCTACAGCTCTTTCTAGGTGCCTGTGATCCAAAAATGGGGTAAGACTGACTGATGAAAATTTGCAGTTGCATGCACGCTGCCCAAAAATTCATGTCACAAATCCAAATCCCATTTTTCTCAATGAAACCACTTCCCAGAACGAATCTAAGAACATCAGCTTCCTGAAAAATCTACCATTCCTCACTGCTGCTAGAGCCCTGATGTGAGCATTTCATTTCTGGCATTATTCAGTGAAAAATTTATGCAAGAGAAGGTTTGTGACAGAATATTTCAGCGATGGAGAGGGCTTTGGTAACTTTTTAACAAAGGGAAACCATTAGGAGTGAACCCCTAAGCCACAAAGATAGTAAGGCAAAGAAGTAAAGAAACTTACACCCTGTACACACATCATGCTGGGGCCAAGGGAGACAGGCCTGTGTTGAGAAGAAGGAAGTTGTGGAGAGCATGCTGGGTATTTTTTCCTTGGAGCAGCTGCTCTGATTTACACTTGAAGCTCTGCTTAATGGCTCACTTCTATCTGCAAACACAGACTGGAGTGGTTCAGCTACAGTGAGAAAGGATAACGAACGAGAGCTATGATTAGCTTTCCCCGTTCCTTTCAGGTGCTATGAAACGATAGAGAGAATTGATGAAAATAGAACAAAAGGTGTCTCTAGTGGGTATGGGTAGCCCCAAAGCAAAGTCCTTAGCCATCAGTCTCCATTCCAAGGTGATTATCTCCATAATGATACGCCCACTCTCTGGGCATATCTGGGATTCAGAGACGGAAGACACATGCTCTTCACATGCAGTTAAAATTCGTGTCCTTTGAAATTTGATTTCACTGCGAACTGTGTGCAGACTTCTAAGTATCTGCCTCAATCGAAGTGATTTCTCAGTCTAACAGGTTTTTGTGTGTAAACTCTCATTGTTGTTTAGTTGCATAAAATATTCTATTTCAACATTTCACCCACGTTACCCAAAGGACTCCGGAATCGTCATTTGGATTACATTTCATATTCAGGAAGAGCTTGACTTCTGATGTTTTATAACTTTACATTTACAGTATTGTCAGATTGATGGTTTCTTATTATTTATTGTCAGAAAATTGTATTGGCAGTATTCATTTCATATTTTTCATCTTATTTTATGTACCTTACAGTCTGTGGGCCTTATATACATCCTCCAGAATAGCCATGAATGGAGTCCAACACAAAGCTTGCATTCATTTAAAGCACTGTGAGATATTTTATTGTGAGGTTTTTGTCTGTTTTGTTATTTTTAATTCAATTATATGGGCCTTGAGTGTGAACTCTGCAGATGAACATATGCGCGGCACTGCTCAAAGGCTGCATGCTGACCTTTTTTTTTTTTTTGTATATTTTTTTGTAGCGTATGATGACTGAAACTTTAAAGTGTTTTCATAACCATCTTTTAAATAAGGCAATTATATTGCTTTTGTGTCAAGAATATCAGTGGGAAATATACATCAATTTTGGCACTACTGGATATAATAATATATCAAAGTTTTCAGGAAGATAGAGGTTCCTTGACTGTCTACTGATGTCAGATAGGCTTGTCTATTCCTTTCAACTGAGATAAATGACAAGCAGGGACAGCAAGGAAGGGAAGATGCCAGAGAATGTAGAGGAATCATTGCAGGAGGTCAGGAAACACACACACACACACACACACACACACACACACACACACACACACACACCAGGCCTGATCCAGAAGGTCAAGATGCAGACTTTAAAATAAGAATAGAGTAGTTGACTCTGAGTAAGAGGGGGAGGCCAGAGTTAGTTTTCTCACGGAATCATAGCCACATGGAAGATGGGTACCATTTCTGACAAAAGGGTGAAGGGTTTTGTCCTTCGTGTCTGCTCATTCTGGGATGCATCAATCTTCAGGCTGAACATCAAATATCCTGAAGGAATGTGATAAGAGGGAGAGTTGAACAACCTGGGATTCTAAATGCTTTTCCAATATCTCGTTGTTAAATTAACTTACTCCACTAAATGAGTTCTGAGCCTTTTAAAAATAATGACACAACATTTGCTTTAACAGACAACCTCCTTCAATGGTATCTTATCCTCAGACAGAGGAAAGCCTGAATATTTTTTGTTTTTTTCTTCCCTATTGAGCTATGAGAGAGTTTGGGCACATTTGTCAAGCCAAATCACAAACAGAAAAACTTGAAATAGAAAATACTTCAAATTTTACTTGGTGAAAACTGCCAAGCTTTGCCACTGGAGGGCGCCAGTTCACAATTTTACATTAACCCCGACAAGCTTTTTCCTCAGAAGTCGGTGGAGCACGCTAAATAAAGTCCTATTTCAAAGATTAAATTGGAACTGCTTTATCCTTTCCTAATTCAGAATTTCAAAGACCAATTTCTTAGCATAATTGGAAGTCACAACATTTCATACTCATCTCTGAAATCAATATTTTTAGCTCAGCTCCCATTAACCCAGAAGGTTGGTCCTCAAAAACATGGGATGGGAGAATAGTTACCCATTACCACTTGGTGGTTATTATTTATCTTAAGAACAGTAGAGTGTGCTCTCACTAACTTAAATGTTGGCTTCAGCAACATTTCAAAAATAACCAAATGTAATACATTTAAGAAATGTAATTTTCAGTTTCAAGTGGATATTTGAATGTGCATCTGTCTCTTCCCCCCCCCCCCCCCCCCCCCAGTTTTAGCTTCTCGTCTTATTTGAGGACATGGATGTTTTTTCCAGGAAAACCACAAGCATCTCAGCCCTTATGTCTCTACAGGATTCCCTGTGCTTTTCTCTTACTTCCAAATGCTACAGAGGCTAAACTGATCGAACAAAGGGATAAAACAGATGTGGAAAAGCCTTCTCTCAGAATGCTTCTTTGAACCAAAGAAGTCTATTCTCTTGAGACTCTCTTTTATGGAAAAGTGGCTTTGGAGTCAGCCTACTTTCAGAACTCAAGTTTCACAGAGGACTGCTTTCTTAGGTTTCATCTGTACCCCACTACACTTCTCAGGTGAATATCCATGTGTGTGCACATACCCAAATACTACTGTTATTTCTGATCACCAGTCTTTCTGGGTATTAATAGTTTTCATTATTCAGTCCACTGTGAACCTGTATAAAATTCAGACATATGAAAAACTGCACAGTGTCTCCTTGTATCCTTTAATTGTGTCTGCCTTCGGATGTTAACAAGTGAAGCTGGGTAAAGACAGAGCTTGGGAATTTGTTGTCAAGAGGTAGAGATATTAATGCCCTGCTATGTGTGGTTCATATTGATCACTTTGGCTCCTTTTACTTGAGAAATGTATTCAGGTCTCTTTATAATCACTTTATCATGAAAGGAAAAAAAATAACATCTGTCACCTCTCATCTACTTCCCAGGGATGTTTTGACATGCAGTGAATTATGTTAAGTAACTGATGCTAGCGTAGCTCCAGGCCACACAGCAGCAATGTGTGCTTCTACTTAGCTCCCTACATCCACTGTTATTTCCTCTTAAGAATCTAGAGACAGACAACTAATAACCTAAGCAACTGCATTGACCAAACTCAGTTTATTTACTTCCCTCTTTATCACCCAGCTGTCAAAATTTCTACTTTTTATATTACTTGTATCTTATCTTTAAAGTATCTCTTTATCCGTTTAAGTCATCGGAAGGATTTGGAGCAGAAACACGTGTCTGCAGAAGGAAAGATGTGCTTTGCTGAACTATTCCCCACATCAGAGTTGCTCAGTGAGAAGCAGAGTTACCCCTGGTTTTCTTTTAGAGATTCCTGTGTTCATGGTGGCACACAGTAGCCCTGAGGTATCTATTCTTTTATTGGCATTTATTATTGGGATGGGTTAGACTGGGAGGGCTATAAGAACCCCATCACATATGGAGAGTGACTCAAATAATAAAAATAAACACAACAAACATACTTACTTCTGTTTCTCCGAATCATCTAAAAACTTTCTAAACGTCCATAGACTTTGTCCACAATGTCAGATACGCAGCTTCTTGTGGTATATGGATGAACAGAAGTCTTCCACAGAGGACCCCAGTTTTGCCTAAAGAGATCTATGCAAGAATTGTCTTCAAAATCGTGGTGCCATTAGTAAGTGAACAAAAAGAATACTCAGAAAGAATTATGGGTTACTCAATGCAAGCACTCTATGGTGTAGTATGAAGAATGGAAGAGTATAAGCATTTTGTTCCTTGGTAGAAAAAAAATCAGATATAATATCATGGAGATCTGTATACTGTAAAACCTGATTAGAAGTTGGGTTTCTGTTTTAGATGTGTGTGAGTGTGTGTGTGTGTGTGTGTGTGTGTGTGTGTGTGTATGTATAGTAACCTTGGTAAAACCATATTTACTAAGGGCATCTTGTACTGAAGGGATACTTTTCAATCATTTGGGGGCTATTTGACCTTTTATGCCAGGTCTTCCTGACTATCCAAGACCTTGAACCTTGGATAAGTAGAGATTTTATAGATGACTTGTTATAAAGCAGCAAGCTCTTGTCCAGGATGGCTTCCTATGCCTTCCTTCACTGAAGCTTTCTTCTCATTCTCCACGATCACATTTAGCTCGCTCCAGCCCGGCAGCGCCCTCTACTCTCAAGACTCGTACCTTGGCTCATTTGTTCCATTGCCTTAGGCCTTACATTATTGACCTGACCTCCTTAATTCTTCCTCATTCTTGAATCTAGCTCAGGTTACTCAAGCATTGCTGGCTCTGATCAACAGGGCCTGAGATCTCTCAGATCTCCTCCAAAAGCTTATTGTTGTTAATAGTGGCTTCTTGCCTGGTTGAGTCTTCTTAGGTCTCAAAACACTTGGTTGGGGTTTATTTCACTGATACCAATTGATACCTGGGCTACTTTTCTCATAAGACTTAAGTTTTGGATGGCAAAGTCCCTGGAGTTTTCCTGACCATACCTCAAGGGCCTAACCTAATGTCTAGCACAAAATAGCAACCAACAAATGTTGCAAGAATCAGTGAACCAGTAATTTGGAATTTTATTACAGTTTCACATATATTTATATCTGCATAGAAGGCTTCTAGATTCCCTTGCAATCAAGGGATTATGCGGAATATGAAAGTCAGAAGCAAAATTTGGAGAGAGAGAAAAATCAGACATGATGCCCTCCCAAGCAGAAGACTATGCCCCTTATGAAATGTCTTGACAGAAGTATTGGTCTAGAATCTCATTAAGACACCAGAATCCCATACAATTCATGGGAAATATGAAGATCAGATTAGTGAGACCATTAGGGTGTGATGAGCAAAACCTAGACTCTGAAATATTATACCACAGATGTTAGAAAGCTGCGACCCATTCCTTCCTAGTTTGTATGCGCTTCACATAATAACTGTTTAAGAAAGAAATGAAAAATTATATATGTGGCACTGATGTTTGCTCCACAGCAGTGACTCATCCTTTTCCCATAAATAAGTTACAAATAAAAAAAGAAGAAAATGAATTGATATCATAGGTCAACTAATTATGCCGTGAGTTTGTCTTATTTGTATTGTGAGATAACCTAGCCACACATAAATTATAAAAAGAAACTTCACTGGCATTCACACTATAATGAGTGATACTTAATGACTTTAAAGCAGTACTGACAGTGTCTCAAAATCTGGTAATAATTCGAGGCATAGTTTGTTATTATTATTATTATTATTATTATTATTATTATTATTATTATTATTATAAAATCCTGGTCTTTTACTGTGTGGTTCTAAAGTGTTTATAGATTGTACTGTGTGGTTCTGAGTCCACAATCATACACACAGGAAGGAGATAACACCATGTCATAGAGAAGCAAAGCTGTTTGTGGTTGGTAATTGTAGTAACTGACTTGCTAAAAAGCCTGTTAGACTTTCTACCTATAGCAGTGTATGTTGGAAACTCTTTATCAATTGAAGCTACTATAGAAATCAGTTTCAGATTGTATCAAAACTTTAAAAGAAAGCTAAACAGATTGGCATTTTATCTAGACCTGATCCCCATGACAGCACTTACACCCTTTGACCCTGAGGTTGGACAGGCTCTGGCTCCCAAATTTAAATAGTAAATACTTGAACAAGTGTTTGATCCCTTTTACTCTAAGAGAAATGAAGATTCAGACTGTTCCAAGATCCCATTTAACTTTAGTCCAAATGGCTCGAATCAGGAAAACAAATAACAATAAATGTTGATGAGGATGGGGGAGAGGAACTCCATTCGCTGTTTGTGGGAATGCCAGTTGAAGCTACTATAGAAGTCAGTTTCAGGCTTCTTAAAAAACTGAAACTAGAACACTGTTCTAGTTTATGTCACTCTATGTCAACATACCTCAGACTTCTGCATATCTGGGTTTATTATTGCTCGAATCACAATAGTCAGGAGACAGATTCTTCATAGATGCCCTTCGACAGAGAGATATGACATTCATAGACAAAGAAATTTTATGCAGTAGTAAAGAGAAATAAAATCATGACATTTGCAGGAAACTGATAGAATTGAAAGTCATCATGTTAAGCAACATAAGATAGACTCAGAAAGACAAAAACACAAATACTTTTCCTCCCTCGCATGTGGAACCTAGATTTAAAATTCCATGTGCATATTCATGTGTATGTGTATAAGTGTGTAGGTCACGAGACTAAATAAGGATAATGGGCTGGGAGAATAGCTCTAGATGAAAGTATAAGAGACTGGAGGGGAAAATATCCGGGAAAAAAAGATGCCAGAAGAGCAGAGAGCCAGCCAGAGTGGGACAGAAGAAGAGCAGTAAGGGAGAACAAAGTATGGTCACAGATCCATATGAAAATGCCATAATCAGGGTCAAGTAGGATGCTGGCAGCTCGATTGCTAAAGTACTTGCCTTGCAGGTAATGGAGTAAAGACCATATAAAAAGTTGGTCATGGTAGCACATGCTCATTATCCCAGGCTGAGACAGGAGGATCCCTTGGGCATACTGGCCAGCCATCCTTGCCTAATTGGTGGGCTCAGGCCAAAAATGACTAATCCATTTAAATGGAAATGGCTGGCATCATGGATGATACCCAAGGTTGCAAGGTTGTTATCTACCTTGCACATGCATTTGTACACATGTGAACCTACACATACATATAGAGCTCAGGACATGTTTTTAATGAGGTATGTAACTATTGTCACAATGTCACTTATGCTGTTATTGTGCTAGATCTTTCTTTGTCTCCCTGTCTCTGTCTCTCTCTTTGTGTGTGTGTGTGTGTGTGTGTGTGTGTGTGTGTGTGTGTGTTGCTGTTACTGAGATAGTAAAGAGGACAGGTTTTAAGAGTACCCCACTGATAGTGGTTCACAGAAACAATAGTTTTTAAGGTGGACACCTGGATCCCGTAGAAGCCTATAAGAGCCATAGCCACTGAGTGAAGTCAAACTTTGTCATTGTGTAACCAGAGATACTCTGAGCCCTGTAAGTCACTAATCAGATATATCAAGTTCTCATGTGAGAATGTGATGGTCAGGAATCAAGAAATACAATCAAAAGTATCAATCAAACCCAAGAACAATCTCAGATTCACAATCATTTTCTTCCACCAGTGAGAGATAATTTTACAAGAATAAAGACTAACTGACACATAGTTTTCAGGAGGAAAACAACTTTAAGCACAAGGTTTAAGTGTTTTAAACATTGAATACAGTGGTACATGCCCCTAATCCCAACACTCAGAAGCAGAGGGAGAGACAGAGACAGGAGGGTTCTGAGTTTAGGACAAGCCTGGCTATTTTAAGACTGTTTCAAAGACAAAGAGCACAAAGCAAACAAATCAGTAAAAAAGACTTCAACAAGAATGAAACCATAACCAAAACCATTTGCCAAGTCTCATCAGAGCATCACCATCATGGAGCATCTATCGACTGCAATGACTTGGAGCATCTCTGGACCCCCTCTTCAATGAGACTCAAGAGGAACTTGTCCGAGAATGAAAAGATACATCTGGCTTCCTTCACTGAAGAAATTCTTTTTATTAAAAAGTCAGCACTGCATGCAACGCTGCCTGTGATTTGCATCCCGGCACAGGCTGTTGCACTCACTGTCTAGTCTACAGTGGCATCCACAGTTCTCAGAGAAACGAGCTGAACTTTGTGTCTCAGGTGTCATGCGCAGTGTAGACATTTTAGTTTCTACATCAGTACAAGACAAAGTGTGCTACTATAGGGTATAGTGCATCCCACAAAACAAGGAGCTGACAGCTTCAAACAGCAATAGGGCTGGGGTTAAAAACCTGTCTTTAGATGAGGAAAGAGAAAAAACTCAAACGCTACCCCTGCTGCTTACAGTGTGACCTTGAACAAGCCCGTTTCCTCCGGCAGAGAGGGGCCACATTGCAGAGGTCTAATTGAGACTGATGAACAAATACAGAGCAACCCTGCCGCAGACACAGTGTAAGTGCTCAGGGCTGGACTGTAGTTACTGCTGAACATTGAGATTCCTCTTCCCTCCCCTCCCCTCCCCTCTCCTCCCCTCCTCCGTTCCCCTCCTCTCCTCTTCTCCCCTCTCCTTCTTTCCCCTTCCCATCCTTTCTCCTCTTCCTCCCTTCCTCCTCCTTTCTTCCTTCAGTCTTCTCTTCCTCTTCTTTTCCCCCTGACTTCTTCCCTCATTCCCCATTCACTTCCTTCCCTGCATACCTCTTCCTTCCTTCCTTCTCCTGTCCTGTTTTTCCTTCTTTCCTTTTCTCTTCCACTCCCTCTGGCCTCCTTTCCCCCTCCTCCTTTCTTCCCCCTCTTCTTTATATAACAGTTGGTGACATACTCTTTGCATTGTGAGGATCTAAAACACAAACATGCTTAATGTATTGGCAGAGATGAATGCAAAACGAATCCATAGCAAATCTCAAACTTGGCTCCTAGAAAGACAAGCTTTATTTATTTATTTATTTTTTTTTTTCAGAAAAAGCATTCCACATATGGAGCTGGGAAATTCATTTCAGGTGCCTCCTTGTCCTTAGGATGAAGTAGAATGCATGCCCAGGAGCCTAATGGTTTACAAGTTGAGATACCCGCTGTGCCTTCTTTTGCTGATGATTTTAGGACTCTCTTGCTCACAACATGATGGATCTGTGAGCACCTTGAGCTTTGAATCTTACATATATTTTATTTTATTTTACTTTGCAGCTGAGTGAAACCCTTCAGGCAGAGCTGTGAAGATATGGTTCTTAAATAAAATATTTTTCTACTGTACTAATAATTCACATCTTCTCTACAACTTTCTTCTATACCCAGGGTCAGTGGGATACATCCATTTTTCTTAATTCTATGCTGCCTGTTTTTTTTTTCTGGCTTCCAACAGCTTTTTATGAAGGTACAGCATGACTTACTCCAGGTGCTGGAATTTGGAGGAGGGCTGAGGGCTGTGGAGGAGGCAGAAATAAGCTCTTATTCTTTCCCCACTACTGTATTAACAATAGCCTTTTAATGATCAGTCTCTCAGTCAAACACAGAGCTCCTCGATGTATAGCCAGTCTCTCGAACCAGCTTGCTCCAGAGATCCCATCTTCACCTTCTAAGATGTAAAATATTGGATTACAAACCCACAGGAGGTGGACAGATCACAATGTCGGTATAAAAATGTCAAAAAGCTCAGTGTGAGCATGGGCTTCATTTGTGTCCACATACATCATGGCTTTCCTTGATCTACCAGGGCTGTCAGTCAACAGAAGTATCTAGTATTATGTACTCCCCTCTTTTTAATATTTACCTGAATAAATGTGCACTTATGTGTGTGTGTGTGTGTGTGAAGGTGGGATACGTACATGTATGCACATGTGAATGATGGTCATCTTCCTCGATCATTTGTCTACTGTATTCTTTGAGGCAGAGTCTCTCAATCAAACATAGAACTCCTTGATACATAGCAGGTCCCCCTACCCATCTTGTTCCAGAGAGCCCATCTTTATCTCCTAAGACTAGAATTATTGATGGGTTACTACATCCACCTCAATTTCACATGGGTTCCAGGTATCTGAACTCTAGATCTCTTGTTTGTGGCAGGAACTTTAACCACTGAGTCATCTCTCTAGCCTGAAATCGGTTGTATTATATTAAAATTTTCAATAATGTGTACAGCCCAGTTATCATTTTTAATTAAAGCACAAAATTGTGTTTGGAGAAGTAAGTAATCAAACACTGTCAAACTAACATATTTTTAGAGATTTATTTTGGCAAATACAAGTGTGTGATGAGACAGAGAAAGAGAGAAAGAAAGAGAGAAAGAGGGAGAGAGAGAGAGAAAAAGCAATTCTAGTATGGGACAGTTGTTGTCTTCAGTTTTGCACCCACTGAGGAGTTTGACAAACATCAGTGGTCACACAGTTCCTGTTAAGTGCACTGGATCACAAATCAAAAAGATACAAGAATGTGGAACAGGGATTTGTATAGAAGAGGGGACATGGGCAGGAGTGGAAGAGAGATAAGAGAGGGTTAGTGATAAGAGTAATTAGAATGGATTTTATAAATGTATGAAATTATTAATAAATAACTTTAATTAACACCCCCCAATCCTAGCATAGACTATCGGTTGCATGCTAATCAATTCTATCAAATATGAAAGTACATACTCTATTCTTCATCCAGTAGTATTTAGAATCATCATATGGATTTTTTAAGCAAAAAGCCAAAAACAAACCAAACCAAAGCATGCTATAGCACCAAAGAGAAGCTATTGAAGTCACCATCAAGTTTTAAATCAGTTTCAATCTATAGTGTCTTAAAATATATGAGTTGATAAAAGTACAATATGAAAAATATAAAACCCAAGTTAGGAAAGAAGTCATCAAGATCAGAGTTGAAATAAATAAAATGGGCACTGAAAAAAAATGTACAAAATTCATGACACGAAGATACAGCTATATGAAACATAAAATACAGAAACCATAATCTAAACTACAAAGTCACCAATTAATGAAAATAAAGGTGAAAAAAGAATCATATAATTAATTATATGTATGCATTCACATATTTGATACTCTAGAAGAAACGAACAAATTCCTATCTGCACCTTTACTATTGAGAATAAATGATGAAGGAAAATAAAATAGGATCAGGTTAAAAACAAATAGCAGTATTTAATATCAACTCTGCCATCAAAAATTCCAGGACCAGATGGCATCCCTGCTAATATTTCCTAAATATTAACAGAAAACTAACTCTAATCATACTTGTTATTTCTGAAGAAAAAGAAGAGGAAGAAATTGCTTTCAGGCATTCTGCAAAGTTAGCATTATCTTAATGTCAAGACCAGATAAAAGAACAAAATTAACAAAAATAGGTCTAGGGAGATGGCTCAGCGGGTAAGGTAGTCCACAAACATGAGCATCTATGAGTTCAGATCCCCAGCACAAATGTAAAAGCAAGATGTACTGTAACTGCATCTTAGTGTTTGAGAGGCAGAGAAAGGTGGACTCTTGTAGCTTACAGGCCAGCCAGTCTAGCTCAATCAGTGAGATCCAGATTTATCTCATACCCACACCCACACTCACAGAGACACAGAGACTGAGATAGACAGAGAATGAGAGACAAAGGAACAAGGAATTATAGAAAATATCAGTGATAAACACTGATGCAAAAATCCTTAGTACATGCTAGCAACTAAATATAACAGTACACTGAACAGGTTGACTAAAATAATCCTAATTAAGTATAATGAGATTCATGAGAGATGCAAATATGGTCTAACACATGCAAATTAATAAATGTCGTACATCATTTTATCAAGATGAAAGACAAAACTCTATCAGCTCTGTGATGGAGAAAGGGACCTCTTGGAATTTACTACCCTGTCATGACACAAATGCTGGATAAGGGAGGCACAGAAGAGATGTACCTCAACACATTAAGGCCAAAGGAGCAGTCACATAGCCTTCATGGGTCAGCCCTAGGTCCTCTGTTTGTTGTGATTGTTCATCATGGGTTTTTTTTTTTTTTTTGTAGTACTTCTAACAATGGGAACAGAAGTTGTTTCTGACTCTTTTGCCTGCTCTTGGGACCCCCTTTCTTCTACTGGGTTACCTTGTCCAGCACTGATATAAAAGTATATGCTTAGTCTTCTTGCATCTTATTATGGCATGTTCAGATATCCCTGGGAAGCTTGCTTTTTTTCTGAAGGGAAATGGAGGAAGAGGAGGAGAGGGAGAAAGAGGAGGAAGAGAAGGAAGAAGAGGAAGAAGAGGAAGAGTAGGAGTGGATCTGTGTGAGAGGAGAAATGGGATAAGAGGAGGGACTGAATGAAGTGAAGGAAAGGAAGGCTGTGGTTGGAATGTATTGTATGTGAGAAGAATAAATACAAAAAGAAAAAAAAAGAGAAGCTACTCAGTAGCGTTGACTGCAATGAGGTAAACTGAGTTTTCCCCTTAGATTTGAAATATGACATAGATAACCTTTTTTTCATCACTTTTACTAACAGTTATAACTCCTGACCAGCGCAGTCAGTAAAGGAGGGAAATCAAAGGTATCTAAGCTAAAAGAGAGGTCAGATTACCCAAGTATGGAGATAACATGATCAACTACACATAAGAAACCTCAAAGACTCCACCAAGAATTGTTATGACTGAAAAATCCAGACAGGAAATGTGCAGAAATCAACAGCCTTGCCAAATCCCAACAGCAGGTTAGCTGAAAAAAAATCAAGAAATTAATTCCATTTATAAAAAAAACTTACAAAAGTCTTAGGATCAATTTAATGATATAGGTCAGATAACACTACAATGGAAATCATTAAACATGGATGAACGTTGTTAAAGGGAAGAGATAAAAGACGCCCATGTTCATGGATTTAAAGAATTGATATTATTCAAGTGTGCATCTTAGCCAAAGTGATTTATGTATCATTTCGATTCCTCTCAAAATGCTAATGACACTTTTTTCTCACAGCACTGAAAACATCTGAAATTCATATGAATCAACAAAATATTTAGACTAGCCAAAAAATAAGTCTTAAACAAAAAGAACAGAGAGGTCTTACACTAGCTGCCTGCAAAATATACTATAGAGGGTTCATAACTAAAACAGCACACCGATGCCATGAATACAAGACACCTAAACCAACAGAACACATTAGAAAACCTAGAATCAAGTGCACATATGTTTACGTGGTCGATTTTCGGTGAAGTCACAGAATGTCTATAAGAGAAATCTTAGTGTTTTACATCAATGATGCCAGAAAGGTAGATAGCTAACATAACATCTCCATGGTTTATTTGTTGTAAAACATGAGGTAACAAAGAAAGATGAAGTGTGCAGTTTTAAACTATGAAACTACTAGACAAAACATAGAAGAACTGCTTCAAGACATCGAAAGAGACAAGGAGTTTAGGGTATAAGACCTCAAAAGCATGGAAAGAAAATAGATGTGGTGAATGAGACCACATTAAACAGAAGATCTTTTAGTAGCAAAAGAAACAATCAACAGAGTGTAGAGACACTGTCCACAGTGGAAGAGGATATTAGCCAATTATCTATCTGGCAAAGTGTTTAAATCTAGAATATACAAAGACCCTCAGTGGTAAAAAGATAAATAAGCTGATTAAAAATGGATGGCAGACCTAGATATTCCTCAAAGGAAGTACATCAAAAACACTGTACATCACCAGCCTTTAAGGAAACCCGAACAACCCCATTGAGCTAGTGTATTGCCCTAGTAAGGGTAAGTATAGAAAAATGTGGACGTTATTAAAATATATAAATATAGGACTCCCATTTGATCCAGAAATCCCACTACTGGGTACATATCCAAAGGGAAAAAAGGTTAATATATCAGAAAGATACCGCTCTCCTGTGGTCCTTGTTCCACAATTTTCAAAACCCAAGTAAGACAATTGGATGAGGCAAATGCAGTCAATAACGCTGGGGACTATTACTTGACCATAAGAATTACATTCTCTACTTCATAAAAATACATCTCAGCCTGGGAATTGTTGTGTTGAGCAAAATAAGCTCAACACAGAAAGACAAGAGCTGACCGGTGTCTCCCTCACTTTTGGAATCTAAAAAGGCCCATGTTATAGACTTTGCTAATGGAATGGTGGTGCCAAGGGGCTTCAGGTTTTAGGTTGCCAGAGGGAGGAAGAAAGCAGATCAACAGGCACGCACTTGTACTTAGAGGCAATAAGTTACCGTGTTCTATTTCATAGCAAGGTGGAGAGAGATAACTCTTAGATAGGCTACACTTCACACAAGACTAGAACAAAAGATTTTGTCAAAAGAGAGGAGTTAGAAAGTTTTTACCACATAAGCCGATAAATAAAGAGATAGGCATTTTTAGCCTGAATTAAACATTCCACACCATGCATACATATCTAAACATCATGTATCACACATTAACGTGTATGATTTTTGCTCTTCTATAAAAGCAAGACTAAATTGAATTTAGATAACACTAAACAAAAATGAAAATATTCTAGAAAATGTAAAATTAAGAGATATGTACATAAAAGACGTTGGGGACATCAGAGAGAGGGCAAGTTTGCCCGTGGGAAAGAGGGTGCATGTTAGAGGCAGACCTTCCTGTGGGAAATGGAAGCAGCTTAGACAGAGAGGACTCGCAGTGCATACTGATGTCTATGGGTCAGATTTTGTTCAGTAGATAGGGGAAGTGGATAAAACATAAAATGAAGGCATTCCAGGAAGGACGAACACTGGGTGTAAATCCACAAAGAAAGAACAAGGAAATTTCTTCAGGGAAAATTCCTATCCTGAACCTAGAGCAGGTGGGATAGAAAGCATGGAGACAAGCATGGGATAGGAATACAATCAGACAGGATACTACCCCTTGACTTGTTGTAGCTTTGGAGATGAGGCATTTACAGGAGTGCAGAGAAGGATGAGGAGGCCATTGGACCTCTTCCAGTCTGGGTATCATGGCAGCTTTTTGTTAAGGAAAAAACTCTAAGGACTTCATAACTTCATTCATCATTAAACATTTGCAGCTTACTTTACAACAACAACAACAACAACAACAACAACAACAACTCAAGGTTGGAAGGCCATTTGTGTAGTTCGCTGAGGGCATAGGTTTCCCTGATCCTGTATGTCACCCACAGACATACAGATGGGCTGCGTTAAAGCTGCAGTAAGTACCGTGCTGAAATCATGGTGGCTCAGAAAAACAAGGAATGGTTTCCTGCTTACTCTAAGTATATGCTGTAGGCGAAAAGAAAAGGTCACATTGGCAGGAGTGTTTGGGGAACGCAGCACTAACAGTGAAGCATTCCTGTTTGGAGTTACCAGTAGCCATCTTCTCTGACATTTTGCAGACCAAATTTGTTTGTTGATCAACGAAATTCCAGAGGGCAGAAAATACAATCATTTCATACCTGCTATTCCATCTTCAGAAAGTTGTGCTAAGTCTATATCCTCATTTTAGTACTCTGATTTGTATCCTTCTAAAGTATTTTCAAAGATTACTTTATTTCTTGAGTGATTATTTTGTGCCAGGCACCGGGCTGACCTTTTTAGATGCATATTTTTCTCTTTGAATTGCCTTAAAAATCCTCTAATGGTTTTAGCATCTTTCTGACTGGCCAATCCTGGTTTTTGTGTTGTAACTTTAGGATACAATAGGCTATCTGTGAATGTCTGCACATTATATGTGGACTTTTAAGAGGCTCCTAAGAGGTCCTTGTGGTCTGGACCCGAGCACTGAGCAGATCTCGGTGGCAGCTCTGCACCCAATCTCACAGAATTATATGGATTAGACACGACAGAGGCAGGCCGCCAGAAGACTAGATTCCAGAATTCAAACAAAAAATTATCTTGATACTAAAATTTGTTTTGAGAATTGTATATTGCAGAATACACAGCCTTGGTGTATCTACTCATCAAGCAAGCAGAGCAAACCTGCTCGAACCTCTGATGTCCTGGAATTTCAGCTGGGTGCAGTGAAGACACAGCATCAGAGGCTTATCAATCTACTCCCCCCCCCCCAATATCTCAACGCCTGTAATCAGCTTGAATAAGTTAATGAAGAGTTGGTGCCCCTATTCCCTGGGCTTGGGGACTGAGGTGGTTAATATTGGGCTGTCTTTCTAGGAAAAAGTAGTGGTTCTGTTGGAACAGGGAGGAATAGCTAGTATTTATTGCATAGCCGTAACCTATTGGTAGAAATTTGTATAATTGTTATTAAGTTGAAGTTATAGTTTCTTAAATGGTACAAAATTTTCTTTGATTTCAAATTTAAAGTATTCATTGGTACAAGTTTCTTATTCATGTAAAAGTAAGATTAATATTGATACTCTCATGGGCATTGTGCCTGTATAACACATTTAGGAATTCAAGCCTTAGACCCAGTCCTTCTTTAACTTTTTTAAAACTGATTTGAGATAGTTAGCCTGTGAGTTTAGGGCCTATAGCAAATTCATATCTCTGAGTTTATTGTTAGGGTGTTTTCTATATTTTATTTAGAAATAGCTGAGAAGAGTTAACTGACAACAGTCCAGATTGCCTTACATGAATAGTTGGTTTTCAAAATGTCAGAAGTCCACAGAGTTGACTTTACAAACATTTTTGTATTAATGTTCATTTTGATTAGAGACCTGTCTGCTCCTGACAGCTTCCCTGTCTTTGGATTCTAAGAAACTGAGCATCTTTGGAGTTACTCCAGTTGTGGTGAGACAGCTACTAGGCAAGAATTGCCTCTTTTCATCTACAGACAAATTACTGTCCAGAAAAGGACACACTTGCAGAACAGTCGACTGATTATATCTGCCAAGACAGAGTAGTCAGCTGTTAATAATTCTGCATTACTAGGTCTGACAGATGATCCTGGGCCAGAAGGCTAAAGATCAGATGCTCCAACGTCTTGTAGTATAGGGACTGTCCAGGTGTTCAGCAGTGTATATAAATTGGCTAAGTTTTAGAAGCTATGCTTTGTGCTTCCCATAATTTCAGTTAATTCACTCATTCTGGATTTCTGACAGGGTTGAAGACTTGTAGTCTCATAGCCAATCTTGGCTATTTACTTTGAGAGAAAAGATTTGAGTGGATGGTTTTCAGCTCACATTCATTCTAAAGCCAAGAAAAAAGCCAGGTTCAGAACTATGTCTTTTAGTTAGGAGAGATGACAGAGGTTCTGTTTAGTCCACAAAATGATGGACTGGGTATTAGGTCTATCTTGTACCTTACTGACACAAATTAGTATAGTTATGCTCTAATTGTATCTTGAGAGAAAAGGTTTTTTTTTTTAATTTACATTTTTTTTATTTCAACAGGAAGGGTGATATGTAGGAGGAGCTAAGGTAGGAGGAGTAAGGAGAGAAATAAGAGTAAGGAGAGGAGGAGCTAGGAGAGGAGGATAGGGGGAATGGAGGCAGATATTCTCGTGTCTCTGCCAGTCAAAGGTAGTTGGTATATCTAGGTTGGGTATTGGGTTACACTGCTGATTGTATGGGCATCTTGTTATTGAGCGCTATCAAACTTATAAAGCTTTTGATTAACATTAAAAAGTTACTAAAAAATAATAAATAAATAAAAAGAGGCTCCTAAAAGATAGTAGGTAAGGAAGATTAAAAACTTGATTCCAAATGCTGTCACCATGGCGGACACTCCACTGACTTGACCCCTTCCTTATATTTACTGAATGGTCTCTATATGCCAGCACTGTACCCTCAACTTGTCTCCTATTTTACAAAGACACAGAGTAAGATGATGCCTTTTGCTTGAGAAAGAAATTCTAGTAAGGGAGAGATGCTGCTCAATCTGGGTCCAGCAGATACTAACAACAAGTGGTCTAACCAGGGAGCTTTTGGAAGAGTTCAGAGGAAAATAGAAAAGAGGAGACTGTGGACAGCATTTATGAGGTGAAATGAATGAGCAGCTACACAAATGAGTAGCCAGCCTAGGACCTGAGATTGGGATTCACAAAAAAGTAAGAATTTAATAGATTTTTATAGAAATAGAATTTAGAAGATTGTAGAAATGAGTCCAACTTGAGAGGAAGACCTGCAATAAAAACCATTCATGTTTGTATGTTGCAAGAATTGACATTTATAACTGAGAAACAAGGCAAATGAGCTGTTTTATAGGTTCAGGTGAAGAAATAATTTAGTGTTGGATTCACTGAATTTTCTCTGGACATTGGATATTTATGGAAAGATATGTGTCAACTTACTCACTCGTTCATTTAATACTAAAAGAACACAGATCCTGTTAGGTACTAAGTAATAAATCTAAACCAGTCTATATGTATTCAAAGATTCATGGATCTAACTGATGTCAGCCTGGGATTCATTCATTTCTTCATTCAGATATATACAATGATTTTAAAGTCCGTGAAAATAAATATAAGAGAGAACAGAAGAGTTTATGAAAAGAGATGTAGTTATCAAAAGGAATAATAAAAATGGTAAAGAATCAGGCCCAATGAAACATTGATATAGAAGGGGTAGTAGAACCTTGAAAAGTGCCCCAGAGAAAAGGAGGGAAAAGAGAAGCCCAGAACTTTATGTATGGATGATATTTCAGGAAGAGGGGATGGCTCGGCAGAACCAAAGGCCATGGAGACATCAAGGATAGTCAGAAGCATCTACAGAGGATTTTTGGAACTTTCAGATCTGCAGCAGCTAGGAAGGGAGGGGATATATTTATTTTTCTAAGAAGCTTATAGAAGAAAAACAGAATAAAATGTGGTCCTTTATATTTTTTAAGGGGCACAGGGTGGCTTTAAAAGGATTTGCCTCACTAGTCTGAGACCTGGATTCAATCCATGGAACCCTCAGTGGAAGTAGAGAAAAAAAACTACTGAAAGTTGTCCTCTAAGCTCTACATTCGGACACTTGCACTCTCCCACCCCTCCACACACACAGTGTAAGCAAGTTTACAATAAATTAGTATAAAGGAGTCATTTTACTTTTTGCATATGTGTGTATGTCTGGGGTTGGATGCACATGCCACAGTGCATGTGTGGAAGTTAGAGAAAAACCTGTGGGTACCAGATCTCTTCTTAAACCATGTAGATTCCAGGGACTGAACTTGGATCTTCAGACTTGGTAGCAAGTGTTCTTAACTTCGGAGCTATCTGTAAGCTCAAGGGAATTGGCTTAGATGTAAAGAGTGGATTTGGAGGAGGCAGGTGTTTTAAGAGTTAGTTAATGGAGGCGCTGAATGAAAAGAATCAAAGGCCAAGGGTAGTATTGTATGTGATGATGCCTAGATGGCTTTCAGTCAAAGTCATGAAAGACTTCCTGGCCAATGTATTCATCTCCCAGATCTGCCTTAATAATAGTCAGAGTCAGTGTGGTGCAAACAACACACTTTTGGGGGCTGGAATCTGAGATAAAGATTTCAGGGGAAACATGCTTGCATTGGAGATTCTAAGGAAGAGTTCCTCGAACCCTTCTTTCTTGAACTCTGCCTCTTTCTCGATACTGATGGTTGCTGGCTACTGATGGAGGTGTTTTTTTCCCCCTGTGGCTACACAGCTTTAGACCCTCCTGTGTTTACAAGGCCTGCCTCCCTTGATGTTATGTCTCTGGTCTCTCTCTTCACAAAAGCTTAGATCACTGGATTTTCCTAACTATCTTAATCCAATAAGACCCCTTCTTAATATGATTGTAATCCATTTCTAAAGGATGCCACATCCTGGGGTTCTCTGTGGACATGATGTGTTGGAGGACACCATCTTATCATATAAGGCCAGTAAAAGTGTCTTTGAAATGGTCACTGCAGTGACTGAGCTGCACACAAAAGATGTCTCTGGTGAAGAAAGTATATAAGAACAAGAGGGCTTGGCATCATGCTTAATTTTGTAGACACAAGTCAGCTCCCTTGGTAACATAATAGATTTTGAAAAAGTGTCACAGAGTGTTAAAATGTGTCTTATACTGTAATGAATAAACTGCAAAATCTTTCCAAATGATGCATGTGTATATATACACACACACAGACACACAGACACACAGACACACAGACACACACACACACACACACACACACACACACACACACACACATACATTTATGTATAGAAAAAGGCAAGGTGTAATCTTGGGAATTTTCTTTGTGCTTGTGGGCAGTGGGTCGGGCAGGGCAGAGGTGAATGCTGACTCCATTCTTTTGTTATTCTCTGTCTCTTTCGTTTGAGGCAGGGCCTCTCACTGGAGCTCACCATTTCAGCTAGACTTGCTGGCCTTGTGGAGGCACAAGGCTGTCTGGAATCTTCCTCCACTGCTTTTCCACTTTTTTTATGAAGGCAGGGCCCCCGAAGTAAACCCAGAACTCACTGGTATGGCTAGTCTTGATAGTCATCATCTGTCTCTGGCTTCTTATAGTAGAATTAAAGGAAAGTTACCATACCCACCAGGTCTTTTGCATGGCTTTCTGGGGATTAAAATTATATTTCTCATGCTCGCATTGCAAAGGTTTTAACCTCTGAGCCATCACTGCAGCCCAAGGCGGTTCTAGTCTATTCTGGTCGAACGGTCTGTCTATCTTAATCTGTTTCCGTAGCTCTGGGAGGGATTGCAAAGATTACATTTTCCATATTCAACTGCAATTACGTGTAGTCATATAGCCACACCCACTTTAACAGAATGGTTCTGAGGTGACAGGCATGGTGTCAAAGGTGGTGCTCTTAGGCAGGTTTCTTTTTTAGCAACTCAGAACCCCTGAAAACCTTTCTTTCCTGGACCCTACAGGCAAAAACACAATGCGAGGATGGCAGAGCAAAAGAGTGAAATGAGAATTTCTGAGCATGGAAAAGAATCAGCTGCCAGTGTGGGATTTTTTCCCTCCAGACTATTATCTGTGGAAGATAGAAACTTCTGTGTCAGCTAAGGCTTGGGTGAACATCAGCTCTCTTTCCTCTAACAGCCTGTCCTTAGTCTAAATTAATATCCTGCCTGCATTCTGTAGATGACAGATGTCACTACCATTCTATAGCAGATAAGGAATCTTGGCTCCAAGAGAAATGGAGTCACTTGCATCAGATCACACAGCTGATCAACATACTCTGCCAGAGTCCAGCGTGGAGCTTTCAAATATTGTGCTTCCATTGTCTTCTGTGACTGGCAGGCTCACAAAGGGTTGTGGGATGCACAGACAGGCTCAGTGCCCCGGTGTTTGTCTGCACAGAGAAATGTCCAAGGAGGCCAGACACCAACTTTCCCTTAATGCTGCCTTACTTAGAGACAACAGGTGATGGGCTGTTAGGATCTGGTAACTTTCTAAATGGAAGAAACAATTAGATGATGTGAAATTACTTCTGTGCAAGGTGGGCTCCTTCAGAAGCACAGATGCATTTGTTGTACAGAGTAAACAGATTTTCGGTGGTGAGATTTACTTTCAAGTCAAAAGAATGTGCTTGCAGTGGTGGGGTAGAGGTACTGACTGCTAAGGCACAGATGGGAGAGCAAGATGCTCACACCAGCTGGGTATTAAAGAAAGCGACCACAGCTATCAATTTTATATTTCTGTTTCAGTAACACATCAGTTAGACTGACCACAGAAAGCCTCGTGGCTGGGACTATCATTTTAAAAACTTGAGGACCTGGGATTAGCACATCATTTTTTAAATGTACACAGGCTCATATGTGATATGTAGAGATAGCCACACTAAGGACGAAAGTCAGTTTATGCATCTGGGGGTCCCTATTACCTCAGCTTCAAGTTATGCCTGCTCATGGAGAACAGGTGTTAGAAATAAAATCCAGGGGAAAGCCATGAGGAAGTCAGCCCCTCTAAAACCATCGCGAGAAATTCTAAAATTACTCTTCTTAGACAAATTGCTCCCGAAAGCTGAGATAATTTTTTATCTTGAGGGTGTATAGGGATACTAAATCTTCTTGCTGACACAAGCTCATTTGGAGATGGGCTGAGGATTCCATTAATCATGTATGTGGGTCTCAGGATGCTATATGCTACATTAAAGGTTAAACCCGGGAGTGTCAGGGAGACATTGCCTTCGTCTATGGTAAGGACACAGGTAATAGATTCCGGGAGAGATTGTTTTCTTTGAAAAGTTTCTGTTTATTGTTATTGTTATTATTATTATTACTATTAGTTTTTACATTTTATTGATTCCTTCTGAATTTCATATCATGCACCCCTGTCTCATTCGTCTCCCCATTCTCTCATATTTATTTGCCCTTTGCCCTTGCAACTTCCCCCCAAAATAAAACACATACATATAAACAAACAACAGCAACAAAAACAAAGCACAGAGAACATCTCATCGTGAAAACTGCAGTGTGCCACAGTGCGTCCCATAGTCTATCCCTCCATCCACACATCTTCACTTGCAAAATGTTCATTGCAATGAGTCATTGGTCTGGTTTAACATCTGTGGCTTCTGTGACACCATCAATATTGAATCTTCATCAGCATTCCTCCCCGTTATCCTGTTGGTACCCTGTGTCATGGAGATCCTAAAGCTTTGAAGCAGCAGAACCAGCCCTTTCACACATCCTAACTATTTGCATATGATAGAGATTTTAGGGTGATCTTCTTCAGCTCCTGGGTGGTAGCTGAACTGGTGGTGAACAGGCTCTCCCTTATCTGCACCAAGGCAAGCTTTCTTGCACTGCTCTGGCTAGGCCACCCAAAGCTGCCATCAGCAGGAGTCAGAGTCAACTCTTCTCCTGCACCCATGCTGACAGAGCCAGCTGCCCAGTCAAGGTGTGGGGCCCTCTTTCCCAGCAGGTGAGAAACTGGGCCAGATCCTAGCTCTCACATTCTCAGCGTTGGCTCACCCATGCCTGCACTGTCAGGGCCAGCTCCACTTTGTTGCCCAGGTGAGGTTGAAGGACTGCTCTCCCAAGAGTTACAGCAGAGATGGGCAGGGCTAACTCCCTTGCTTTCAGGACCCCAGGGCTAGTTCTCTGGACTGCTGCAGGTGGGGAGAGGAGTGGGAGAGGGAGGCAGGGGGACAGATTTTTTTTATTTAGCCATGTACAAGAAGAAAGCTCGCTGACTTAAATAGAAAGAGACTGGCACTGAAGCAAAGGCACCATACTCAATTGTGTAAACCATCTTTCGAGATGCAGAGCTTAAAGCATTTAAGGATTAGTGAGCTTTGGTGGACCGTGTCAGTATATGTTCATGTGTACACATACATTTTAAAAGAAAAAAGTGAGACACATAGATACAGTTTAGAGCACTTAACATCTTAGAGTTTTCTGACGGTTTCTGAACCTCAAATATGCTTTAGTAAATTCATTTCTTTAGTCAGGCCAGTGAGATGGCTTAGTAGATAAAAAGTGTTTTCTGAGTGAACCTGACAACCTGAGATCAATCCCTGGAACCCATGTAAATGGAAAAGAAGAGAACCATTTCCACAAAGCTGTGCTTTGACTTCTAATGCACAGTCTGGTATATGTGCACACACACACACACACACACACACACACACACACACACACACACAAAGACATGTATACACACACGCACATATGCACACATGTATATAAACACACCTGTGCATATACACAGGAAAACATACATGCATGTGCACATGCATATACACACATGATAATACACATGTATAAGCACATGTATATACATACGTATGCGTATACATATGAAAAACACAAACACACATGCAAACACACATGTATATGCACCCATGTGCATATACACATGAAAACACATGCATACATACATGTATAGTTGCACATTCACATATATGTATCTTTATGAAGATTTCAATGTCTGGTACCTACAAAGACTGACAACAAATTTTCTTCATGAAATCAAGGTTTCTTTGTCTCCTAGGAATTTCTCCATAAAAGCAAATCTTTGCCAGTTCTTCATAAATAAGCCTTCAGAGTATTCTGCTGTACCAGGCACAAATGAAGGGAAGAAAGTCAAGTTCACTCATTAGCAATTTCATAAATACTTTGTTTAACTAGCAAATATAGAGGTGACATTTTGTCACAACAGATTTGAGATATGTTCTTTGACTTCAATTAGCTCCCATGTCATTGGTCTTTGCTTTCAGCTGATCAGATGTGAGGAGGTAATCAGGTGCTTAGACCAGACTTTAGTCAAATCTAAAATAAATCATGGGATAAAGACATCCTCTTAGATTACCTTTCAAACATTGACAATCAAGGCAGGAAAGATTAGAACTTTATCTACCAAATTAGTTGCATTCATCTCTTGAACGGTGGCTGCCAAAGTGTCAGAAATCAAACTGATCAGAGCCAAGAAATATTGAAAGAAGCAAAGCCAGAGGGGAAATAAAAATGTATTTAGCTGAAAGAGGCACAGGAAAAAAAAAAAAAAAAGCAAACAGGCACCTTGTAGTTAATTCCTGGAGGAAGGACGAACCTTTGCCTAGGTTCCAGGCAAATGCACATTTGCAGTGCATCTGAGCAGCTTCAGACATTCTGATTTTAGGATTACTAAGTCTTCAGTCTACTTGTTATTGACAAAATGAAATCTTAGAGCATTGTAAGGACCTTTGTGGTCCTGCTCAACTCCTCCACTCAAAAAAGTATTAGAGAACATTGCACATTTTATTATTTTACTGATAGGTACTCAGGAAAGAAGTGGTAATTGTTGTAGGGGGCATGGCTCAGTTAAGCGCTTGCCCAGCATGCACAAAGCCCCAGGTTCAATCCCTAGTACTGGATAAAATGGTGGCACACTCCTGTAATCCTAGCATTTGGGAAGTGGAGGCAAAAGAACAGAAATTCATGGTCACCCCCAGCTACATAGCAAGTTTGAAGCCAGCCTATGCCACATGAGCCATTGTATCAAAACAAATAGACAAAACAACAAAACAAATAAAAACCAAAATATAAACAATGAAAAAGAATGAATGCTTAAAAAAGAGGTAAGACAACAGTTTATTTTCTAGATCCCAGAATTATGTTAGCAAAATATAGTAAATTCTCAGCTCCTTCCAATTCTTAGTTTAATTTTCATATAATAGTAATAATAATAACATCATTATTATTGTAACAATAATAATAATAATAATAATAATAATAATAATAATAATCATGTGTGTGTATGTTGGGGGCCGACTTTTAGCAGAAAGCAGCTATCAGCTTTGCAGCCATCTTGAGCCATATACCCTGACATGAGACTTGTATTACAATAGCCTACAACAGCTGAGCACACTCTGATAACATCTTGCTTTGGATATCCAGGACTTTCCTTGGGTGTGTGAGATTGAAGGTGTGTGACTTAAGAGTGTGACCTAGAGATCAGATTTAGAGACAAGACCTAAGGGCACGATTAAAGGTGTAACTTAGAGGCATGTCTTAGAAGTGAGACATATAAAAGGCAGAGGCAGATGACAGAGATATATACGCTTTAGGGAGACTCTTTAGAGAGCACAACTTAGAGAACAATTTGGAGAGAACAATTTGGAGTAACAGATTGAGTACTACTAGGAACTAGGAACTAGGAACTAGGAACTAGGAACTAGGAACTAGGAACTAGGAACTCAAGATTTGGGACTTGGACTAGGAAGAGAGACCGAAGAATAAACCGGATTGAAACACACTCTGTCTGGTCTCCATTCTTTGAGTCCGTCCTCACTCTCTCTCTTGCTGAACCCCGACCGCAGACCTGAGCAGCAGCTTGGGCTGGGAAACAGTGGCTGCCAAGCACGGAGTGGAGAGGGCCTCAACATTTTAGGCCGCCCGAAGTGGGGCAGCCTAGGCCCCAACATTTTTGGCACCTGAATGTGGGACTAGTGTGTTCTCAACATGTGTAGGTCAAATGACAACTTGGAGGAGTCAGTTCTCAATATACATCAAGTGGGTCCCAGGAACAAACTCAGGTTGTCAGACTTCATTGCAGGCACCTTCGTCCATTTGGGCCATCTCATCAGCCCTAATTCCAAATTTCAATTCTGAGTGGTGAAGCTAAGTTTTATGTGCTATATTTCTCTAAGTCATTAGTTATATTATGATAAAATTGTGTTGAATATATACTCATTTCTAGTTATAAAATCCACTGATTTTATGCATTTCATCTTTCTTCTTCCCTGAACCACATTGTTGGTTAGAGACAGGGAAGGTCTGAACATAAAATATGACCATCATGGGTGGAATTCTCCAGACATACACCTCAGGGAAAAGTAGAAAAAGGCTTTGTGACTCACTTTCCTGAAGGACACACAGAGAGAGCAAAGAGAACATCTGGAAACACCAGTAACAAACATGGCTTGAGTAATTTGAGGTAGAGTCAAGTAGAATTCACAAATGAGGAATACTGTAACTATCACCTGTGGGTCAGTTTATTTTCTCAATGGAAAACTCTAAGGTCAAGATATTTCGAACATTGGTCCTTCTCAGTGCTATGGGAGAATGGTCCATTTCTGTTCTCTCTCAGGTCTGTAGACAAAGCCATCTCTCCTGACAGCTTTTTTTTTCTTTTTTCTTTTTTTAATTTTTTTATTAGATATTTTATTTACACTTCAGATGGTGTCCCCTTTCCCCATTCCACCCCACCCCCCTTAGGAAACCCTATCCCATGCCCCCTTATCCTTTTTGCATTTATACATTTTTTAAAAATAATGTTAATCATAGGCTTTATAAGTTTGGAATTGTTCAATTAGAGGTGTAACCCACTGACCAACCTAGATATAACAACTATCTTTGACTGGTAGAGATACTTGAACATCTGCCTCCCTGTCTCCCCCCTCTTTCTCTCTTTCATCACCTAGCTTCTCCTCTCCTTCTTCTTCTCTTCTTACTCCTTTTCTTCCTCTCAGTACTCCTCCTACTTTAGCTCCTCCTACACATCACCCTTCCTATTAAAATGAAACTTTTCTCTCAAAATACAATTAGAGCATAATTATGCCAATTTGTACCAGTGAGGTACAGGATAGTCCTAATACCCAGTCCATCCTTTTGTTGACTAACCAGCTCTTCTGTCATCTATTCTAACTAAAACATTTAGTTCTGAACCTGGCTTTAGGATGAATGTCAGCTGACGACCATCCACTCAAATCTTTTCTCTTAAGGTCAATAGCTATCTGTTTTCAACCCCATCAGAAATCCAGAATGACTGAGTTAATTATAACTGTGGAAAGCACAAATCATAGTTTCTAAAACTTAGCCAATTTATAGAGACCTCTGAACACCTGGACACTCGCTCTACTTCAAAACGTTGGAGCATCTGTTCTTCTGCCTTCTGGCCCAGGATCATCTGACAGACCTTTCTTATCTTAAGGACATTCACAGTGGCTCAGGCCTCACTCTTATTTTAATGCAATATTGTTGGTAAAGATCTCTGACTTTAAAAACTGATCATGCACTGTGGAACTATGTGGGAAGCCATGGCAAGGCCTTACTCTTGGCAAACACTCACCCTTGGCTCTCCTATCTACTATTCTTCTTTCTGCTTACCTTCCATGATTCACTTGCCAGTTCTCAGAATTTCAAACAAGGCCTCATAGCAGCCCATCTTAGTAACCCTTCCTCCTGATCTCTAGATTTAAGAACATCTAGATAGATGTTCTTAGAACCCCTTGTAATGAAAAGGCTTTGTGAGAATAACTTAGTTAGACCCCACAGCTGTAGCTAGCTTCCTCCACCTGCAAAGCCCTCTTTCCTTTTCTACCCCTCCCCATATCCTGTTTTCAGGGTATATAACCTGTGTGAACAATAAAATCTTTGCCAGCTTGATTAGACTCATGACTTGCTGTGCCTCCTTGTTTTCTCGTGCATCTCAGTCCTCTCCACAGGGTCTAAGGGTCCCAGTTGATTGTCCAGCTGGCCTGGACAGAACTAGATTAGGCCTTCAAGATACAGGTTTTGAGGGGCACAATCCAATCCATAACAATATTGCTTTCTCCCTTATTCATGAACTCAAGTCCTTTGAGGACTGTCTGCAAAGATGGCAGCACGCTTTAATCTTCATTTATGGTTCATGGACCAACATCATCAACAACAACAAATCACTCAAGTGTCAAAGGTGACAAATAGGAGGGTTGAAATGTCATCCTGGTCTTCAGGGTTCTGAGCCCCTTGTCTTCCCAGTCTGTGACAATGGTCAAGGGGTGTATACTAAAAATTAGTGAGTATCTTAGTGCACACTAAAGTATTTGGGAATCAACAAGTTAGTCTCACTGGGAACTATGGAAAGTGCTAGAAACAATGCATTTTTTTTTTTTGCTCACAAAATATGAAGTTATGAAGCACATACAGAAATACCATTGGGGCCATTTTGTTTGATTCTGTTGACCTAGATGACCTGGATCTTATAATTCACTCTTTGTCTGTGGTAGAATTCGTTTGATGTTTTACTTTAGGGGGTGGAGTGGGCATAATTTTCAAATCATTAAGGAGTAGTTAAATAGAGTGAAGACCTCTTTAAATAAACAGAGATCTCAGCAGTTATTACACTTGTTGGAAAGGAAAAAAAAACACAAAACAAAACAAAACAAAAAAGCAAACAAAAAACCACCACCACCAAAAACCAAACCAAAACCAAAACACCTTTTAAAGAGGCCCATAAAACAGAAATAATTCTGACAAATAAAAAATAACAACCGTGAGTAAAATCATTAATTTATTTGTAATGTCTGTAAGAATGGATTGTCTTTTAGGGTGCAGCATATTTTTAAATGTATTATTCAATGCTGTTCCCTTTAGACACTCAAAAAAAAAAAAAAAAAACAAACAAACAATCAACCAACCAAAAGCTACTGTGTGTAGCTTTGAGTATGAGGGGCTACTTCTCACTTTCTATTTTGATATTTTCAAATGTTAGATTCACACAGGCTGAGTGATATTTGCTTGTATGAATAGATGTAATGATTTAGAAACAATGAATTGAGAATAATTGCTCTCACAGAGTGACGGCTCAGTCCTTTCCTTGTGTGAAATAATCAGTGTGTACAGTAGCAGACCGATTCCTCCGTATTATTAAACTTCTTGTCAAAATCTTACTTAAACCTCAGAGACAAAGATGGATTCTCCCTCTGTGACTCCGAGCAGTGAAATTTACTTCTCTGACATACTGCCAGTTGATTTAGAGCTAATGTGTCTGCTTTTTATTGGCTTCGTGTAAAACATGGCTTTCCTTGGCTTCTTTCACTCCGCATTGTCTTAGAGAAATATGCAATCTCAGTTGATACTGCAAGAAATTAGTCTCCTTGAGAAATATCTAGGAAGACTGATAACACAACAAAACAGGCATTTTTTCATAGGTTTCTGGTGGCTGAAGATTCACCAAGGAGAAGGTACAGCGATAATCAATACCTAGAAAGTAACACTAATGAAAAGGAAAAATGATAATCCACTTTGCAAGTTGACAGATTATTGTACTTGTGATTACTCTGTGCCGAAGTCTGGCCTTCTATGCCGTTCAACTTACATCTAAGATATAACATTTGAACCTTCTGTTTATTATGTTAATAAATAGCTTGGCTCTGAACATTTGGACATAGCAGAGAAGAAAACAAGAGTGGTTTCACACGTAGAACCACACACAATCTACTACATCTTGTCAGGCTTCAACTTCAAGGAGAGAAAGAAAAGATGATAAAAAACTTAAAGATGGCTGAAGGAAAACCTGCTATCTTAAGTGAGAGTTAAAGATAATTGAAACTGGACCAGAGAATGCCAAGGAGTGGGAGAGGGTAGCCTCAAAGAAGGGGTTCCTGGAAGACACCCATAATACAAACCATACATACATAAGTATCTTGACTCTCTCAGTGACTTGAGTAAAGATGAAAGAGACCAAGGTCATGGACTGTGAATCACCTAAGTGGTCTATTTTCAGGAATTAGTCTCGATGAAGTCAGTCGTAGCTATTTTATAATCCTTGCCGAGAACTGGGCAGAATCCAATGTTAAGACATGCAGTTCAAGGCACTGCCCTGAGTCCTCACGCGTGGAGGTGGGGAGTGGGCCAATTGCTGTGGGACTCTGTATATGCTTTATAAAGCTCCGTTTATAGAAGAGCTGACACCCGGCTGTGAGAAAGCAGGAAGGAAGCCCCAGGGTCCTTGATGACAACACTGATGAAACATCTGTTCATGAAAAACACTCACAGCCCCATCTGCAAACTGTTGGTAAATTTGTGTGTCGAATTGTGTGTGGGTGCTGTAGGATCTCACTGTGTAGTCCAGGCCGACCTCTTACTTGCGCACAGGGATCTCAATGATATCCAGTCTCTGCTGCCTTCCCTAGCTCTCCCTGCCCCCTTTTCTTCCCCTCCCATCCTCTGCCTTCATCTTCCTTCCTTCATCGTCCGTCTGCTCTCTTCCCCCTCCCTTTGCTCATATTTCTTCACTAGGTTATGCACATTTATTTTTATCCACTGTGAAGTTTTCTGTTCCTTTCAGGGTATTCAAGACATCAGCCCTTGGAGCACTTCTAGGTGCAGGTAGACACAACGCTCTGTGTTCACTGTTTCCGGTTTCCTGCTCTAGTTCTCAGGGTTGTCTGCAGCTAGATGAGCATGCAACTGAGATCTGACAAAGGAATGCAGAAGAAGCCCGGGGTATGAATACTAAGACTTTTCACTCTCATCTGCACAGTCGGTCACCTTTCCCCTTTGTCAGAGAAGTTAGTTTTAACTTTCTGCTCCTGTTAACCGAAGTTAGGCCAGCCTGACCTATCAGACGTTCTACCCAAACAGAGAATCCGAATAAGCAATCTGCCATGTTTGCCAGCGATGCAATTCAAAGCAGAAAGCACTTAGAAACATAACAGGCTTTCAGCGGAAATTCCTTAAACTATGTCACATAGAATTGAAACCGATACACTTTGAGCTTTTACGGGCTTCATGATTAATGGCATTAAAATTATGAATAATGATAATCACTTACACTTTTGCAAATAATTTCTAAAGAGACATTCACATTCCAAATGTACACCCATCTCCAAGTTCCATCCATTAAGGACATATTTTCATGAATCTTTCACAAAGAATTATTATTCCGAGAAGGTAATTTTCCTCTATATGTTTGAAGTGAACTTATGAATAACTTCTTTTGTGAGCATTTTGCTCTGAAATCTCCAGTTCTCTACAATAAGCCTTAGAGATTTTCTCAACCTTCATATGAAAAAAAATCTTTAAATACATAGCACTTAAAAGTCAGGGAGAAATGCCATCTACCTGTTATCTCGGCTCTTGGGAGGCAGAGAAAGGGGGACATCTACAATTGCAAGGCATTCTGGTCTATGGAGTAAATTCTTGACCAGTCAAGGCCACATAAGGGACATATATGTCTCAAAAAGACATATATGAAAAAAATACAGATGTTTAAGGCTTACCCAAGAAATTTATATATCCATATTTAATTAATTAACTTTAATGTTTGTGAATAGTCCATTGATTCTAATGTGTAGCCTTAAGGTCGACAGGATAACTGTGGGCTCTAGGGTTAAGTTTAGCTTCCGCAGTGTTTCTAAGTATACTGTTCAAAAGTATCTAGCTTCATTCCACCACATCCTGTAGACTGAAAACATGTATCATGCACATTGTTATAGTTGGTTATTTTGCCTTTTAATTCATTTTCTGTCACCATCTTTAATATTAATCAGTAGATTTCTATTAGATGGAAGTTAGTCAATAAATAGTTGATTAATAACTTTGAAGTCATTTGTAATCCAATGCATATATACTATTCTTTATTATACAGATCAGAAAAACAAAATGTCTGACTTTCCAGTTAGACTTTTGAATTGATAATGCCAATGAGGCCAAAGTTATTGGCAGGACATTTTATCTTGAAAGAAAGAAAGAAAGAAAGAAAGAAAGAAAGAAAGAAAGAAAGAAAGAAAGAAAGAGCCCTACTTGAATTATAGGCATGAACTCTAGTAGCCAAGCAACATTGACTGTAAGTAAAGAACATACAGTTGGGTAAGGTGAAGATCAGAGTGTGCATGCTTATTGACATCACACATGGAAAACAATTAGCTTATTAATATATATTTATAAGACACATACTATAATTTTCAGTGACTCACAGCAAAATGTCTTTGTAAGTAAATTACTTTACTTTTTAAAAATTAATTCTCTAGATTATAAAAGGTTGCTTTCTTTAAAAAAATAGGAGGCTATTATGAACAACTTTGGTATTAAAAACTCATTAGAAAAAATATTGAACATAGAAACATATGGATAACTTGTTTAAAAAAGTTTTAGATCTATTTTATTATGTGTATGAGTATATTCCTTGCATGTAAGTATACCATGTATGTGCAGTACCCTCAGGAACCAAAAGAGGGTGCCAGATTCCCCAGAACTGGAGTCACAGATGGTTGTGAACTGTTACGTAGGCTGTGGGAACTGAACTCAGGTCTCCTACAAGAGCTATAGCATTCAGCTATGCCTCCGGCCCACACATTGGCTAGTTTATTAAAAAATGAACAGAATCTCTATGTATGAGCGGAGTGGAGGAGCTCCTGGGACCAGAGTTTGGAGATGAAGAGAAAAATGTTTCTTTTAAAAGTTGCTACAAATATGTTTCTGCTTTTGCATGTGTCTTTATTTTAAAATTTTTGTCATACCTCTACCAGTCCTTTTTGTTTTTTACATTCATTTATGAGATCAGTGTGACATCTCAGCTTGTAAGATGGCTTTTGGGAGTGTCTAAATTATTCATTCAGGATTAATAAGCCTTTTAAATGAACATGATCTTGGATATTCATGGGTTTCATGAATTCCTGATGGGCAGCATGGCCCTTCTTGCAAAGACTACATATCATGTTAGTCGTTCAGGGATTGTCCTTTGATGAATTAAATTAAAATGGATTCAGTTGTCAGGAGCTATTGAATGATGTGGAATTTTGTATTTTTAAAATATAACCTTTTATTATGCATATCTACTTCAAAACCAAATAGCTGTGTTCCATAACCAAATGGGTTTTGGAGCACATGGTTTTTTTTTTTTTTAAATGGAATAAAAATGGGTCTATAAAGCATTTATGACAAAGTTCAGAATCTAAGGTTAATAGAAAAGAGGTTGAGAGCAATCATCAGGTAAGTTAAAATTTAGCATAGGAGATGAAAAACAAAGATGGGGAAATAAAATGAAGAGAGGCATGGGGCAGAAAGGGGTTCAAAAGGAGCATGAATAGTTCACATAATGAAGAAGAATAAAAGACGATGCCTGAACATACAGCAGTGGTCCTAAGCAACTGACGGAGGCTCTTCAGTTCACACTAGAGAAAACTGATAATAAATAAACGTTGGTCCGCAGATCTGTGGGTGTTCTGGACTTTTAAAGATCCATAAATCAAGTGCTTATAATGTAACTTTCAGGATGAGGGACGCACAAGCACTCGTGGGGCCTGCATCTAATTTCCTCCCTGTCCTCAGGAAAACGTGTGCCATGTCTATTGTAAAACAAAAACAAGTCCGGGAGGAGAGCTACTCACCATACATCAGTGAATACCAAGATCAACAGAAACCACCTTTTAAAAATACTGTTAGAGGAATTTAGGAGCGAGAAGTCTCTCATTATTTGCATTTCTTTACAGACTGCTTATGTGCCTATGTTAGTGCATGCTTGTTTCCTTCAGCAAATCCTAAGGAGAAACGATATGCATATGCACGATCCGCGCAGTGCTACATGGGATGTTTTATGCATACATTTTACAACTTCCTGTCAGCCCCACTGAGTGGATGAGCTGGGTGAAGATTCTGTAGGAGATTTCGGTCAATTACAGTCTCTGGTGAGTACCAAAGAAGTCAAGGTCATTTGTCAAGGTAACTACTACCAGGAACTGATAACATTGTCTTGGGTTCTGAAAAACCTGCTCCGGGTTTCTCTGTTCTCGAGTGTTTGGGTGGGTCTTTGTGTGACAACCGGAAAGCATGTTTTACTATCATCTTTAAGAGGTCTACCTGCTCCTTGTTCACCAAATAAATGAACATTCCTCATTTATCACTTATTATTTATTATATTTGTGTGCGCGTGTGCGCTTGGCATTCCTGTGAAGGCCAGAGGACAACTTTAGGAGCTGACTTTGTTCTTCTATCTTTTATTTCACACGTAGTCTTTCTTTTCTTTCTTTCTTTTTTTTTTTCTTCGAGACAGAGTTTCTCTGTGTAGCCCTGGCTGTCCCAGGAACTCACTCTGTAGACCAGGCTGGCCTCAAACTCAGAAATCCACCTGCCTTTGCCTCCCAAGTGCTGGTATTAAAGGTGTGTGCCCCCATGGCCCAGCTCATGTAGTCTTTCTTATACTTGTTCCACTGTATATTTCAAGCTAACTGGACCTTGAGCTTCTAGATGATTCTCCTGTCTCCACCTCTCTGGCATATATATATATATATGTATATGTATATGTATATATATAAAATATATATAATATATATTATATAATATATATAATATTATATAATAATATAATATTATATATATATATATATATATATATATATATATATATATATATATATATATATATATTATATATATATATATGATCCCAGGACCTGAACTCAAGTTGTTAGTCTTGTGTGGTAACCACTTTTGTTTACTGAGCTATAAACAGACCCAATAAACAAATATTTTTCTATTTCTGTTTCAAATATATTAATGTGACATGAGATAAAATCAGAGAGAGAGAGAGAGAGAGAGAGAGAGAGAGAGAGAGAGAGAGAGGAAAGCATGCTGTACACCACTGAACAATATTAGCAAATAATTTGGCCCTAGTTCTATGGAATATAATGCCAACTGTAACTGAACTTCATTCTCACAGAGCTAAACAGTGCTGGTGAAATCTGACTTCAATACATTTATCAGTGTGAACGACCTTGATTTAAAAACTGACTGGCTGTTTAGACTTGGGCAAGTCAAGTAGCCAAAGAAATTCCTTTCTTCCCAGTTGAAGATGAATGTACATTTCTTTTTCCTGATGTTTTAGGGGTGTACTGGACCACCTGTGTATTGACAGTGAAATAGAGGTTAAGAAGTTGGTAGGGAAAAGACTGTCTGAACCTGCTAAATAGTGCATTTCTAATATTAAACTATATGTGGGTATGCCTAGATTGGAATAAAGTATGGTAGGCTTAGTTCCTAAACTCATGCGAATGTAATCTGTGAGCCCCTCAACTGAAGGCGCACAGAGTTCTAGTAGTTTGGAGCAGGTCAAGACTATGGACAGTGGATGAAGTCTAAAGTAAACACAACCATAGCCCTGTCAAGGACCCCAATGTCTCAGAACCATAGAAACTGGCAAAGAACTCCCCCTACACACACACACACACACACACACACACACACACACACACACACACACTCCTCTGCCCATCAGGCAAGACCTTCCTCTGGTGCAAGCACAGTGTTTATAAATTATTGACCATGTGTCTAAAGCTCGAAAAACTCTAGCTCCTTCCTTCCTAATGACTACAACCCGAGACTGGACCCTACAAAGACTTCCCACCAACACTAGCAAGCCCCTTCTTTTTGTGCTGTGTATTATAAATGCACTGATGTTTCCAGGCTGTCTAGTTAGGTACCCTCCATCAGAGCAAGGACAGCCCGTTTAACTCTAAATGTGTTTCTTGTTTTTTCAGAGTCGATCATTTCTTCATTCCCACGTTGCCCTAGTCAGGTTTCCAGGACCAAAAAATACAGGACAGGGAGGACAGAGCACATGGCAATTTGATTGTTTAGATAATTTCAGTTTTATTTATGTTTTATTTTTACTATTAAGAAGAATAAAAGTGGTTAAGCTTCTGAGGATGGGGAACGACCTTACATGATCCACAAATATCTAGCTAAGATAGAAAAATGACTGACATGTAAGATAGAATGTCCAGGCACGGAACACAACTGACTTAGGATGTCTGTTGGATGAATTCCTAAGAAGCCTATGAATGTATTTAAACAAAGTTTAAGAAAAATTAGGCCAGAGTTTATAGGATCTTATCTAGTTACTTTTGCCTCAGTGTGAAAGACTATCGAATTGTAGAAACCAGCTAATTCTTTCTCTCTTTCTCTCAAATTGTACACAATGCAGGTATATGAATATCCTTATTAGCTATGATGCAGTTATATACAGGAATCTCTTAGCCTTCTAAAAATTCCTCAGTCTTATGTTTCACCTGGCAGGTCCATTTATAAAATAGATCTTTATCTCTTTAACTTGAGAAAGTCGTGTTAGGAGGAAATAATAGTTTCCACATGAATAGCCTTCGGTGCTGTTAGAATCCCCACCATCTGATTTTCTATGCCCCAGAAGATGTGATTTGTTGTGCTCGCAGGGCTGAATGTTCAGAGTGGCATTGCATCCACGAGAAGAGTTTGCTCTGAGTTTTTAAGAAAAGAAGGGAAGTAGGCTCTAATATTTCCTGCAGAGCAGAGTGACTGGGCATATTTGCCTAGCTGTTCCCGTGTTTTTCTAGAAGTCACTGACATGGCTCCTCCAACACTTTGTTTGCAGTAGACCATGACTCTGTTTTTCACAGGATCCTCATCCTTAGAGAGTAGAGAACTCTGGGTTTTTGTTTCTCTTTTGGGATCTAATTGTTTGGACTGCAGAAAACAGTGTTTATTTTCATTTCCAATTTGTTTGTTTCTTCAGAGTTGATCATTTTTTCAGTTCCCACATTGCCCTAGTCACGTTTCCCTAACCAAAACGTACAGGACAAGGAAGGATATAGCACAAGACGATTTGATTGTTTAGGTAATTTCAGTTGTATTTATTTTTTACTATCAAGAATAATGAGGGCACATGCAGAGGTCTTGTGAATGAGTGGTTTCCCTTGTTAGTTATTTACATTTAGGTCCTGTCTAGTTCAGATTCTAGCCCATTACAAAGGAGACAGTGATACTACTTCTATGGTTCTTATTAGATCTATTCCAGAACATTGCTTGAAAATTATCTAAGCCTACTTTTAACATGGCCTATTGCTGCATTTTTTGTTCTTAATTTTGTTTTTCTCTTTAGAAGTGTTTAATAATATATAATACTTTCCCCATGCTTACGAAATGTGGTATGATATTCAACTGATGTGTTTATTATCTCTAATGGTTAAGACCAGGTAATTGGTTCTTTTATCTCTGTAAGGTATTTACAAGTTTCTCTGTGTTAGAAACTTTTGAATTCTTTTCTATTTCCTTATAAAGTATACAAATTGTTGTTTATAATATTTAAGGAAAGGCAGTTTAACCTCTTGTGAAGTACACATTGTATTTTTCTTGCCCTTGCTGGATAAGGTTGTTAATGGTCTCTGTGGTACAGCAACAATTTCAATTAAATTGTTGAATAAACAAAGTGATCTGGGATAGTTCCTATCTTATAAACTCTGGAATTCTAAGGTGTTTTTTTTCCTCCATCTATCTTCTTAGACAGAGTGTGTTAACTGCTCTTGTTGCTGTGACCAAAATACTTGATAGAAACAACATGAGAGAGAAAAGGTTGCTCTGTCCTCTCAGATTTGGGGACATTATGGCCAGAAAACATGATGATGGGATCAGTTTCACCTGTGGATGTAGCAATGTGACATTAAGAATAAATCAGGAAACAGCTAGCAGCCAGTAACTGGCTGGGGTAATGACCATTAGATGCATGCCTTTAGTAACCTCCTTCTATTTCCCCAAAAGGTGCACCACCCATTTTGGGAACAAGCAAAACATGAACCAATGGGGTTATTTCAGATTCACATCATAAGAAGAGGTTTTTTTTTTTTTTTTTTCTTCTGGAGGTTCTATCCCATTTTACTTGTATGTAACAGATGACTTCATGGGAATCCACCCCTTTTAGTTCAGCTGTGGCTTAGAGTCAGTCTCTATAGATGTGCCTTCTACATTAACAATTTCAAGGCAATATTGCACAGTGTGGGATTGTTCAGGGTCCAGATTGGTTCTTTTATCATGGTTGTTTAGCCAATTGTTCTAGAAACATCAACAGAACTTGATTGCAATTTTATCATGAGGAGTTAACAAATTCAATGTGAGAAATAAAGTATTTTCCCCCAGTCCATTCCTAGTTCTTTGATCATCTGTAAGTTTTCAATCTCAGTGTTATTTTGAATTTCTTCTAATTCTGCTTATTTGGGAATCCAAAGACGATGCTTTAATGAACTGGATTAGATTCTCTAACTTAAGATGTTTGCATGCAGAGATCTTCCTGAATCTGTGAAGTTGCTCATTGGTCCTCTGTCTGGAGCAAAGCAGTATGTGTTGGAAGGAGATCGGTGGGTACAGGCATGCCAAATCAGTACTTTCCCTAGTTTATCTTGACTGTTCAATTCCAATCTAAAAGAACTTCCAGGATACTATTGAGGATTGGCAAGAGACTGGAAGATAAGTTCCTTCAAAAATATAGAAGCTGTAGATTTTTAGAAATCCAAAATTCATGGCAAGATAGTAAATAATTGTTAAGACATAGAAACATGGCTGGGGGAATGACTCAATAGGTGAAAATACTTGCTACCAAGCAAGAGGACAAGGTTAGAACCTTGAGACCCACATGGTAGAAGGAGAGAATTGATTCTTTTCAAGTTTTCTTCAAATTTCCAACTAAATGCTGTGCACTGTGGAGCATGTGCCCCAATCACCCTCTACTAACTAACTAAATGTCATGCCTTTTAAAGAGGACGAATGAACATAAAAGTGGTCAGATCTACTGGTTGCATCTCCCAAATCTCTGGGTACTATCTTTTTAGAGGTGAATGGGAAGACTTCTCTCCAGCGCTAACTCAGCTCAAGGGGGCTTCAAGTCCCTAAGTGTTTGCTGATCACAGGCCTCACATTTTGTGCTAGTTCTTAGGAAAATGGGTATTAGTGTCTTCTTAGGTTCCTCTGGGGAGTCATGCCTATAATCTGTGTATTATCATATACATCATATACATACCTTTCAGCTTCATTTTGTAAGGCCATTCCTTCTTTTATTACTCATTTTGAAAACAAAATTCTGAAGTATTTTTAAACACTTGAACTATGTTATCTTACTTTAAAATATATCTCCAGTTCTTTGCCCACTTCTGTCCTTTCACTAATGTCCAGGACCATGCACATCAACCATCAAGCCTCATCTTAAATAGTTACTCCTTCTGTAGCACACGTTCTTAACTCATTAAATCACTAAGAAGCCAGTGGACTTGTTTTCTGCTGTCTGTGTAGTAAGAGCCCAACCACTTGCCACATAATAAATACTAAACATGGTGTTAAAAGAAATAATTAATACATGTAATTGGATCTAAAGTCAATATGGAATTTGCAATATTACCTGTGTATAGAGCCATATTAAAATTTTTGTTTACTGCAAAAATACTATTTAAATAGAGATGTATATAAATTTTACTTATGTTCATCACTAAAGCCAGTTGTTTACTATAAAACAGGTTCTGTTAGGAAGCATAAGTATTCAAAGAATAAGTTGATTTACAGGTTGTGGGGTATTAATAAGAAATGTGGACAATTTCTCCAAATTTAAAACAGATTTCAAATTTATTTAGAATTAGTATCGAGCACATTTCATTAACATGATACCATATTCAGCAAAATGTAACAATTCAACAAGTATTTGTTATGTCTCAGACATTAGGTAAAAGCAGGAGGCAGACTGCTACGTGAGTGACTGCAGTGAATATATAAACAATATCCATACAAAAAATACATCATTACCTACAAATGGCTACCAACAGAAATATAAAAATAGACCCTTAAAAATATTAGTGTTTTAATGCTATAAAATATAATATGTGTTAAAAATTCTAATTTTGGGTGATTCTGATTGAATGGCTACTGTAGCCATGTAGCAAGAGGACCTGTGTTTTTATGTCTAGCTCCCATGTAAAATACTGGGTACATTTGTAATCTTAGAATTTTACAGACAGATAAGAAACCTCCTAAGGCTTGTTGGCCGTTTAGTCTAGACTGATAAGAGAATTCTAGGTTCAGTGCAAGATTCTTTCTTAAAAAGTAATGTTGAAAAGGGCTGGAGAGATCACTTATTTTTCTTCTAAAATGGTTTGATTCCCAGCACTCACTTAGTGACTCATAAATAGATGTAAATCAGGTTCTAGGATATTTGAGGCTACCTTCTAACCTCCATGTGCTCCTGCATTCATGTGGTACATATATACACATGTGTGCACGCACACCCAATCACCCACCCACACAAAACTAACTAAATAACTAAATACTTTTAAAAGATAAGTTATAGAATGATTAAGGAAGATGCCAGACACAACCACCAGCAGATCTCTACATAAATGTAGCAGTGTGCACACACATCTACATATATAAGTACACGAATGAACAGATACACAAACACAGTCATAGACAAGTGTGTACACACAAATACCATTTTTTAAAGAACTAGAAATCAACTTCAATGCATTCATGAATCCTTAAGTTCATGTATTTATTCTGGGAATGTGTCTAATGTCCAATGTGTGTCTGTGAGGTCGGATATAGAATGTAGTTGTAGACATACACTCATTGGAAGCATTATTGTGTTTAAGTTTAGCACTTTTTTATGTTTTTATTTTCATCTTGACCTTGGTCATTTATCCATTTGGTAAGTGCTATTACTTCCTGTTTTTTTTTTTTTTCTTCAAGACATTGTCAGAACTTTCTATTTCCTGTCATTTAGGTCACCGACCTCCCTTTTCCCATGGCTACATGGATAAGCATTTTGGAAATCTCTTACTATTCAAAGAATATTGTAATCTAGGCTCTTCAGTTTCATCACTCTCATATTTCCCTCATAGGGAAGAGGAACAGGGCGTATTAGTCAATGTCCCACACTGAGATGTGTGGAGTACAGTAGATACCGTACTTCAACTGGAAGGCCACATGGTAATTACAATTTACAAGTTCTGTTTATGAAAGAGAAAATAAAATAGATGCAGGTTTAAGGTAAGTAGGAGAAATCTGCTACAACAGGAACAGGGGCCTTGCTGGCCTGCTTTTCTCATTTTCCTCTCCTCAGAGTTGTTGAAGGGTTCAGAGTTCCTTGGAGGCCCACTCGTATCAATAGCCTTCCATGCCCACAACTCCTTGTCTTTCAGAATCATAATTTCATGAAGAATGAAGAATACCTTCCCATGAAGTACTCCTTGTCTTTCAGAATCATAATTTCATGAAGAATGAAGAATACCTTCCCATGAAGTCTTTTCTTTTTGTCATAACAATGGCCAAGCTTTCCTGAAAGTCACAGCTAAACATGGTTCTTTTGTGTCTTCAATGGTCCTTTGTTTTTCTTGAGGTCATTTGTATAGATTGTTTATAGTAGCTCATAAAAATAGTAGTAGCTCATAAAATGTGGTCACTATAGAGTAACAGTATTAGGGAAGAAAAAAACTATTGGTCAAGACATCAGATGTTTATTTGTATGAATAATCTAAATGTTAATTTTAAATAAGATAAATTCTCAATTACAGTCTTGTTACTCTAAATTACCTTTGACAAATGTCTGAGTTTCAGTAGTTTTTCTATAAATATTCTATACTTATCTCAAGCAGGACTAGGCCTGTCTTATGAGGGGAAACCTAGAAGCTATCAAAAGAGCAATTCCTAGTAAGAACTCACACATAGGTGACACATGATTAATAATATATCTACATTTAAACATGGATATGATTAGAAATATTTACTTTATATGTTCTTGTACCCAAAAGAAAAAAATGAGGAAGAAACTTGACTTTTTGGAAACTTCGTATTAGTTTAGCAGAGTAAAGTTACCTAAAAAAAAAAAACAAAAAAAAACCAAACCAAACCAAACCAAACCAAACCAAGCCAAGCCAAACCAAACCAAACCTGGTCCCAGCACTTGGCAGAGGGAGGCAGGATAACTGCTATGAGACAGAGGCCAGCCTGGGCTGTATTGTGAGATCCTGGTCAAAACAAAACCAAAACCAAAAATTATTTATATTTTACCAGGGATCTGGTAGTGTTAAGTTCCCAGTTCTTTAGAAGAGTAATCAACATTAGTTTTTATTTTTATTTCCGTTTTTAGTTTACTCTGAATGTAATCTTAAATATAGACAATGAAGTGTCTTGATCTATAATACTGTTTTAAATAGTTAATTTAAATATATGTCTTTAACTTATGTTCTTGGCTATAAATGGTAGCTAGTTGTTATTTTTAATACAATAAATGATTATGAGTTAATCTTGCAAACAACAGGCTCTTCCCTGCAAGCTAATTTCTTTATTTGCTGACTATGCTTTGAATTGGGCCTAGAGTGTTAGCAATATCTTTTATTTAAGAACCACTGTCAAGAGACAATTCATAAAACAAATTTCACTGGCATTAATCTTAATAATTCTCATATTCAGCTCATAGACTTAATTCTGTGTGGCTATTTTCCATGTTACACAGTGGCATCCTAGCTCTGATTTTCATAATGAATTTTCAAATGAATCCTCTTTCAATTAGATTGTTCTACATGTGGAATGTGATTTAATTATTCACAGTAACAATGACACCACTATAAGAGACACTAGTGATCAAAATGTCCAGTCCTCTGGTTTGAGATAAGGGAAACAGAAATCATGTTATTAATTCAGGGTTGTGCTTTGAGTATTTCAAATTAAAGTATAACTGAAATCAGAAGCTATATAGTAATACATATAAATCTCTACAGTTTGCATTGAGAATCATACCATAATAAGATAGAGTTGGATCTTTCTGAGGTTTTTATATTCTAAAAAATAATTAATAAACAAAAAACCCTATACATGGTTGAATTACCACTGTTTGTCCTTGATTTCTGACTCGTGGTCATTAGAGTACATAGCATATCTTTATAGGCTATGTTTGTGTATTTATTAGTGACAAAGAGGCAAACATTTCTATTTTAACAATTACGACCACGTTAGAAAGTAATTCTGAAGGTCTCAGGATCAACCCAACTTTTTCTCAAATGCTGAAACAGAACTTGATTTCCTCAGTTGAGTACTGATTGAAGATCACTATGCTGACCCCTGTTGAGGAGCCATGAGGAATAAAGAATGCTCACTATGTACCAAATCATATCAAGGACAGAGCGCTTTTGGTTATGCTTTCACACACTATAGGTTTATTGACTGAAATTCTGAATTATTTAAACTATGCTTTTTTTTTTTTTTTTTTTTTTTTACTGTTTGGATTTACCTTTATCCAGTAGGAAAAGGAAAATATTTAAGTTCACAAAATTAAATGACATATTACAACTCTACTGTGAATCTATTTACTTGGATTATTTTTTTTTGTTGATACCATCTTACCATTTTTTGTTGATACCATTTTTTTGTTGATAAAAATTTGTTAGAGGCTCACTATTATTTGTAGGGATAAAATTTCATGTAAAACCTTAGAGTCAAGTCTAGAAAGACCTATGGAGAAGTATTGTATAAATATCAGTCCACATCACTCATCCTCTAATTTTCATACCTAGATCTTCTATCCTTTAAATAAATGAGTGATATTTTACTTGAAAGGAGAGTATTGGGGACAAAAGAGACCATTAAAGTCGAATTCCTTTTAGTGAATGTAAAATTAATCACATTCAATCATGTATATTTTCTCACAGCAGAAAGACAATGTTTGATAGCTACATTTTTTTAAATTTTATTTTATTTTGAAGTGGTGTGTGTGTGTGTGTTTACTTTCATGTTTGTTTGATGGCCAGAGAGGGGAACTGATCCCTTTGAGGTAGAATTATATGCAATTGTTTATCCCTCAAAGTGGTTTCTGGGAACCAAACTCTAGGTTTCTGAAAGAACTCTGTATGCTTTTAACCATTGAACCCTTTGTCTAGGCCCTATATTAGTATATACTTTTCATGATCACAACAAAATCAGATACGGATTAACTTCATAAAGATAAGAGGTCTATTTATTTCATAGTTCTGAAAGCAAGGTTGAAGAGTCACATCTGTTTTTGCAGAGCCCCTGTGTAGTACAGGAACAAAGAACAACAAAATCTGTCTGTGACCATGTCTGTCTCCTTTTGTTCCTAAGGCTACTACAATTCAATACCAGAGGCTGCACCCTGACAATCTTATATAAGTTCAATGATGTCCCAAAGGCACCATCTCTACACAGGACAGGAAGATTTTGCTTCATCATCCTAGTAGCATTAACCTGTAATTCTTGAGATCCTGCATATGCTTTTGAAGAGGTCAGCTCAGGGCCTTTGGAAAATTCCACCAGGCACCAGAACATGAATGCACTCCTCCCCTCATGGAAGAAAGAGATCATGGGGCATGTAGGCACCCCTCCCCTCTGGAAGAGAGAGGCTGATTATATTCCTCAAAGACCATGTGTTGGGGGGACACTGTTGGCCCTTCACAGATAAAGGAAGCCTTTGTTACCTCATTCCCTAAGAACCAATTAGTTTAAAAGTCACACTGTTCTGACAGTCACATTGTACCTAGTGGCTGTTGCTCTATTCTACTCCTGGAAACTGTATCAAAACTGGCCGAACGGGCTGCCTGGGGTCATCGCCTCTCCTTTAAATGCACGACCACCCCAGCATGCTGGAACAATAAACTTCTCTTGCTTTTGCATCAATCCCCAGCTCTGTGTGGTTCATTCAGGGGGTCCCTGGTAGCTAAGGTTCCTCAGAGTCTTACACTTTCAGGGAAAATACAACACTTAACTGTAGCAAGAGCCTCATCTTAGTCACTTTGTAGCAGGACATTTTAAGTCAATCAACACCAGGATGCAAACCCTAAAAGAAAATGGATATATGACCTCATCATTCACAGGGAGTTTGGACATTGTTGCTAGAGTTTTGTAATCCCTTTATTGTTGTTGAGTCCTACTAACTAAGGTTGAAATCTAACATTACCAGAAATCCCTGAGCTTGGTGCAAAGTGGCAGATTCCCTTTACCAGCAGGTTTCTCCCCAAATCACAATAAGCACCCTCTACCTGTGGAATGTCATGAAGCCTAGGTAGGACTATAGGTTCAGCTTCCTTTCTCCCAGATAAGAAAGCAAGCACCTGAGATCCCTGAGATGCCCCCCTATGCTAATGAGGCTTCTTAGTACCTGAGACTCAGTCAACAACCTTTGCCCACCCTGGGTATTCATATGCCCTTCCCCCAAACTATAGAACCCTGGATTCACTCCAAATTAAGTTGATCTGTCTCCCTGAAGCTGATCCTGGAAAGTTGTCATTTTCATTTATACTCATGGGTCGTCCTAAATCTTGTTCATCTACCTTCTTTCTTGTGGGACAGTGGCCAACAACCCTGGGGAGAAGGGAGACCCACATATTGTAATTAACTAACAATGGGAAACATCAAGTAGGTATATTAAGTAACCACTTAAATAAACACTTGCCCAGTCCCAAACTCTAGACATCTCAATTAATTTTTATTTTGTTAGAATGTCCACTCTAAAGCCATGGAGTTCTGCTCAGGGTGTAACATTTTCACTATCAATTATGTTTTTATTCACTCACATTTTTCCCAAAAAAAAAAAAGGTAGCGAAAAAAGCACAATAGTGTTGAAACTACAAAAATTACTAGGTTTACATTCTCTCTCACAATTCATGAGTCCTTTTGTCTGCATTCTATTCTTCCTCATCACAAAATGTTGCCCCTTTTTGGTCTCCTTTCTAAGTGTTGTACTCACATGTTTATACATATAGATGTATACTTTATAGTATAGGGTCTCCATAGGAAGAAGAACTTGTAGACTCTAATATTTGGTGACCTCAATTTATATTGTTGCCATTATGGTTGGGCATAGACTCCTCTAGGTGGAATAACTGTGGTAGATGGTAATAATATTCCAAATTTTAACCTTTATACTGATTTCTATAATGACTACATAAAATTTTAACTATCTCTCCTTGTTCTGTAACATATTTTGTCAGATTTCTTGATGGAAGCTAATCTGACTGGAATGAAGTGAGGTCTCAAAGAAGTTTTTCATTTTCTTGAAGACTAGAAATATGCAACACTTAAAAAATTTTTTTTTGAGAATTTCATACATGATTGCTGCATTTACATTTCCAACCCTCTCATTCCTCATTCCATCTTAAATTCAAAACCTTTCTTTCTTATTGTTTTTATGTATGTATGTATGTATGTATGTATGTATGTATGTATGTATATATGTATGTATATGTAAAACTTACTAATCCATTTGATGTTATTTGTATGTAAATGTGTTTAGGGATGACCTCTTGGAGTTAGATAATCTATCAGAGAGGGCTTGTTCCTGGAGAAAACTGAGTCTCTCTGTCTAAGTTGTCATTGGTGCCTACTAAGTGGTCATAAATACCCCTTCACTGAAGCATAGGGGATTGTGAAACTTCTGTTCATACTGGCAAGTCAATTGGTTATTATGCAGGTCTTATCTAGGCATCATACTATTGAGATTTCATTGGTGCATTTCCCTGTACATTTTGGTTATTAGTCACTTGTATTTCTTGTTTTGAAAACTATATATTCAATTAATTAGCTCTTTTGTTGAATGTCAGTTATAGGTCCTCAGTGTTTAATTTCTAGAATTTTTGTAAAGTCTGGATATTCCTCTAAGGTGTATTAGTGAAGAGCTTTCTACCATCTTTTCTTTGTGATCTCCTGATAGTTTCCTTTGCAATGGAGAAAAAATCAATTTCACCTAGTTTCATTGAGCTACTTGGTCTAATTTTTGTGCTATGGAGGTTCTATTCAGAAAACTGCTTACCTACTCACTATAGTTCCCTGAAAAACATTCCTTATGTTTCTGTTTAGTTGTTTCAGCAGCTCCAGTTTTAAATTAAGGTCTCTGATCCATTTCCAACTTGCTTTTGCACAAAGTAGAAGCTAACTATCCAACTTTATTCATCTGCAGACTTCTTCCTGTTTTGCTAGCACCATTTGTTGAACAGGCTATCTTTATGCCACAGAACACTTTTGCCTCTTTTGTCAAAAATTAAGTAGCCATTGCTTCGCCAATTTATTTCCAGTTCCTCTATTTTGGTTCATTAGTCTGTCTATTTTTATGCTAGAGCCATTCTGTAGTAATCCTCCCATCCCAGCTTCCCAAAGGCTGAGATTAGAGTTTATGCCATACCTCCCTGCCTCTTAAGTGTTAAGTTGTTAAAGTTATTTTTACAAGTGGTTAAACTTCACAGTTGAGAAGTAACTGGTTTATTAGAACTGAAACAGAAGTGCTAATGAAGACTTCTACAATGAAAGCTTCAAGACAATGTAAAAGGAAATCAAAGAAGATATTAGATGATGAAAAGACCTTCCACAATCAGAGCTTGGTAGAATTGTATTGTGACGATGGCTATGGTACCAAAACTAATCTACAAAGTTAATACTATACCTATCAACATACTCCAATATCTTATTTCAGAGATCCATCAAAAAGAGTTCAAGAGTTCATATGTTGCTAGTTTTGTATGACAATAATACAAAGGACTAACGTAGCAGGGACACCACCTCATTTTAATTTCAACCAAACAACTTAGGGTATTGATACTAAAAAAATTTTTTTAATCTGAGTGACAGAATGGGTATTTTCCAGGTTTCTAACTAAGATGACGAATTCTGAAACATGGTGCCAATGGTAGATGTTGCGGACACCTTTCTTGTTGGGCCATATCCTCATTTTTTCCCTGTTTTCCTTTTACTCTATAATGCTTTGAGGTCAGCAGGGATTTTTGTTTTCCATTCCGTCTTTGTTACACTTTCTTATGTAACTTTCCACATAATTCTGGTTTTCTCCCCTGCCTTCTCATGCCTTCGATGACCATCAAACACTTCAAATTTTCTAGTCCCAGCAGAAAACCAGTGATCCAGGCAGCCTTCTTTCTCAGACCTCATTACTTGAGAAGTAAAGTTGTAGAATATATTTTACTTGGAAGAAGATGGTGGTTATATTGAGTCAAATGTACTGCCTATTCTCCCATTAAAGCATTCCATTTCTTCTGGATCTACAATATTGTTAAGGAACAGCACAAAGTCTAAGAAAAATAATTTTACAGCAGAAAGGGGCAAGTCATCTCTCTAGAGAATAAAACTGTCATTGATCTTCATGACAAATTGCATCTCAGGGTCTGAAAACATAGACCTTGTTTTCCTTATTTTTTTATTACAAGGATGACCTTGTTTCTATTATAAATCAAAAGTAACTAGGCTTTGTGGCTTTTATAAAGTTACAAGGGTCCACGGCATATACTGGTTCATTATTAAGTACTTCATCTGAGAAGGTATTATGGGAATATTCTCCTATTTCTATGCACTAGCCTGTTTTCTTAGCTTTCTAACTAAGGAAAAGGAACATACAAAATAAATTTCTCCATTTTGAGGAATACATTCTCCAAGAAAAAAGTCAGGCCTGTGAACATCTGTAAAAATGTCAACAGACATCCAATCAAATACCTTTTTTTTTTGTATTTTAATGTTAAATATGACAGAGATAAAATGCCACATTTTTATTTTCCTTTTCTAACTTATACAATCATAGTAAGGTTACTTTCTAACTGATAGACTATATTTGTTCATTTTTAAGGATAGAAATTTAAAAAAATGTGAGTAGAGCTATATGGTTCTCTCAAATAGCCACTGATGGTGGTAACTATGCTTTTAGGATGCTTGCAGCACAAAACTTCAGAGTTACACTAAGAAAAGCTAGAACATGAGTGAAAGGGAGCTTAATTTGATCAAAACTCTTAGAAAATCTACCACAAGTCTTGGCATGCAAGAGGCATAGACCATTTGAACATTTGTAGTTGGAGAAATGCATTAAAGGCAAGAGACTATCAGTAACATTTTAAAACATGTTAGCATATTAGTAATAAAATCCAAGAACATGTTCACAGATGATGGAATGTACATCTCTAAATTGCAGCCACCTTATAGGAGACACAGCTAGGATGATAGTGAGTTATTGTATGGAGAGTATTAGATTACAGAGTAAAAGCCTTATTAGTTTTTATCTGCAGACTATGACAAAGGAGAGAACGGTAGATGAGTCTGAAATCAGGCAAAATTGAATTCTGGACCCTGTGACTCTTAGCCATTTATTAGATCTCTTTGAAACTAATTGAAAAGTGTTAAGTATGAGGTTAATTTTCACAACATTTGAGTGCTTAAAGGAATAAATTACTTAATGTGTGCAAAGTATAACATTGTGCAGTGCTGCGTCTGTGTGGAGAAAATGTTATCTATGACTACTGTTAATGAGGAAACAATATTTTTGAAAGCAGAACCTACTGACATATGTATTGGAAAGAAGGGACTTGAAGGTAGCATGCAGTGTGAATTTGTTGAGTGTTAACATTAAGGACAGGAAGATCATTTTATAGACAATTGTAAGAGACTGTAAAAGCTCAGATCGATGGGGAGGCCATTAGTTAATGGAGACAATGTCTGGGGAGGATTATGATTTGATGAGGCCTCAGAGGCACTTGGAAGCCTTCTGTTATTTACAGCTAAGACATGTGAAAACACATCAAGCAAAAATCAAGAACTGTGACCAATGACCCAAATAATATTTATCCTTAAAACAAACAAACAAACAAATAAAACTGAGAGTGATACTATTCTAGAGGTGAAAAAATGATCATATTACAGTATATGCCATTAAAATAGAGTGTGGTTTCTGCTATGGTTTGAAGGTTTATACTCTTTAAAATCATGTTGAAACTTCTCTCAGTATACAATTATTAAGAGGTAAGACATAAGTTTGAGAGATAGCTCAGTCTTTAAAAGTACTGGTTGTTTATACAATGGTCCTGGACTTTATTCCCAGACTTTAGTGGGTCAACACTATCTATAACTATAGTTCCAGGGGAGCTGGCATTATTTTCTGGCCTCTATGTATAACACCATGCATATGTGGTGCACATAAACATACAAACACTAATCCATAGATTTCCCAGTCTCCAGAAAGGTAAAAATTTGGTTTATGTTGTTCATAAATTACCTAGCTTCTGGCATGTTGTTACAGCAACACACAAAGACTAAGGGAGGTATATTAGCATGACTGGCTACTCTGCTTATGATAAGAACAACAAGGTTTAAGTGAAGATACCCAAAACTCTTAATTTTCCAAGTTTTGCCACAAGGGGACACTTAACCTAATGCATAGTCAGCCAAGGCTAATGGGAATCGTTAGCTCATTAATCCACATGAGTCTTCATTTAATAAACGTGATAAAGCAGCATTTTAACGTGAAAATGCTTACCTATGGGTACAATTTTAAAACCAGTGACTTGTGAAAGTCCATGGCCAAAAAGCCACACAATGACCATAATAGATCACTAAAATGTAATGTAAATTCATGAAAGAAGACCCCAAGAAGCAAGAAGAAGGATTATACTATAATATTAAAAAACTATATATGACTGATGAATAGCCAATGTTCTGAATTGGAAAAACTGACAGCACTAAATCCAGCAATGAAACAGTGTGTCTACATAAAAAATTTGTATTAAATATATTAATTATAACAACCAGAGCAATGAGGTGAAAAAGAAAGGGTCACAAATAGAGAAGGAAGAAGCCAAACTGATACTATTTACAGATGATATAATCTTATATTTTAAGAATCCTAAAGACCTTTCTAGAAGAATTAAAATATATGTCTACACTTATATATAACACAGTAGTGGAGAAAACAGCATACCAAATACAGTATTTTTTTCTATGTTACTAATACCAAATTAATGGAGAAGGAATAACAGAAATAACTCCATCCACAATAATGTCAGAAATTATACAGGGATAAGTAGAGTGGAAGAGGATAAATCACTTGTAAGGGAAATTGTGGGACACTGAGGAAAGAAAGAATGATGATACTAGGAAGTGGAGGACATTTTATATTCACAGGTGGACAGAAATAAAGTGAAAATATTGGGGTAAACTATGTGCAAGAGTATAAAATCAATCACTCTTACCATGACACAAACTGAACTTAAAATAGATACAGAATTGAAATGTGAGATTTGAATGTATTATGAATAAACAATGGGGAAGTATTTGTAGACAGAGACATAAGTCTAGGATTCCAGAAATCACACTAAGAATGTTTCTGTTTAGCTAGCAAACCAATATGGTGCAGAAACAGCCTGAGAAAAATGAAGAAATCTTGGGAGAGGTTTAATAGCTAGAAAATATAAAGAATTGAAGAAGTAGGACACACAAACAGTAAGTGATCAAATCACCAAAAAGATGATATATTGTGAACTGAACAAATACTTCTCCAAGTGGTTCAAATGGCCACATACCTACAGAATCCAAGACTGCATACCCATTCTAATGGTAGCACTATTATTGATAACTAAGGTATAAAATAATAATAAGGGGACTTTAGAAAACATATGAATGAAGAAAATGTGATATGTATACACAGTAGAGTTCTATTCAACTAAAAGATAAATTAAACCCTATCATTTGAAAGAAAATTGATGAAATAGGAGATCATGCTCAATGAAATAATATATCCTGAAAAAGACAAATACCACCATGCTTTTGGTCCTATGTGTAATCTAAAAGAAGAAAGGATATAGAACGGTTGAAGAAAAGAAAGGAGTTCACGGAGAAAAAAAGCCAGTAGTAATAGGGGTTGTAAATGATCAAAGTATGGAATATGCTCGATCTACAAGTAGAAAGATAATGTGGGGGAATTGCAAAAGTCTTTAGAAACCTCAAAGCCCACCACAAGTGACTAACCTTCTCTTACATGACCACACCTCCTAATCCTTCCCAAATAATTCCACAAATCGAGGACTGAGAATTTAAACATCTGGCCCCAGGGAAGCCAATCCTATCCAAACTATCATGTTCGTCTATTGTTTTCAAATGTTTCTTAATTTATTTAACTTTCAAGATGAAGTTGAACTTTAGATTATTAAATCATGTATTTAGGATATAAGGTATATAGGTTCAGGCAGTAAAATGCTTGCTGTGCAATAATGATAAACTGAGTTCAGATCTCTAGTACTCACCTTAAAATCAGTGTGTGGTGGTGTGCGGCTGTAATCATAGCAGTTAGGAGATAGAAGGATCTCTGACGCTCACTAGCATGCAATCTTTTCCAAAAATTCTGAGCCATAGGATCAAGTGACTGATCCTGTCCTCCCAAACAAGGTGGACACTGTCTGAGGAGCCACACTGAAGACTGATATCCATATACATATTATGGCCACACAGGCTTATGTGTCTATTCCTTACAAAAATTTCATGTATTTCTTTTTGAAAAAAAAATTACCTATAAAGCTGTGAATTTATTAAGATCACTGTATATATTCTGCTATAGAAACATAATTTGGCTAAAACCCTGGGTTTTCTCTAAGCCACATTTTTTTGCATAAATTTAGAAATATAAAATGAAAATTAAGGAGTTCTGCAATTTAAATTGTGAATAATTTTAGTTTATATGTGCTTCACAGGCCAGGGCAGTGGTGGCTCACACTTTTAATCCCAGAATTTATAAGGTGGAGGCAGGCTGATCTCTGTAAGTTCAAGTCCAGTCCGGTTTACAGAGTGCGTTTCAGGACAGCCAAGGTTACGTAATAAGATCTTGTCAGAAAAAAAAGTAAAATAAAAAAGAAACACTTATTTATCTGGTCAGTGGTGGCACATGCCTTTAACTCGAGCACTCATGAGGGAGAGGCAGACTCAGGTGAATCTCTGTGAGTTTGTAGGTATTGTGGTCCACAGACTGAATTTGAGCATAGCCAGGGATACACAGAAAAATGTTATCTCAAAATACCAAACCAAACAAACAAACAAAACAAACAAACAAACAAACAACAAACAAAAAACAAAACATAAAACAAAAAACAAAAAACCCAAACCATTACTATCCTCTTTCCTATGTAGGTAGAAAGAACAATTGTTAGCTTGTTTATAAGGCTAATCATGGAAAACAACTTGAGAATAAAAACCAAAAAACATGCTGAGAGATGGACCAGCAGGTAAAGAAACCAGCTGTTAGACCAGCCAGCCCTAGCTCAGCCACTACCCTGTATGGTAGTAAGAGGCAATTTACTCCTGAAAGTTGTCCTCTGACTTCAACATATATAAAATCAGCAAATAAAATGTAATTAGTTGTTTGTAAATTTAAAATTAACTTTATTTTTATGAAGTTTACTAAGTTTATTTTTATTAAATTAAAAATAAACTAAGTTTATGAAGATGTTAAACAAAAATTTCAAACTATAAAATGGTAAAAATTAAGGTATATGTCAAAAGATAATTTGGTAAAGTCAACTTCTGCTATTTGGCTGAATTCTTCACTCAAAATGATCATCTCTGCCATTGACATAATGGTCAACTTCAAATGGAAGTCATTTGGAGTACAGAAGTGAAGACATGTTTTTAATTCCAAGTTGAAGTGTACAGAGGACTAAATTTTCTATGTATTAACTGTTATATATTATTTAAACTGCCAATAAAGTAATATTTATCTAGTAGGATTTCATAATGTAGTATGGATTTGTAGTACATATTTACACTCAATAAATAAAGGAGAAAGTGGTGGTAGTGGTAGTGGTGATTATGGTGATGATGGTGGTGACAAAAGCAATGATTGTAGTGATCATAGTCTTGGCTGATGTATTAGTGTGGTGCTGATAGTGTTGGTAGAATACCCTGATACTAGCTTATGGAAATCACAAATTTTAATTTCTTTATAGATTTTCTAGACATGTTGCTAAAATGCTCTTCTTAATTTTATAGGCTTGACTGCTCTCTAAGCATTTTTATTGGTAACATTCCTAGGGAATATGGATGCTACTGGTTTGAAGAATGGACTTGGATCACTGTGGTGGTTTGAATAGGAATGGCCCCTAAAGACTCATCTGTTTGAATGTTTGGCCCATAGGGAGTGGCACTATTAGGGGTGTGGCTTGTTGGAGTAAGTGTGGCCTTGTTGGAGGAAGTGTGTCATTATGGGGGTGGGCTTTATGCTCAAGTTATACCCAGTGTGGCTGACAGTCTTCTGTTGTCTGTGCATCAAGATGTAGAACTCTCAGCTCTTTCTCTAGCTTCATGTTTGCCTATGGGTCACTATGCTTCTCACCATGACACTAATGGACTAAACCTCTGAAACTATAAGCCATCCCCAATTAAATGTTTTCCTTTATAAGAGTTGCCCTGGTCAATATGTTTATTTATAGAAATAAAAGACAACCAGCAAGAATCCAAATATGTTAAAAAATAATTTTAAATGACACTAAGAAGGTCTATCAAATGCAATAAACAAATTATTAAGACTTTGTGGCAGTCACACCCTTTGGAAAGAATTGCTGCTCTATAATTCTGCACTTTAATTGTAGACTATTAAATTTAGCTCAGTGTCTTTGATCAAATATTTCATGGCTACCCAAGTGGTGGACCAGAGACACAGATGTGGGTCCTTCATTTGAGAAATGTTCAATTTGTTTAAAATGACAAGGTATACATGAATAAAACATGTGCATTGCAATACAAAGATAAATCAAATGCAGAAATATTAAGAATAAAAAAATAGGTGATTTTATAGGCTCAAAAGAGGAGACAGATACAGTTGAGCTATCCATGTGATTGTTGCATAAGGTATTTTCTGTTGCTATTTCTCCTAGCATGTCATTAAAAACCACAATCTTACCAAACAGACAAAATGCATAACTGTTCTTAAACAGTGGTAGGATTTAGATGTGTCTGAAGATGTGTGAACTTGAAATTCTATGGGAAAATCTACCAAAGATTCTTGTTGAAATCGAGAAAGAATCAGTAGATAGAAGAAGATGCTGCTCTGAGACAGTGTAGGCACCAAAATCATCATCTGCAGAGTGGGGATGGTCAAAGCATCAGCTGAGCTCTATGTTTTTATAAAGTTCTGAGTCACAAACCTATAAGTTGGTAAGCTGGTCTTGATACACTGTAGAGAAGTCATACAAGACATTAAATATATACAAAGTGTTAGAAGTCATTAAATCACTTTACAAAACTTTACCCACCAAGTGCTCTGATCCTTAAGTAAAGTCACAGTGAAGATGGCACTAAAGATATATTTCAAAGTTTACTAGAAAAAGGTATGATAAAAATATTTTTACCATGTACAGTGTTCAGTGTTCTTGGGCAAAGCCAGTTTGGCATCGGCAGTTCCAGATGCTTATGTTTTTTTTTTTTTTTTTTTTTTTACAAGAGCAGAAACTCTTTCACACACTTTTACAAAGGCCCAAAGGCAAATACTGCTTTATCATTTCACAGAAATTAATTAAAGGAATTGAGGAATGGAAGCAATTAGAGCAAAGTGCTATGCATTGTAAAATACCTTCCAATCATTGCATCTAATTAAAAAGAAGAAATCATGACTTCTAAAGGTCTTTAATTATTGTAAAAGAAAAAAATTAATTAGTAGACATTCTCAGCTGGACATTTAAGATTCTCTCTGTACTAAGTATCATTCAAGTAAGGAGCTGTGTAAAGCCAAAAATACGATGGATGGAATTTCTGAGAATAGAAGTGGCTGAGAATGAGTGTCTACTGCTCTTGTTGAATACTCCAAAGAAAATGTGCTAGCTTCTATGACTTATTGTGGTTGACTATGGAGACTTTTGGTAAATCAGCCAGACCTGTTTTCATGCTGGCTAGATATGGATTTTTTTCTTAAAGATTCAGATTTGTGAATTCATTTTCGCTCAACGATATGAACCCAATTTAAGGTTTTCCAGTAGCTTGATGGTTTTTATTATAAATATGTACTATTTTCCTCAATGATGGCATATAATCTGTTGGTCATTGCTGTATTTGATAATATGATAGACATCAGTTTGTCCCTGGTAATTCAACTTTCCTCATCACATCCACTTTATTCTCAGGAAATATTTTTTTGACTTTAGAACATTATAACATTTTTTAATTATATAAGCAACACATACCTATCAAATTGATTAGAGAAGGTGGATTACATGTTTAAAATAACAAAGGAAATCACCTCATTTTCTTAATCATACAGATGTGGCAAAACACAGTGTTAATACCACTGCCACCAGGTACCTGCAGAACAACAAGCTGGATCATCTATGGTTGTTCATATACCTAGATAAAGGGCTGTGGTATTTGCATCTCACTTCTACTGTCTCTCTGCATATGTTAAATCACCTCGAGAGTACTCACCATACCTATAATAATGCAAATGTTTTATGAGACATCTTCTGTATTGCATTATTTACAGGAATGAAAAAACATATCTCTTACATGTTTAGCACATACCCAGTAGCTTGTTCATTCCTCTCCACCAATTTTCAACCTACGGTAAATCTCTGGGGACATAGCCTTGATTTACCTCTTAGGTGACATGTCAGCACCATCTCACAGAGCATTCCCTTTTATCTCCCATCTGCAGCCCAGATTTCTATCTAGCTCTATTTAACCCCCTTCCCTAGCTCAGATCTCCTTAGACACTAAACCTGAAAGGGACGTGAAGCTAGGAAGTAGGGAAGCCACACTTCTAGGATTTGTTCTTCACTTAAAGTCTGTCTTTTAAGACAATAGCTCTCCATTAGTGATCAGTAGTAAACTCTATTGTACTTTGCTCCTCTGATTGTACCCATCCCAGGGGTCTCATAGGAACAGAATCAGACACCATACATGGTATACCTTCCTTTCTGTGGAAGAAACCACTTCTTTTCATACTTTCACATCAGAACCCATGAGCTTGCAAATATAGTTACACAAACTGCTACCATGTCTTGTTCTGGTGGCTTATGGCATTCTTAGACTCAAAGTCAGAGACAAAACAGAGAAAAGATACAGTTTTGATAGCCTGTTCACATCTGTATCAGCCCATGGTTATTGAAACATTGAGTTCAGCTTTGAGAAATCTGATATCGTTCTATGATATCTGTATAATATGAGATCTTATTGCACACAGTAATATGGCCATAAGAACTTCAAAGGCGATATTTTATATCTTTTTTAATGGTTCTAGATACTCTGACAATTAGGAGGGTGATAAAAATATCCTGGTTAAGTGCACACTTACTCTCCAGGGCTGTAGGCTTGCCCCCTCAGCAAAGAAAACAATATAACTGATGAAGCAATTACATCATTACAGGGTTTATGAAGTGTTAGGTCAAGAAGTCTGCTTCATGGACGGCATTTTGCTCTAGTAATTTGTTTATTATTTAGTTCATAACTAATGTTGATTTAAAAAAGAATTTGTGATTGAGTTTAAATGGCTTGGTTTTCTTTATGAAGACAGCTTCACTGGCAATTTAGTCTAAATTTCTTGAGTTAAAAAAATCTGTGGTTGACATGAATTGATATTTTCTTCCAATGTTTCCTGTTTTATTGAAAGGAATATGGAAAGTGCCAAGTTAATTTGGTAGGCTTCACTAGCTCAATTGAAAAAAACTCAGAGGGAGAAATACTTCAATGGACAAGTTGAATCATACAATTCAAGAGCTAGAATTATGTATGATTCATACTTTCAAAGATAATTCAATAAAGGAAAAGGAGTGATGTCTACCAGAGGGGATGGCATTGAGAAGTCAGGTTTTTTTCCCTCAAAGAAATTCAGATGGTTTCTAGATGGGGCCCAAGACGTGGCACTGACGACTTCAGTGAGACGAGTAAACAGAAGCATTAGATAATTTTATAGTATTTTTGTTTACTCGGTTCATTAATTACAAATATAGGAATGGGATGGAGTGGGATTATGGAAAGACTGGAACTTTGAACCTGGGAATTTGAAGGTTACTTGCAGAAAAGTAAGAGTTAAACTGGATGAAACCAGACACAGTTTCTTGCTATTCCAGGCCTTTCAATTTCCTCCTTGAAATGAGAGTATGTTTTGCATACTCTCAAATGCCAAAGCAAACCAAATCATATTTACCGCATATATATTGTGGAAGTGGGAACTGAGACACATTAGAACAGAAGAAATAAAAATCTATCCCCCTCCATATACCTAGGAGGGTCCTGCATATTTATACAGTTTCATAATTTTAGTTTATTTATTCATTCATTTTGTTTTTGAGACAGAGACTTATGACACTCAGATTAGCCTCCAAGTTACTAGATAGACAAGAATGACCTTGAAAGCTTGATTCTCCTGTGTGCTGATAATATAGGTGTGCACCACCACATCCTCCCTGCTCATGCTTTCAGATGGTTCAAAGACTAAATTTACTTAAAGCAAATATTGTGCACCAGTTCAAGTACATTCAGGAAGTAACAGTTAACCATATCCAATTAACTCGGCCATGATCAAAAAGAAATTTAAACCTAGTGGCTGGACTGGCGTTTGCTCCTACATCCACAGTGTCTGCAACGAGAGTGTTGTGCTGATGGCTACCTTTATCTTTGTGCTGTCAAGTGTCTCCTGTCCTTTAAAAAAAAAATCTTTGGCTGAACCCGTAACTTTCCCCTGTGAATGATCAAAGAGCACCAGGAATATACTGGCAATCGAAAAACTGTAATTACTATTTGGCACTGCATGAAAGAGAATAAGTATTCATCATGGGATCTTGGCAATGTATCAATCAGAAGGAAGGTATCAGAATTAACTTGCTACAGGATTTGGGCCATGTCAGATAGGTTTTTTTTTTTTTTTTTTTTTTTTTTTTTTTTTTTAAGAGTTTATAATTTTGGAGTTCAGAGCTTTTTGCTGTACTGGGCACTATTAGTAGGTGAAGATGGTTTAGGCAGTGGGTATTATCCTAGTCTGTGTTAACATGTCATAAAGGTACCATGGAGTAGGAAATTTAGGATGAACAGTGTGGCTCATGACTGTGGAGAGACTGAAAGGAAATCTCTGGTAAGCCTCCTCTTGCGTCAGCCATGGCAGAAGGCAGAAGATCACAAGTATGAAAGCAAGAGTCAAGGTCAGATTGGCTGACATAATTCAGTTTACACTCGGTATTAGTCCACTCATGAGCATGGGGATCTGAAGTCCTCCTATGAGGGTGCATATGGCACTGTTGAATTCAAGACTCAGTTTCCAATCTTTGTTTGTAGTGGTAACAGTCTATCTTTCTGGAGGGTGTGCTGATGTGAGCAGGCATAAAGCTGTCACAGGCAAAGAAACAGCAGCTTAGCCATGAGGGAGGATCCCTTGACTTTGTGGTTTTCATGGTGACTTTGTTTTTGGTCTGTGCTTAGACAGAAAAATAAAGGAGGCTTGTTACTCTTATCAATGTGGTGGGACAGTCCTGTCTGATGTCGGTGTCCCATGAAATTACGTGTGATGGGAGAATAGCTGTTCTTGGTAATGAGAAACAGCCCAGCCATAGCAATTCCAAATAATCTGGCATTACTAGGATGGCTCATGGTAGTGAGTTAATCCTTTTTTCTCTGTGCATTCATTACATTTATTAGGTATCAAGTCTAGTCCATGCAGTTTATCTCCTGACCTTTGTAGTTTAAATCTGATTTGTTGTTTGAGGATCCACTGTGCAGCCCTGCTAACTTTCATGCTGATGCTCCCTGAGGTATACTTACTAATTCATCTGAAACCCTATGGAGCTTGGTCATGATTAGTTCAAGCCTTGTGCTAAAGTCAACTTGACACACAAACTAGAGTTTTCTGAAAAGAGGGGCACTCAGTTGAGAAGATGTCTTATAAGATTTGGCTATAAAGCATATTTTTTTTTTAAATTAAGTGATCAATGGGAGAAGGACCAGCCTATTGTGGGTAGGTCCACCCTGAGATGCTGAGCCTGGAGTTTTATAAGAAAGCAGGCTGAACAAGCCGTGGGGGAGCAAGCCTTTCTATGGCCATTGCAACATCTCCTGCCTCCAGGTTACAGCCCCGTTTGAGTTCCTGTTCTGCCTTTCCTCAATAATTGACTATGATATGTAAGTATAAGCCAAATAAACTCTTTCCTCTAAAACTTCTTTTTGGATATAGTATTTCATCATAGTAAGGCCAAAGATTACACTCCTTGCAAACCTTTTCACCAACTCTCAACTATTTATCTCTAGCAACTGACCTTGAAAATTGAGGCCATGCTTATGTATATTGTCATTTCTCTTAGATTTTCTTCTGCCCTGCCTAGATGTGGTCTAGACCAATTAGATAATATTTTGCTTAAGTACAAATACAGTGAGAGTAATAAGTGCCTTTCTTCTTTCCTTAGACTCATCTCAGATACAGCACATGGTACCATTAAGGACAAGGGTAGCCATGTCCTTACATGGTTTTCCATACATAAGGAAAGGAAACAAGCAATACCTCCTGGGAGGATTGGGTGTGATGGGTGTTTATATAATTAGTCAAATGCTTATATGGGTGGTGGAAGTAGTTGTGGGATTATCACTGAAGCAGGGCTATTAAAGACTACTTGGTGGCTGCTTAGTAAGTCCTTGGGCTGATGTTCATCTAGATTTCTGGAAACTAGCATCAGAATCAATGCTATTTATTCAATCTATTTATTTCATGTTCAGCTAGGAATGATTGCTATCAATTCTAGAACAGTGAATGAAATTATCAGAAATATATAGGATATTAAACTAAATTTCTTTAATTATTTAACTACACACACACATATATAATTTTTATGCTGACTACATATATTATCCCCAACTTTACAAAGTTTGTCTACTGGGGCTAGAATTCAATCAAGATCACCCAGTCTTTGGCTGTTGCCTACCTCATGTGCAGCACTGAGGAAGATTTGAGCTAATGTTTAGAAAAGCATGCAGTAATTGATGAGTAAAGTCTGATGGGCTTGGAGAAGGCAGAGGAAGACAAAGCTTATGTATACTCATGAGAATATTATATGCTACAGAAGGTGATAAAATATTAAGGAAAATTTTATAGAATTTGCATTTCTATTTATTTGCTTTAAAATTACCTTCTGACCAATAACAGGAGAAATGAGTCAAACATGAAGGACACGGCCCAGTCTAATCAACAGTTATTGATTAAAATGATAATAGAGAAATAATACCTCAAATTAAGTTACAACTAGAAATGTTCAAGTACAACTTTAGTTATAAGGTTCAGAACACTTTTAACTTTAAATTTTATTATATTAACACCCCTGTGAATATTCTACAGTGTTTATACTTTAATGAGTGAATTGTCCAATGCAGAAGCTATGATTTAATATAGTTGTTTCTATTTTAAAATGTTTGGCTTTATTTTGTCTTATCATTAGTGTGCTTGTATGCAAGCATGTACATGTGCATGTATATATGTGTGTGCACGTGTGTGTAGGTGTGACATGAGTGGAGAGCACACATGCCATGACACACTTTGGAGGAATAGGACAACTTATAGAGTCAAGTTCTTCCTTCTACTTTTATGTGGGTTACAAGGATACAGTCCAGGTCACCAGCTCTGCATCATTGTTTGGCAAACTTTTTTTTTTTTTTTCTTTTATTTCTTCTTCTCCCCTCTCTTTTTAATCTGATGATCCAACTTGCTGGACTTTAGAAGTTCTTAATTACAAAATATGCTTGACTTGTTCAAAGGGTTTAATCAGATAAGTTTAGAACTTAGACTTCCAATAGTCTTTAAATTTTATTAGGTTCTTTTTAACAGTGACTAAACTGAGAATCCATTCACTAAGCAGAGGTATTGAAAGGCATTCATGAAGAAATAGATTAGGGAATCCAGGAATTTAATAATACAATAAATACAATAAAACCTGCTAGAAAAAAATATATAACAAGCAAAAGCCCCTCCCCTGTCAGGAGTAGAGATTACTAATGCAATAGGCACCAGAACAAAACTATTGGAGATCTTAAAGCAATCAACACAGAAAGAGAAGAGATGAAATGATCTTCCTTAGCACTTACAGCCAAGCAATTTTTGACATCATTTTCTTGTCTTATCGGTCTATGAAGAACATTCAGTGTATTCAGCAAATGTTTTCTATGCACTTAGGTATTTTTGAAGTATACCAAAAGCATCATTGTATTTGAACTATGTTAACTGACAAATGAGTAAAAAACCATTCTCATTAGCACTTGGAATTAAACCATCCACCATTCTGATCCAGTAATGTAGCTGAAAATAGGGATCAGGTTTCAAGACTGTTGCAAGAAGATGAGCCATGAAGTGTAGCAGGAATGGCAGGGCTGCCTCTATGTAAATGCAGGGGGAGGGGGAGCGGGGAACGCATGTAGATGCAAAAGCATCTCCTGCAGGAGGACCTAACTGAGGACTGCCTGAGAGAACAAGAATTGTTGGTGCAAATAATGCCAGCCAATCAGGAACTGATGTTTAGAATAGATATTTTCTTGGAACCAATGAGGGCGTGGGTGGAGGATATTAAAGAAGCTGCAGGAGTGCATAGATGAGCTTGCTGCAGCATTTCTCACCTGCTCCCTGAGTATGTGTCCTTGACTCTGCTCCAACTCACCCCCAACCCCCGAAAGCAAGTAGGGTTGGGTAGAGAGCTGTCCAGGGCACAGGCAACAAGGAAGAGTGTACAGAACACTGTTTACATCCTGAGAAGACTGATATAAAATGGAATTTCATAGTTTATTTGTTACTTCCCAGAAATAACTTCAATTTAAATCACAGCAAACAAACCTCCAAAACTCCGTTTTTAATCCCAACAGTTAGCACATGTAGATTATTGAGCAATAGTACAATATTTTATATTTGAAAATCTGTACGTAATCAGCATAGGTGAGGATATGAATTGATGAATGTTCTCATTATTTGTATATTCCAGGTTCCTGGCAACATGGTTGATCATTCCCAAGTCCACAAGCTTTAAGTCTTTGTTTTCATGAAGTGAGTAACTGAGTAAAATACTGAGCAGAATTTACTTTCTATTTCTTCTAGTAAGTGTCATTTGAAATTAGGAATAGGTCACTTTATTAGTAAAGTACGTGTGATCTGGAGCCAAGGGGACTTGAATTTTTGTCCATATAATACCGACATTCAGCTGTGCAATCTAGAGAAATCTCATAAATACTGAACAGCTCAGAGTTAAAAATCCACTCAGAGTAATTCCATTATTCAAAAATAGAATTCTTGTGGGAGATAATTACAATCATATCTAGAAGACAGCAAGCACAGTCTAGGGTACATGGCAAATGCACAAAAATATTGGAAACCATACTAAACCATCAAATACTTAGCTTTCCTCCATTCTGATAAAGCAATAGTGTGTAGCTTTTAGAAAAGCAAACTTTTTGAACTGTATAATTTCTAGTTTTGAGCTCATAATAAATTCTTCACCTGTATTTTAATTTGATAAGGTTAAGCATACACTAAGTTATCAGGAAAGTGAAAATCAAAATTATGTGATACTACCCCACATAAGGATGTTAAGATAGCTTAAATTAAAAAGACAAGTGAAGCAGAGAAATTAGAACAACCCACACACACTCCACTGGAATGGAAGTGATGTAACCACTTTGGAAAACAGTTCATCAGTACAGCAAAAGGTTCAACGCTGTATTACCACATGTCCTAAAAATTTATCTGCAAGACAAGGGAGAACACATAAGCCCACAGACTTACACACAAATGTCCATACCAGCATTATTTACAATAACTGAAATATGGATACAACTCAAATTTCTATTAAACAATAGATTCATAAACACTGTCAACAAGTGCTCCTATGCAGCAGAATATTCTCCAATAATGAAACAAAACAATATACAGTACAATGACACTAAAAACACTGCAAGCATAAGAAGCTAGTTCACATATTGAATAATTCCATTTATATTAAATTTTCAGAATAGGCCAATGAGCAGAGATAGAAAATAGATTAATGTTTGCCTAGGGCTATGGGGTTGAGTTGGGAATGATGAGGGGTGACTGCTAATAAGCAAGATGTTTCTTCCTGAAATGATGAAAATGTTCTGAAATGGTAATTGCTGCACAATTCTGTGAACAAGTAGAAAGGAAAACCCATGCAATTATACATTAAAAGTAACAGCAAAATTAATAATATCATGAATTCTCATTATACATGAATATGTAGTAAATAATCCTAGTAATATTTCTGCCACAAGCTGTTGCTGACACCAGGAATTAAAAGGTACTTACAGCATTTCTGTCTTTCAATGCAACTAACCTTGCTATGGTTACTGTGTAAAGTATATGCAAATACCAACCAAGCCTCTTTAGGGGTGATGAGCATCTTTTTGGTGGTTGCCATATTTGATATACTATAAAATGTACTTTTTCCAGACATTGAAACAAAATGAGCCATCTTTGAGTTCTCAAGTAATTGGAGAAGATTCTGTAAATAGAGGTCTCTCATTGGTGTCATGGGGCTTCATTTATCATCTCACACCACATAACGCTAAGTAGCATCTCAGCAAGTGTGTGCCTTGGCATTAGGAGTATTCATATACGAAGGCAATGTTTTTCTGACTCATATATCATGGGATTGAATCTACTTCTGAAATGGACAATCCCTTCTGCATGAAAGGGTCATAATCAGGTAGACAGACACCACTATCTTATTTTATGCCAGAAGACACATAAAATAATACCTCTATTTTGTAAGGGTCAGATCTAAAATCTTCAAGGACACAAATCTACAGAATCTTAAGACCCTTATATAAAGTAGTATAAGATTTTCCTAGGACCTATATCATTCACTTGTGTACTTTAAATCCACTTGTGTATCTAGCTCATCTATGGAGTTAAGACTTGGACATTGTAAAAGACTGTGCCTATGGCCTATCTACTTCCTCTATAGGATAATTAATTTCTTCTTTGCCAGAATTGTTTCTGAACTTCAGTATTAGTTCATTTTAACGACAAGTCACAGCCAGAAGTTTACGTAAATTAAACTAATTACGTAAATTAAACGCTAATTAAAGGAGAAAGAGGCAATTTACACCAGTTTTGTGCAGTCAGCTTTCTCGATAGTTACTCTTGTTGTGAGACATGCATAAGGGTGTGGATCTTGCTTCCCCAAATGTTAACCTGGACTTTGTTTGAATGAAAAAGTGAACCTCAGTATCCATGAAAAGTGTTCATGAAATAAGTTTTATTTTATAGACCTAAGACTACCCTGGCTATATTTATAAAAAAATAATCATTTACTTCTAGTAGATTATTTATATGCACATATAGTCTGTCTGCATGCCTATCATTCTTGTCCTTTATTCTTGACAAAATGACTGATCAGATGGATTTCCATTTCTATACCTTTCATTTATCTTCAACGTCTCTCATAAATGTTGAATTAAGCAGGTTTTATGGGACTTATCATAAATTGTAGTTTTCATTGAAACTGACTGTGACAGAGTAGGTTTCTATACTTTCAGCTTCAATAACAGTGGCCCAGAATTTCTTGGCATTAAATGGAAAGGTTTTCATACTATGAAAATCATGTATCAGTTCTGCAAGTAAAACTATTTGTGTGTGTTTCCCCATATGCCTTTCAAATTCGTTAGAACTTGGGAAACTCAAGGGAAATACTAGAAAACAAATCATTACTTACAAATATGAACTAGGAAGGATACATATTTTTTCCTGCTGTAGAAATAAAACTACATTGCTTTTCAAATGACATTTTTTCACAAGGTATTTTTGAATGTAGTTTTGGGGGTGATTTTAATATGAGTATATCATTTCCTTTCTTCCACTTTCTTCCCCCAAACTGGACCATGTATCACCATCCCCTTTGCTCTCTTCTTCAAATTTATGGCCTTTAAAAAATTAGCCGTTGATATATAAAATTGCTGCCTTGTGTGTTATGATATATGAGTAAATACATATTCCTAAATATATAAAAACAACCTCTTTACCAACATGGCTGCCAAAGATAGTTTTGGCAGTTAACATTTGTTGGGCACTCATCACAGGTCAGCTAGTTCATGTTTCAAGTTATTTTGCACTTAGAGTGAATGTAATGGCTAAGTGCTAATCACTGCCAGTATTTAGACAAATTCATGTGGAATAAACTTTCCCATATAAAATAAGCCACAATATGTAATACAACTGAAAGAACTATTCAAGTTTGTGTATGGTAGGGGTGGATCTTCCATTGTGTGCTGAAAGTTTGGTACCCACTGAGGTAATGTTGGGAAGAGGTGGAATATTTAAGAGAGATCTAATGACAGGCATTATTAAGTCATTGAGGCACAAATCTGTATTGTATTAACAAATGATGGTGGAGAAACTGGATATTTTTATGTGGAAGACTCAAAGTAGATCGCTCTTTTCCCACCTTCTGCCAGTACAAAAATGAATTCAAAGTGGATCAGATATCTTTATATAACATTTGAAACTTTGAAGCTACCAGACTACTTTGTTGTTGTCTTCACAATAGCCAGGAAGTAGAAGCAGCCTAGATACCTATCAGCTCATGAATAGATAATAAAAATGTGATACATCATGTAATATATTTATAAAACAGAATATTATTCAGCTTTTAGAAAGAATAAAATTCATATGTAAATGGATGGGGCTGGAAATAATCATCCTGAGATGAAAGATCCATAAATGTCAAAAAAACCCATGTTTTATCTTATTTATGGACTTCAGTTTTGAATCATTGGATATGTGTGTCTTATTTGAAATACTGACAGAGGCTAGGAAAGTAGTAAGTGGCCATGGGGTATGAGGGAATCTTACAATGTATAGGAGACAGAATACAGTGAGAGAAAACGGAAAGGAAAGTAATGGAAAAGGAAGGATTAAATGGAATAGAGGGGTCAATTCCTCTGCCCCTGTGTGGGATACGGATTGACTATCAGTCGACTGATCCTGAAATATACCTCATGCTGTTGCATCAAAAAAAATGGAATAGAGGATGGATAGGAGGCCATGTAAGGGAAGAGACAATGGAGGAGGATAATTAACCCAAGAGACATTTTGAGAAAGAAGAATAGAAATCTTCTACTGTAGATGCTTTCTAACATATATACATATACACATATAACAATAAATTAGACATAGTTAACTTACATGTTGGGCAATACCCCAACTAGACATCTCATGCTAACAGATAAAAACTCTAGTACTACAAATTGGTTGCCTCTTTTTGAGTTATTGGCTAGAGGGCTTTTATAGGTGCTCAAGCATATCATTGACATTGTTCTTGATTACCTTCCAGAACTTGAAGGTAAGGCCCTATTGCTAAAGATATCACATACTTGAATCATGAAAAAAATCAAGCATGTACTGATCAGGGAGCTTCATTTCAATTGGCTAGTTTTATAGTGCTAGAAAGTGTTAGATCTACTAACAGAAGAGAAAAAAAAAAACATCAATCTGACCTGCTTATAAATTCTGGAAGATATAATGATGATTGACCTGGAAGACATGCACACCAATGCAATAGTAGCAGGAATGTTCTAGGGGTCACTAAACATTTTGTGATTGGACTTAAGTCCTGCCCCACAAAATGAAATTCATACTTGGATTGAGAATCTACTACTATTACTCTGCTAAATGAACACAATATTAAAATGACTCTTACTGACTTACTGTTATACACATAGAGTAGCATGTTTCTCAGTCATCATCAGAGAAACTTCTTTTTAAGTAGATGACAGTTTTTACACGGATCCTCAGCTAGTCAGCATGCAGAGGATAAGAGACTACTATGTGCTTAGCTCTAAGTGGGACATCTGTAGTTCACTCCTCCTTTCACAAGGATCAGGGATCTTCATGGAAAGAAGGAAGAGTCTAAAAGCCAGAGATGGTGGATCACTACAAGGAAACACTGTTTGCCAGACAAAACAGGCTCATTTAATACATGAACTCACTGTGATGTGGCAGCATAAGTAAGATCTGATTATGCTCAAGGCAGAAAAAATTTAGAATGAAGACAGGAAGGTTGACACAAAGTCCCACCCCCTAGATCAGGAGTTTGATAGCTGCTGGAAAAGGAAGTCTGAATTTCTCTGTTTTGTTGGTTTTTGTATTTTAATGTTGACTATATTCAAGGGCAGGTCCTGCTTTCAAGAATTTTTGGGCAACATCAGCTTGATTCAATAGATGTTGATGTAAATATTTAAATCACCTGCTGGTGCTCATGCCGCTATCTAAGCTATGGTAGCTCTGCCTAGCTCAGCCGCCATGTTCTGTGGCCAGATACCACATGCACACTGTAGCTAGAAACAGCAGCCCTGTCTCCCATGAGACACTAACATGGGCGATGGGTCTGCCAATCTTTCACGCTTTCTCTGCAAGGCTGGGAATTGCCCAGACCATCCCACCTTCCATGAGGGCCCAGAAATGAGACTTTAATGCTTAAAGATTAATCAAAGGCTTTATATGTTTGGTAATGCTCAATAACAATATGCCCATACAAAGAGAGTTGTTTCCCAATTAGCTAACCTGAATAAAAGTTGTTACCCACACCCACGACTGCTCTCCATACTTCCCTGGGTGGCTCTTCATTGCTCCTATATCTTTCCTCTCCCTAGCTCCTCCTCTTCCTTTTTCTCTTCCTCTCCTTACTCCTCCCACCTTAGCTCTTCCTACAGATAGATAACAAAAAAGGGACAGGAAGCTAAATGGTTGGGCAATGTGGATAGATCTGGGAAAATTTGGGGACGGGGAGTAAGCATGATCAAACACATTGTATGGGCTTCTCAAGGAATTAAAAAGAATTGATAAGTGAATTAAATACTATGAATTTGAGAGGGAGTAGATGGAGATATGGGAGGGGTTGTAGGGAAGAAAAGGAAGAGAAAAATTAGTTTGTAGAATACACAAAGAGTTTTAAAAATTGAACATAATAAGAAGAAAATCAGTCACTAATGGACAAATGAACTAAATAGAAAGCTTCCAAAAGAAGGACAATAACCAATAAAATAATGAAAAAAAAGTTCAATGTCTTTAGCCATTAGGGACATAAAATATGTAAAAAGGGAAAGTGATCAGATGATTGGTCATTAATATTATGTATATATAGATGCATAATATGTACATATGCAATATACATGTGTATACATGTTGCTGCACATAGTAATATAACATTTATTTGATGGTGGAAAATCAAAAAATAGACTTGGCATTCGTATTACTCATTACTGCCACTAACATAACTTGCTTTACCACCTCAAATTTTCTACATTTATTATAGATTATCTAATTTGTGAATTGGTTTTATTGAGAAAAATGGCATCAAGAAATGCAGAGGGGGAAAAATTAAAGATGTATTTAAGGCTAGAAACTAGCTCATTATTTGCTGTGATTGAGTAACTGGGCTTTGGGACTGGACATAACACACATGGCTATGTTTTCCTTCATCTCTCATGCACACTGACCAATCTGTAAGTAGGGAATTACTTCCAGGTGTTTTGAGGATTCAAGGCAGCCCCATACTAAAATATGAAAGGTGTGATTTGCAAAGAAAGTTATTGTCATCACCTTTATATGTGTGTCTTTGAACCATATGAAATAATACTACATTTACCCTCATATTTGTAGATCAGGAAGCTACCTTTCATGTAGCAGGTAGAGCATCATGTGTCCCACTTGGGATTTAACCTGTTGATTACAGCATCATAGCTGCATTCAGTGCTGAACACCAGTGAGAATATTATTCAGGAGGCCTTTAGCAATGTGGAAGGTTTGAAAGCAGGGCCCTTTCCAGGATTCAAGGATGCTGAGCATGCTTTGGCAAATGCATTCTGGAAATACTTAACTGAATTGCTGAAAATGTTCTGTTCCCTGTTTTACTATTTTCTGTGTCTGACAGCTGGGGTCCTCATTATGGGATTGTTAATACTTCACTGAGCCTGGCAAAGAGCTGCTGCCCTGCAGGATAGAGACCATTCAAAGCTTTGCCATTATCTGTGTGGAATATAGCTAGCTATGTGTCCATCTTCTTTTTCTTATCTAATCAGTAGTGAACAATTGCCCCACAGAGACCTGGTCTTATCTATTTGGGCATGCCATGCTTCCCCAGTGTCATGCAAAGTTAGCTGACACTAGTAGGGAAAAATAATGTATAGTCTTCCATGTGACAGGACAGAAGAAACACTCTGTGGGTATCTGTGGGTAATGTGGTCCTTCACATGTGTCTTCAAAGAGCAGAATTATTCTTCTCCATGCTGGCAGACCTTCTAGAATCCTGGAATCATTACTCTTCTCTCCTCTTTTTTTCCGTTATTACTGAACTAATACAATATTTTCATGAAGATTTTGAGGGTTTTTTTTTCCTAGGAGCACATAAGAGGTTTAATTTATGTCAGCCCCATTTCTTATAGATGCCTTCCTAAACAATTCTAATTAAATGGCTGAGAAAAGGAGAACAAGGTGGTGGCTACATTCCAATTCCAGAGGCAAGGTAACACCTGTGCTGCCCACTGTTTTAGAAGTCAGTTGCCTGCTCTATAAGCAAAGAATTGTATTTCTACTCTTTAGGCCTTATTTATTTATTTTTTTAATGATCACACCATACTTGTAGCTATCTATTGGGTTTAATTTGACATTTTGATGCACCTATAATTATTGAGTTGGAATATTTAGGAAGTATACCACTTAGTGCCCATATTATTCTTTGTGGCAATAATTCTAAATCTACTTGTTTTTTTTAAAGCTTTTATGAAATATTCAATACCATGGAGTGGGCATGAGCTTAAAGCTGTAGTTCTCAACCTTCATAATGCTGCAACACTTTAATACAATTCTATGTTGTGGTGACTCCCAATTATGAAATTATTTTTGCTGCTATTTCATATCTGTAATTTAGTTACTGTTACGAACTGTAATATAAACATTTGTGTTTTCTTCATGCTCTTAAGTGATCCTTGTGAAAGGGTCATTTGACCCCCACAAAGGGCTCTTGACCTACAGATTGAGAACCTCTGGCTTAAAGTAGGTGAGGAGTAGGGCTAACAAGAGGGACCAGGGGCATGGGGGTCAATAGAGGAATAAGAATGGCTTTGAGAGATTATTTAAGGAGGAAAAACATAGGCTTTAAGTGATGGGTAGTATTGGTATGTGGCATCATAAACAAGGAGAGCTGTGAAGGCTGAATGTATAGTGGAAACATGCACTTATATAGGAAATCCTAGTGATAATCAGCATCTCTGGGAAGATTAAGTGAAAAGGTACTGTCTTAGGTAGGGTTTCTACTGCCATGAAGTGACACAATGACCGAAGCAACTCTTATAAGGACAACATTTAATTGGGGCTGGCTTACAGTTTCAGAAGTTGACTCTGTTATAATCGGTGGGAAGCATGGCATCATCCAAGTGGACCTGGTGCTGGAGAAGGAGCTGAGAGTTCTGCATATTGATCTGGAGGTAGGCAGGAGAAGACTGTCATCCAAGCACCTAGCAGGAGGGTCTCAAAGCCCACAGTGACACCCTTCCTCCACATCCATTCCAACAAGGCTACATCTCCTAATAGTGCCACACCCTGGGTCAAGTATATTCAAACATATGAGTCCAAACCTATTCAAACCACTACAGGTACTGAGACAGGTTTCTAAACTGTAGGATTGAGATTGTATCCTAACATGCTCCCCCCAGGAGTTGAAAGGATGGAAGTTTCACCAGTTTCACTGACAGTATTTGTACTGTACCTAGTATCAGAGGACATGATGATTCTCAGCTCTTGGACTGACAGCTCAGTATCTGTGTGACATTGCATAAATCATATGATCTCTCGGACCCTGGTTTTACAGTCTTTTTTAAAGAGTAATTTTGATCCTTATCTTACTGAGTTGAGATGTAGTCCAGTTAAGGCTGATAAATTATCTGTTGAACAATGTTCAGGGCACAGTAACATGTTTAATATAACCTTGTTCTATGTTTTCATTTCATAGTAACAGTACATTAAGGAGTTGGTGGTAAAATAATACAGACATATGCATCTAGATGGGATCTCAAAATGCATCAAAAGGATGTGATATTCAGTGTTAAATTTTGTCCTATAAATCATTCTTTCTTCTTTGAAGAAAAATAAGAAATACCAGCTACAAATCAGATATGGTAGAACAATTTAAACTTTGGTATATAATGCATCACTCTCCCACACTTGACCTTTCTTTGTAAAGAAAATGAAAAAAAAATAACTATGGTAGAAAAATAAAGAAACTTGGCTTCTTCATTATCAGGACACTGAATAACAGAAGCTGAAATGAGGGTATCTATCAAGTTCAGCCTTGCATAATCAACATCACCTCTTTGGGAGAACAAGGTCCTGCTGTAAGGGTGATGACAATCACTTTCTTTGACACCTTTTGCATCTGAGATACTATTCTAAAAGTCAACTCTCAAAACACCAGGAAAATACTCAGCTCTCTGCCTAAAGATTGGAGTGGTTAATGAGCATGAGGGATGAAGAAAACCATAAGTGCTATACTGTGGTGGTGCAAGTCTTAATCCCAGTACTCAGGAGGCTGAAGCAAACAGATTTTTCTGAGTTCTAGGCCACCTTGGTCTACAGAGTGAGTTCCAGGCTCAAGAGAGTTCATAGTGAGTTCAGTCAACAGCCAGGGATACACAGAGAAACCCTGTCTTGAAGAAACAAAGAGAGACAGATGGAGGGACAGACAGATGGAAAGATGGTGAGAGGGAAGGGGGGAGGAAGGGAGAGAAAGAAAGGGATAAGGGAAGTGGGGGGGAAGAAGGGAGGGAGTGAGAACCATAATCCATGTGTGTTATGTCTAGGCCAAAGTTCAGTTACCCAGTCACAACAAGACAATAAGCTTGTCCCAAGCCTTTAGGGACATTCTTAATTTTTTCCCTCTGTATTTTTGATGCCTGTTTTCCATTTTAAGAAAATCAATCTACCAAATTCAATCTGTAAACGTCAAGGCTGTTTCTCATTAATAATTGGCAGGAGGTGCTCCTCTGAAATTGTCAGTTTAATATGGTAAAACTCAGTGGGCAAGCAAAAAAAATGCTTCCACTGGGGCTATGGGGCATGAAATGAGGGCTACTGAACAGATTCCTGTTTAGTTAAAAAAATTTGATGTGATGACAGAAATTGATCATTAAGAGAGTCTCTGACAGGACATCAGAATTTAGAAGTATTCCCCCATCCTTTGGCTCTATCAATGATTTAAATACTCTAGATGGTGGTGTAGCATGAATATAAGAATGCTACCTAGATATTATAGAAATGGGGAGGAGGCAGCAGTATGCTCTTTTATATTTAATGGGTATATCAAAGTCCTGTTTTTGATACTATAACTTACTGCTTCACACCTGAACGTTTGTAAGCAAGAGAAGTTTATGTGGCTTCCAGTTCTGAGAACTGGTAAGTTCATGTCCAAGAATAAGGTACTAGCATCTACTTGACAGTGTTCAAGGGTCTCATTACTGAATCACAGCAAGGTACAGGGTGTTACAGATGAGACAGAGCCAGCATGATTCTGCTCTAATGTTATAAAGCCACCTATGCCATTATGTGGGTCACCCCTTGTGGTCTCATCTAATCCTAACTACCTTCCAGAGAGCCCACCTCCAAATAATATTAGCACATAATAGGGAAGATTGGGTTTCCAATATATAGTTTCTAGTGTTCACACATCAACCATAACAATGGCCACACTACATTTTTATAGGCTTCCATTAGCATAACCATGATGGGACTGTGCAGGCAATGCTGCCCTGCCTTTCCCCCACCATTCAACATTTGCCACTTTACCTTGATGGCTGTGGTGATAAGAAAACTCTTATTAAATCTGTGTGTTTTGCAGGACTTTTATGGACTTAAGCAGAGCCTAACAGATGCCCAGCTAGATCAAAGAACATCATGGGGAATATCAAAATAAAACTGGAGAAACAAAGCCAAAGAGAACTCTCATGGGGGAGTCTTCAAATTCAGGATGACAGCCTTAATTAACATAGTTGCCAGGGCCTGGAGAAGAGATAGCCAGGTTTTGCAACGTCAGTGTATGAATGTCCATATATACTGGGTCTCTGGGAGAGGCCATGAACCAGCTCCAGTTGGTTGTTGCTGTACAGAGACTTGGGACTCCTTTATTTTAAAAGGAGAATGAAATGCATCTTCTCATGTGAGAAAAACATATCTCATGATTTATTGTAGTATTACTGGAGCTTCAACCCAGGGCCTTCTGGGTGTTAGGTAAACACTGTTCCACTGTACTAACTCCCAGCCCTGGAATTCCATGCTCTTTATAGCATCAATCCCACATAGGTTGGTTTTAGATCAGTGACTTGGTAGAACACACTATATACAGGTGACAGGCTTTGGGGACTTCTAATACAGGTGGTTGGTGCTGGCAGGGAAATATTCAAATCTAGTCTGTGTGAGCATGTCTGTAATTTCAAGGTGGTGGTTAGGATGAAGATGTACATCTAAGACACATGGGTGGGTCACAGTAATTGACAGTCATTGACGCCATAAGCATTCTTCTAAGAAGGTAGCAGTCCAGTTATTAGACTGAACAATGGATACAAATCGGGGCCTGGGAAGAATTGTTCATAACAGCAGTATTTTGGAAGGAGCCTTCATTTTTTTTCATTCTCTTATGCAGTCTTTTGCCCAATCTTTAAATCAATACTAACAGTTATTTGCAAGTTATTCGTCTCCATAAACGGGTAAACACTAATAAATCTTATATATTTTGATGGTATCTTTGATTCACATCTGGAAGGAAGAAGAGGAAATGTGGAAAGTGGCAACAGTTTCAGAGAAATGATTATAGAGCAGGGTGTCTGTGGTTTTTAGATGCTAGCTTCCACCATCTTTCCTCAGTCTACATTTGTGCTTCTACCTCATTTTTATATATCGCCTCTATCCCCACCGAGGAGAAATTAATTTGTGTCAAGAAAGTCCTTTTGGAAAAGGCCAGTTTCTGAAAACACAGTGTCCTTTTTACACGGGTGTAAACAAAACTAGGTCGAGCAGCTTGTTTTCCTTAACAATTGGGAAATGTCAGGCAGAGTGAGGACTCTGGCACCTGGAGACAGACAGGTTTCAGACAATATGGACAGTGAGAGGCGGGTGGTCTGAGAGGATGCTCTAGGCATGTTTTGACCTCTGGATATGTTCCTAGGACATAAGAGGACACATGAAAGTGAAAATTCTACTTCAAAATGTTAAGCAGAGTGACAGAAAGGACACACATAGTCTCTTTTATGTTTCTTATAACTTTAGACTTCCTATTATTCAGTGCTGTGATTAGGAAAATCATGGAGGTTAAACGACTACAAAGTAGCCTCAGAAACTTGAGCATTGTTAAACTCTCACATGGAAAATGGAGATGTTCTCAAGCAAGGCAATTTTCAGCATCACACTTTCCAGTGCTGTAAAAAAATAAAATTGCAAGGACACATTAACATATACATACAAGAAAATTATGCATATATGCATATATATATTGTGTAGATCCAAAGAGAAATAAAAGATAGGAAACAAATAAGGGGCAAATGTTAAGGCTTATGAGTGTGACTTGAAAGAAAAGGTATGAAGCAGCTCTTTGTACCATTCTTGGATACTCTTAATATTTGAACTATTTTGTGCAGTTAACGCATAGCTCCTGGTGATTCTTTTGCAGGTAAGTTGCCTACTGAGGTCCATGCTACATAAGTATCAAAGTCTCCATTTACCAGTCTCAGGTTGGGGGATCAGTGTGCCATACTAGTTTGATTATTGTCAAATTGTACCCAGGAAAAGGAAGGAAATCACAGGCTCCTCACTATTAGGCCAAGTTGAAATATATCAGAACACGAGTCAGGTAAACTGTATATCCCTTGGAATACACCATCAGCACTTCAGTGAAAGCTCTCGGTAACATCCACGTCAACAAAGTGTCTTCCAAATCTTTTTCCAATACATATAAAATGTATAACAGGGATATGAATATAAATGTCTTTTTTTGTTTCCTCAGATGAGGTGATGAAACAAAAGCCATGCCTGAGCTGTGTGAATACATGGCTTGGTCTAAGCCCAGAATGTTTTCTTTTCTGTTCTAACTATCTTTAGGCCTAGGACTGGAAGCTTTTAGCCTCTGTACAATTTAATCTTCCAAGGTGACTGACTCAGTCCATCTTTTCTTTGTTTCTGACTGAATTGCTATGTCTGGCCTTATACTAACTTTGGCAATATGCTCTAATCTTCTGTCTCCGTCTTGTTCTCTGGCTAATTCTGCCTTCCTATGTCTAGCTTGTCTCTCTGTAACCTATCTCTGTAAAACTGTCATACATATCTACCACCCACCACACCACCATTTCTCTTTTACTGCTCTTAAGTAACCTCTCTTCCTTTGCTGTTCTCCTGTGAGTTTGGGCATATCCTATTTCTGACTCATTCTCTCAAATCTTTTTTGATTCTTTATTTTGTCTGCCCCTCAATTAGACATTACTTTCAAACATGGCTGCTTTCTTCTACAAACCTTACTTTATTGTTAGGGATTAAAAGTGAATACTAAGGGCATATCTATATCTTAGCAGATCATACTGTAATTCAGGACATGTCTGCATTCTGGCTGGATCATGTCTTTGGATGTGATCCCTTACCAGAGCAGCCATGTTGCTGGATTAAAATTCCCCTATAGATGAAGCAAGTAATTTGATTTCTCTACCCAGTCTTACAAAATATCAATTGCGCTATTTGTGATGGCTATTCTTGGCTGTCAATTTGACTATCTCTGAAATGAACTACAATCCAGAAATGGAGGGCACCACTATAATCTAGATCTTGAGGCTGAAAGAGACAGGTTTCTGACCTGAATGCTTGTGGGGCTGTCAGAGGCAGCTGGGTACCTGGTCAAACAGGCTCTGAACCTCAGAGACCCTTAAGGACAGTAGGGGTTTGGCCTTGCTCCTGGACCCTGGCTTCTTTCACATAGCTACAGCCTCCCATAGAGAGTTTTGTGGCCATCAGTCACGTAGCACAGGTAGAGAACATGACTACAGGTCACAATGCCTCAAGATAGATCTCCATATTAATGATTAATGAGATGCCTGAAGACCAGAGGGTGTAGCCAATCAAGCATTCCTTCCTAGACCCTCCTCTTTGCAAAAGGTATTTAACCTCAGGCCTGACCTGGAATACCGGGGTATAGCTTCATCCATTTTCCACCATGACAATAAATATCTTAAGACCATAGCCTATGACCATGGGTCTCTCTTCTTCGAGGCCCACTGTGGGGAACTGTGAAGAAGGTCTTCAACTACTGAGCCAACTTCTAACCTCCTGCCAATGACCTTTCTACGTTCCAGCCACGAAAGCCACCAACTCAACCAGGCAAACTGAGCAGCTGTGATCCAGCCAAGCAAGTTGCTGTGACCAAGAACCCCTTCCTGCAGGATGCAGCTAGAGCTTCTCCCCAATGATCCCCTCTGGGTGCATGTTGATCCAGCCCTTATGCTCCCATCTTGGCTCTTCTGTGGCCTCTCAGCAGCGCCTGAGAGCCCAAGGGTCCAAGAACCAGTCAGCTCCTAGCTGCCATGGCCTGGGGATCCCCAACCCCAGAGCTCTGGCCCTCGAAGGACCCCAGACTGTGTTCTCCCCACCCCCGGAGTGGAGTCCTGCAGCTTCTCACAGCCCCATGTCCAACCTAGATGGTGATGTTAATATATTAAGATAATGAGATAAAAGTCTAAGCACATGATCCGACTTCCCTTTCTGCTACTCTCTCAAAGCCTAGCTAGTGTGGTGTGGTCAGTGGAAATAGCACTACTCAGCTTGGTGACTGTAGCTGTATAAAATGCTGTAATTGAGACTGAGTATTAGCAAGTCTAGAGATGTTGGAAATCAGACCTGTGAGATAAAGATGGATTTGTGTGGATGCCTGTGTTCGCATGTATGTGGAAGTCAGAGAGGCACATCAGGTCACATTTTTTTTTCTTTTTTTGCAAGATATTATTTTTTTCAACCAGGGTCTCTTAATGGGATTTATGGCTAACTAATTAATCTACAGTGACTGGTCAGTCAGCCACAGAGATTCTCCTGTTTATGCCTCCTCAGCTCTGATATTTTAAGCACAGACAAGTATCCTTGGTTCTGGGAATACAATTTGGGTCCTCTCATTCATGTAAGCACTTCAGTGATTTATCTCCGTAGCTCCAAGGTTCTGGCATTTAAAGAAATATTTATTTTATTTATGTGTATGTCTGTGTGTCTGTGTGTATTATCTACATTTACAATGTTGCCAATGGAGGCCCAAGTGTGGTGTTATGTTTCCTGGAACTAGAGACATGGGTAATGGGAACTGAACTCAAGATTCCTTGAAGAGCAGCAAATGGTCTTAACTGCCGAGCTTCTTCTTCTGTCCTGCTTCTGAGACATATGATGTTTAAAATAAATTTATAAACTTCTAAATTATCGTGTGAGCCAATATTAGGAAGAGATGATAATTTCGGGGTTGTTTCTATAACTATGGACTCTCTGTTATTGGTCTCTCTCAAGTAGTCCTTTTATGGGTTGAACCCACAGCCATATATTGAATCCATCACCCTTAATATGACTGAATTTAGATGCAAAACTCTTAAAGGGGCAGTTAACATTAAGAGAGATCAGGGGGTGGGACTACGGTGTGACAACTATATTTATAAGAAGTAGAAGATACCAGAAATATCTGTGTATTTCTGTATGTATATGCATTATATACATTGTATGTATATAAATAAACATATATGCTACATCTAAGGTTTCATAATTAATAAAGGGGTGATACACTCAAGCTGTGGGTTCAATTATTTTAAAATCCCATGTTGCCAATGCTGGTTTAATGTCGCTGCTCTTTGATGGGACACGCATCAGCAGGGCCACTGGGCAAGAGAACTGTCCACTCAATTGGTCCAGAAAGCCCATAAGTCTTCCTGTCTTATGCCTGTCTCTATGTCAAACTCTTTTTCTCCACCATTACTTACTCACGTTTTCCCAGTTATCTGGATCCTCAGCCCAAAGAATGAAAGCCAAGTTGTGTCTGTTGTGTTTTCAGTTAAGTGCATGGTAAACAACAGAGGCTTTGGATCTAAGGGGTACTTAGAAAATGTTCTGCATACAGGCAATTGCATGGGTACCATGCCATAGGGCAGTTTCTGAACACTGCAGATTTCTGTTATCTGAGCCCTGACATCCTAATCCATATCCTGACCTCCTCACATGCTGTCACCATTATATCCTTTCTCCTATTGCTCATGCATGTCTACACTTCATATCTAGTTCTTCTCACCAGAACAGTGTTATTTTTATTTCACAAGAAAAATCACTGCTTTCTACATGTTCTCAGGTCAGGTCCATGGCTCTGGATGAATCTGAACATATCCATGGAGTAAGATTCATGATTACATGCATATTCTACAGGAAAAAAAAAGACTCAAGATAATACTTAATCTGGCTCAAATAATATATGTAGCAAAAGGGAAAAAGCAGAGAAAAGATTCTAGCTCTCTCCAATCTCAAAGTTGATACTTCACCACACCCCACTGGGGAAACGGCAAACTTTTTTGAATCATCAACTGATTGAATTTTAACAAATAACATATGATTGATAAGATCATACTCAATATTTTATTGGAATCTAATGCAGAGAGACAAAGAGACAAAGAGACAGAGACAGAGAGAGAGAAAGGGAGAGAGGGAGAGAGAGGAAGAGAAAGGGGGCAGCTTTGAGATTTGAGGATTTTATTTGATTTTGCTATACAGCAGCTTCATGAGCGAGATAGCAGACAGGAAGCTTAGTTTCAGAAGTACGAAGTGATGTGCTCAAGATTATGCAGCTGGGAGACAGAAGAATTCAAATCCTTCCCCAGATCTGACTTTAATCTACTACACAGAGTTTCTCTGTGATCTATCAGTCTCCTCAGGCCAAAACAGGAAGACGGAAATGAACTAGAAGAGAGCTTCCATCCTTCTCAGTAATTATCTACTTTATCTTAGCAGTGGGAGGCCAGCTCTACTTTGCTTCTAATTTTAGGAGAAAATTTAACAGTAGGTAGCACTGACCATTCAGCACCATGTGCAGTGCTGTCAATGTCAAATTTTTCTTTGTGCTAAAATCCTAGAAAAAGACCTCAGTTTATCGTCTCATTATTTACCTGGTGGGTCATGCTAAGTAACGTCTGGCTATGCATCTCTTTTATGAACAGATATCTATGTCTGCCCAGGGCCTGGTCCCTCAGGTTTTACGTGGACAGTACTAACTCACAAGCACTGAGTACCTAGCTTAGGTAGAATTCCTAGTGATTTGATAAAGATCATGCCCAGGAGCCACTTGGCGAGGAAAGGGTTTATTAATTTATTTACTTCTTCTTCTTTTTTCTTTTCTTTTCTCTTTTTTTCTTTCTTTCTCTCTTTCTTTCTTTCTTTTTTTTTTTTAACAATTCTCAGGCTACACTCCATCACTGAGGGAAGTCAGGGAAGAAACTCAAAGCAGGAATCTGGATGCAGTAGGAAAGCAGTACACAAAGGATCCCTGTGTACTGCTTTACTTAAACTGCTTTCTTATTCAAGCCAGGATAATTTGCCTAGAGGTGGCACCACCCCAGTGTGGTGGGCTCTCCCATATCAATCACTAATCAAGACTTGTCTACAGGCCAATTTATGGAAACATTTTTCTAAATTAAGGCTCTTCTTCCCAGATAACTCTAGCTTGTGTCAAGCTGACAAAAACTCGACCAGAATAATACCACATGGGAGAGCTGGGTACATCTGCCCTGAAGCCTCAGGGAGGTTCTTGTAAAAAGACCTTTAGTTTATTAATAATGTCTGCCCAGTGAAGCAACAGAGAGGTGAACATTGTGATTATGGTTCTTCAATAAGGGATACTTAAAAATTAGAAATAATGTATTTGTCTTCTAATTCTCGCGGAGTTTTATCTGTCAGAAGTAGGGCTCAAATTAAAAATTGAACGATTATTTACATTGCTTTTGGAAAAAGAAGGACATGAGGAAATGCTTTTTTTCCTCGGGGTAGGCAAAGTTTTGAGAAATCGTTTCTCTTTTTATTGTCACTCCTGGAAAAAAAAATCTATACAAATCTTGTAAGGAACAACATTTCATTTCCTGTTGGACAGCACAGGTGGTTCGGAGTAGAGGGTCAGGATTTAGATGTAAGATGTTCCCAGTTTTTAAGACAAGATGATTCAGCTACACTTTGAAGCTGTTTATAAAATTTGCTGTTGCACACTTCTGTGATAAATAGCATTCTTTTTTTCCCCCTATATGATGTGGCTTTAGTTCAAATGAATAACAGAACTGTTCAAAGGGAAATGTGATTCACAGCTTCTACATACTTCATTTGTTCCCTTTTTCCTCAGTGTTTTTCTCTGCTCTTTGTGAGCTTCTCCCCCCATGGCCATGAGATCTTCCCTTTAAGATAAAAGCAACACTTTCATTCTTTACACCCTGCATTATTAGTCATATGGACTAATCCAGAACAGTGTGAGAGCAAATAAGCAGAAAATGACCTTCCTTCTTACCTAGATACTGAGGTTGGGGTTGAGGATACTGCTTTATATTCACTTAATGGGACTGAGCAAGAGTTCATGGAACAGAACTGGGTGTTGTGTGCAGTAGGCAGGTTTCCCCTAGATTCCCAAAGTCCAGTGGGTAAGCATCAACCACAAATGAAGTATAGCCGGATAGATATGTAATTAAGCCAGGTAGACTTTGCTTCTAAACCTTGGCTTCATTACTCATAAACTGTATGATCTTGAAAAATACATGATGATTGTTAAGTGTCAGTATCTTCATCTTTCACAGATAGCAGCCCCTCCGCCATTTTGATTTTGAATCAACTCTAGAATCCACAAAGTCAGAAAATGTCAGTTTTTTTTTTTCCCACGGATGTATTTCAGTGCCCTGCATATGGGACGTTGCTCAGTAAATGCGTGTAACTGAGGAAGGATGAGATCCTTAGTATAGTTGGCAGCCTAGAAAGGGCCAATAAATGATAGTTACTTCATTATTATCATCATCATCATCATTATTATTTTCTCTATTATTTTTCTATTATTTTCAAATTGGCCTCATAGGAGCTAAACAGCCCACATTGCTGACAGCCCATTTTTCTGTTCCCTGCAGTTTTATTCTCTTAAATATTTCCAAGTCTTTGTTAGTGAAATTTCAATGACAAATTTTAAATACATGTTGAGTGCAATCATTATGTTCAATGTCAGCAGCTATGCAAAAAAAAAAAAAAAAAGAAACTTCATGAAAAGAATATATTTGTGTTTTCAATAGGAAAAATGGAGGCTGACATTTTTCACTGTACAAATCTTAATGACCCAAATCATTTTCTTGGTCAGACTGTAACAGCTCAAATTATGGGAAACTTAAAAAAAAATCCCTTCTATAAACTCCTTAGTCCATGTTTGACACACCTTTGCAAAATGCGTTTCTTTAGCTTCCATTTTAATCAGAAGAGACAAACTGCACTGAAATTTAAGAACAGTTTTCCCTTCTTTTTTTGTTAAATTATTTGTTCTTCTTTTATACTATGTATCCCAAATGTGGCTCCTTCTCCAAGTTCTCCACCTTGATCTCTCTCCCCCAGATCCAGTGCTACTCTGTTTCCCTTTAGTAAAAGCAGAGATATCAACAGACATTTCCTATTCTTTTTAATCAGAAATGATGAGTCCTTTAGCCTTTCTGGTGCCTTGTGAAATTGTGGCTTCCAGCCCACTAACGAGAGATTTCTGTGCAGGAGAAGGCTCCTTTGGTCAACTACTCTTGGGCAGAAGGGACCCAAGGTCAAAGTGAAAGTTAGGAACAACACAAAGGGGAAGGTCTAGAGGCTGTAGCCAGTCTCACTATAGGAAGACTTTGGGGTTAGGGCCAAATAAAAGCTGAGATGCCAAGGCACTATGAAAAAAAAAAGACAGATATTAGAAAAATATTTCATTTGAAATACTAATGTACACTGGAGACTCCCGGGGAAGAGGACAAAATAGAGATGTAGGCTGTATTAGTTACTTTCCCCAAGGCTGTGATGAAATACACAGACCCAAAGCAATTTAAAGCCTAGAGAGTTTGTTTTGGCTCGAGATCTTATTGACAATAAATAAAAATCATCACAGGTGGAAAGTAAAACAACAAACAACAACAACAACAACAACAACCCAGAACCAAGCACTCTTTTGATCTTTTAAAAAAGTGACAAGGTATCCAATGCTCACATTACATCAAGGCAACTTAACACAGCCATTTAACTCCACGTTTGATTATGATGGCATGGTAGGCTTTATCAATGAGCTTAGTTCATACTTAGTATTGATTAAATTCTTTGCAAACTAAATATAATAATAAGCAAGAGTCAGTCAAATGAAATCACCTTTAAAGGTTTTAGTCAGCTTAATGATAAACAGGAAAAGTACAGTGGTTTGATAAGAATGGGCCCTCATAGCTCATACACTTGAAGGGTTAGTCAGCAGGGAGCAGAACTCTTTGATAAGATTAGAAGGATTAGGAGGTGTGCCTTGTTGGAGGAGAAGTGTCACTGGGGATAGGCTTTGGGGTTTCAAAAGCCCAAGCCAGGCCTAGTATTGCTCCCCCTTCTCTTTCAGCCTATGGATCAGAATGTAACTCTCCAGGTCCTGCCTGCTGCCATGTTTTCTTCCCTAATGCTATGGTTAAACCTCTGAAACTGTATGCAAGTCCCCAGTTAAATATTTTCTTCTCTATGAGTTGCCTTGGTCATGGTATCTCGTCACAGCAACAGAACAGTAACTAAGATAAAAGTCAAATATTCTATTTTAATAGAATTTGGAAATTCTATGTAATATTTACATATTTTTAGTTCAAAAGCATGTTGTCAAGAACAGCTCACAAACTATCTTGTGGTATGTGGCGTGTAGTGTGTGTGTGAGAGAGGGAGAGAGAGGAGAGAGAGAGAGAGAGAGAGAGAGAGAGAGAGAGAGAGAGAGAGAGAGAGAGAGAGAGGAGAGAGAGAGAGAGAATGAGAACATAAATCTGTGTGGTTGCATGTGCCACAGAGGTATATATGTTCTGAGGATTGAACTTGGGTCATCAGACTTGGCAGCAGCTGCTTCTACTCTATCTCATTGGCCCTAATGTTATTTTAATTCTTTTTAAACCAAATATTAAGATTCTAACAGGACTTCTTTTCCTAAGTGCTTTGTTTTTTATAAAAATATACAATATAGTATTGTCACCTATAGTTACACTGTTGTTTAAGATTACATTTACATTTCTTACCCTTATCTAAGCATAACAGTGACCATTGAACGACCTCACCTATCCGTCTCCCTTCAGTCTCTGACAATTGTCATTGTTCTCTCAACTTCTATTAAGTCAGTGTTGTAGATTCTGCACATGATTGAGATCATGCAGCACCTATATGGTGTTACATGCCTGGTTTATTTCACTCAACATTCATCCATCCATCTATCCATCTATCAATACTGAGGGTATTTACGTTGGTTGGCAGTTGTGAGGAGGGTTCAGTAATGACTGAACTGAAGTTGCCTTTTTACATACTGATTTTATTTCATTTTGATATATGTCCAGTAGAAGACAACTGAGTCATATGATACTTATGCTTCCTTAAGTCTCCAAGGTACTTCATTCTGTTTTGTATAATGGTGATATTAATTTATATTCTCTATTTGGTATTTTCAAAAAAAAAAAAAAAAAAAAAAAAAAGACAAGTGACAAATGCTGACAGGCATGTGAGCAAGATTTCATTGTGGAGGCAGAATTCAGCTATACTACCTCAGATGTGAATCCTGGGTCAACAGTCAAACTTTCTTGACTTCTTGGTAGCTGATTTGGCCTCCCACATCTGCCACATCTAAGGACTCAGATTCCATCTCATTTTGAATATACCGGTATTTCTTTAAAATTTATATCTGTTACAGCTGTCTGTGGGCTCAAAGGAAGTTGTGATGAGACATATTATGTGGTGTTTTGCTTTTTCTAAATGTGGAAAGATATTCTTTTCTGCTTTCTACATCCTAAGTAGGAGCTCAAAACCATTTTGTAACATTGTTAAGCATGTGAAAAACTGTCAAAAAAAAAAAAAGTAAAATGAAATGAAATAGTCCTTTAGTCTAGTCTTGCTATTCTCTATCATTGCTATTACAATTTTTATCTTGTGATTTTTATTTTCCCATTATTGGCTAATTTGTTGTATTGCCAAATATACATCTATTTAACTATCCCTTAGTTAACACTAGCCTTAGACAATATCTACTATTTGCTTAACATTACACACAAGAGCTTAATGATGCTGTGGTCTATCTTTTCTATGATAGAATTATGTTGCTATTGTTATTCTGCTGTAGCACTTATTACTTTAAGCCCTCTATTCTCACCTTTATTTAACTACAGATTCTATTTACTCCAGATTACTTTTGATTTTCTGTTTATCATCAAATCATGATATCTATTATTTCTTTCTACCTTCTTCCCCTCCTTCCATTTTACCCTACCTTCCTTGAATCTAATAATTATAAGTCAATAGGCAGCTATTACATTGTTAAGGTACTATAAATATTTGCTGAATGGCCACGTGGTATATTATGACTGTATTTAATTTCTTTTACAAATTTTCCTCTTTCTTGTTTTATGCTTATTCTCCTGTCTTTGTTAGGGTTTCTATTGCTGTGAAGAGACACTGTGACCATGGCAACTCTTATAAAGAAAGCATTTAATTGGGGGCTGACTTACAGCTCAGAGGTTTAGCCCATTATCAGCATGGTGGTATGCAGGCAGGCCTGGTGTTGGGGAAGGGGTTGAGAGTTCTACATTTGGATCAGCGGGCAGCAGGAAGTTAATACTTGACTTGTACATTTGAAACATCAAAGCCTATCCCTTAGTGGCACAGCTCCTCTAAACAAAGCAACATCTGCTCCATCCAAACCACACCTCCTAATAATGCCACTCCCTATGGACCTAAGGTGGCCATTTTTATTTAAACCACCATATCTCCTTTACAAAATTTTCTTGTATCAACTCTTTCTACTCCATTCTAATATTCTTTCATCATCTCTTGAGTAGGGTCAAGTACATGGATACATTTCTTCTAGAGTTCACCTCCTGATTTACTGTTTTGTTTCTTATTCTGTTTTTATTGTCACCCCGAGTTTCCATGAAATGAGTCTATCTGGGATAATATAACGATTATAATGATAATGAAAACAATGATGATGATGACGAGGCTTCAGCGATTTACTCTATGTGGTCATGTTCACCATGAACTGATGAGTTAAAACATCTAATGTCTCTTAGGTTAGGTTGGAAGTTCTGTAGTCAAATAGTAGTTGTCTTGGGCTCCTGTCAGCAGAATGCCAGAGAGCCTTGCTTTTCCCTTCCAGCTTATGGTGACTTCAGGGAATCTCTGACTTTTTAGTCTGGCTCATTCCAATCTAGCTCTATCATGGGCCTATTTACTATTATTAGATTCCTCAGAAAACAGATGATAATTTCATTTTAAGATCTTTGACTTGATTATAATCCTAGTGTCCTCTATTTAACAAGATCTCAAGTACAGCATTTATGGATAAAGACATGAATATATCTTTTTAGAGACTACCATTCATCCCACTGTAGTAATAAAACTGAATTCTGCATATCCAAAAATATACCATCTCTCTCTCTGTTTCTCCCTATCTTTCCTCTCCCCCCTCTCTGTCCATCTGTCTCCAGTTTTCAGAGCACAAAATTCTACACTTAAATAAGTATTTATTTGAATATTGATGGCATTATTATAGCTTTCAGCAATGTTGGCAGGTAGGGTCTGGGGAAAACATAAAAGTGTTTCTTTTTAAAAGTATTTTGGTACATGGGCATAGTGGCGCATGCCTATAATTTGGGATTTGGGAAGGAGAGTAAGAAAGATCAAGAGGTCAAAATCATTCTTGGAAAAAGAATGAGTTTGAGGCCAGGCTGAGAAACATAAAACCCTGTCTGTAAAAAAGAAATATGTTCTATTTGTTGAAGCTATTGGGGTTTTCTTATCTGTGATATTATCCTATTCCACAGTAGCTATCACATTAGGCTTTTTTCTTTGTTTACAACACTAGGTATTTGTTAGCTTTTTATTTTTTTAATTTCAACATTATTTATAAAGTATCTTGAATTTTGTGGGGTTTGTTTGTTTTGAGACGAGGTCTAACTCTGTATCCCAGGGTGACCTTGAGCTCAGGATCCACGTGCCATAGTTCCACAAGTTGTTGGGATTATAGGTATGCATTTTTAACTTGTATAATGTCATTCTTATTCACCAAGCCTTCCTTCTCAGTCACACACAATCATGATTTTGTGCTTATAATAGGCTTATGGTTTTCCTTATAAGCAATAATAAAGACCCTTCTCTCTCTCCATTCCCACCTTCTCTTCCTCTCTCCCTCCCTCTCTCTCTCTTGTAGTGTGTGTGTGTGTATTATAGTTTCTTGTTTTACTTTGTTTTCTTTTCAGTTCTCAGGATTTCATAAAATATGTAAAGCCTCTTGATTGTTTATTGCTTCTTAAGGATGAATGGACAAAATCCCCACTAGGAAGGTTGGTATTTATAAGAAGATAAGTGGCTGGCAGACTTCCATACAAGCTGATACATAGGAAAATTCCTTATCTATTGCAGGATTTCTTAATATCTGATATCTCAGTATTTAGTATAAGGCATCAACAAACTTACTCTTTACACTTTCTAGTGTAATCTTCAGGCTTCCTCAAAGGCAATAGATCCTGAATAACTTTTCCCACACAGAACTAGGGATGGATGGAGAAGGTTTGACTTAATCTATTCATTCTCTCTCATTTCTTCCAGAGTCTAATAACTACCATTTCTCAATTTCTACATTTTCCAATATTCAAATCTCCCATGGCCATACACATACCTACTGTCCCTTTCTAGATTCTATATATTGTTCAACTCTAACCCTCATCATTGTTTGCCAACCCTTTTATTTTTATCTTCTTGAATACACCCAAGGATTTTGCCTATTTCTAATGAATTTTTACGATTTCACCAATTTAATGAATTTGGCTCCTTTCAACATCTTCCCCACGGTTTAAACAGTGTCTTTGTAAGAGGTACAGTGGGGCCAATGAAGTTTTTTGTTTTTTTTTTGTCCTCTTGAATCATATGATGTGTATGCTTCAGACATTTGTCTGGCTCACTGTGTGACATGGAAGCAAGCTGACACTTGTGTGCTATAAATTAGATAAAGATGCAAGTGCCAAGTCCAGAAGGAACAAGAGAAATGAAAACTTCTAACCTCAGTTGCTGAGTTTCTCCAAACTCACACAAAAAGGGATGCCATCAAATTGACTGCCAGGAGTCTCCGAGGAGACACAGAAAGGTAGCAGGAAGTGTACATATAGCAGATATGAGAATAGGCCGGTGTAAAAAAGACCAAGTAGCTCACTGCTAGGTCTTAACATTCAATCAGGACTGATAAGTCTTGATAGCAGAGATACTATCGCGAATACATTTACATGTTGGATTGAATGGCAAACTTAAAATTCTTTCAGTTTCAATGAAGTCATTATCTAACCCATTGCCATTAATGGCCCCAAGCTGCTGAAATGAACACAAATTAAACTCTAGGAAAATATGATGAATAAAAATAAGTCATTTCTACAGGGGCTCTAGGAGGGTCCCTTGTGCATGTGCCATTCTTTTCTTCTGATATTAAGAAAACAATCATTGATTAAGTACTTTTTACTTTACCATATTTATTAGGGTAACTTTAAGAAGACAACCCTGTACTCAGTGAACCATTGCTTTTCTGTGAAACTGAATGAAACAGAACTAGTTTCATTCAACTGATAAATGATTTAGAAAAATTAATGAATCTGAAATAGTTAACAAAATACTAAAGTGAATAATTGCTCAACTTATTAAGATTAGTTAAACAATATCATCTCTTCTTTAGGCTATGAAGGTGATAGTCTTGAAGATTAATAATATTGATATGGAAATATAATAAGCATTAGGATCAAGAACACACTGAGTTAAGTAGATATAAGATTGTAGATTAAAAGTAGCTAAATGTAAACAAAATTAGCTAAATATAAACAAATTATTATATTTAAAAGGTAAACACTGCCAAAATGAATTAAACAGAAACTTAAGTATCTAATGCAAGAAAGAGAAAACATTAACGATAAGGACATGAAAAAGTAAGAAATGAAAATGAAAAAAAAAAAAAAAAAACCAAGAGCAAACCAAAACCAAACCCAAAAACCCACATACTATATTAGCAATAAAAAGACTTCCATAAATCTTCTTTGCTGTCTCATCCTTAAGCAGCATATTTCTCGAAATCTTGTCTTAAATATGAGTTTCTGTTTCTGTCATAGAATGGTACAAGTGAAACTAAAGGTCAGGGATAATGGTTCTACCTTCACAGAAACTTTTTCTACTTGAGTTTCCCAGTTGTCATTGCTGCAGAGCGGAAGGAAGACTGTGAGACATACACACACACATGTAGTTCAGGCCTGATAAATGTATCTATTAGTTTTCTTCAAATTTTGGAGGTCAAGGTACATTTAATACTCTACCCTAACTGTTAGGAAAGGCATAAGATACTATCAGTTAATCAAAGGCCAAGAGACCCATCAAGCTTGGGGTTTAGAATTATTCTTCATAGAAAAATAAATCAGTCCTCCTTTATTTCAAATAGGAGGGAGAATAGATACCTTTTATAGAAGAAATTGTATTGAAGAGAAACTAGTTACACACAACTCACCATAATATAGCTAATAGTTGGAGGCCCTTAACTGATTACCAGACTTGAGAGTACCTATTACTCAGAAATTTGTTTTACACCCTCTGTGGATGCTATCAGATACACAGAAGCCATCTGCCATCTGCCACTTGCTTTTGGAGGCAAATAGAAAATTATGTATCAGGGTAGCCCACTAGGCTCAGAGCCATGTTAATGTACTGACTATTGAGGATGAGGAAGGAGGTTTATAGGCCATTGACCTTCTCTGGGATTTCTCCTTGAGTAACACTTCTGGTGAGTGAAACTCCAGCGTAAAGAGAAAAGAGTGTGGATTAGATTCTCAGGTTCAGAAGGCAAGTCCTAGGACAGTGGTTCTCAACCTTCCTAATGTTGTAATCATTTAATACAGTTCCTCATGCTGTGTTGACCCTCAATCATAAAATTATTTCTGTTGCTACTTCATAACTGTAAATTTGCTACTATTATGAATTACAATGTCAACATCTTGTGCTTTCTGATGATCTTAGGCAATTCCTGTGAAAGGGTCTGTCCTAGGAAAATGCAAGCAATTGTTGAATGTGGAGTTTTTGATGTCCCATTTCACTTATAAGTGTAATTCCACTAACTTTCCCTTTGTAACTGTTTAGTATCATTTTACAAGTATGAGAAAAATGAATTTAAGATGCAGAGACCTACTCTCTGTAATCCCAGCACTTAGGAAGCTGAGGCTTCAAGACTGTTGAGTTGGAGTCCAACTTGGGCTACGTAATGAGTTTCAGGTTACTTTGAGCTACAGTATGGAGAAATAGATAGATGGTAGATAGATGATAGATAGATAGATAGATAGATAGATAGATAGATAGATAGATAGATAGATGATAGAGAATTTTCTTCAACCTGGCAGAACATGTTCAGTTAATATGTTTGTAGATAAGGTCCTCTAAAGTTTAAACACAGTAGCTAGCAAGAACAAAGAAGAAGAGAATGTGAAAAGTGACAACACAAAAAGTGAGACAGAATCAGCTAGGAAGGATATCTTAATTTGAGCTTCTATCACTGTAATGAAATACCATGATCAAAAGCAACTTGGGGAGGAAAGGGTTAATTTCATCTTATACTATCAGGTTACAGTGAATCACAGTGAGAAGTCAGGGAAGGAACTCAAGGAAAAACCTGAAAGCAGGAACTGAAGCTGAAGCCATGGAGTAGTGCCACCTACTGGCTTGCTGCTCATGGCTTGCTCAGCCTGCTTTCTTATAGCATCCAGGACTACTAGATATATACCATTATTATGGATTATTTATGCTTGGTCCAGGGAATGGCACTATTAGAAGGTATGGTCCTGTTAGAGTAAGTGTGTCACTGTGGGTATGGGCTTTAAGATGATCATCCTAGCTGCCTAGAAGTCAGTCTTCTACTAGCAGCATTCAGATGAAGATGTAGAACTCTCAGCTCTGCCTGCACCATGCCTGCCTGGATGTTCCCATGCTCCTACCTTGATGATAATGGACTGAAACTCTGAACCTGTAAGCCAGCCCCAATTAATGTTGTTCTTTATAAGACTTACCTTGGTCATGGTGTCTGTTCCCAGCAGTAAAACTTTAAGACAATGACCCATATCAATCATTAAGAAAGAAAACATCTCCCACATTTGCCCACAGGCCAACCTGGTGAAGGTCTTTTCTCAGTTGAAGTTTTCTCTTCCCATCCAATTCTAGCTTGTGTCAAGATGCCAAAACACGAGCCAGCACAGAAGATATTCTTGATTTTTAAACAATTTTGACTAGGAGCACCTTGTTAGTTTCCTCTCTGGAGTTCAGCATTATTCATGTCTGTATTTCAGTTCTCAAAAAACAAACAAACAAACAAACAAAACAAAAAACCAACCAAACAAAAAACAAACAAAAACAAAACAAAAAACCAACCAACCAAAAAACAAACAAACAAAATAAAAAACAAAACAAAAAAGCCTGAAAGTCCAAAAAGACCCCACAGGTTAACTCTGGTTGCCAAGGAAACTACCTGGATTTGCATTGACTTTCCCTGATTTCTGAGGGCAATCTCTGTCAGATGCAGGGCCCACAGTGGCACTGGTCTCAGAATTGCTGCTGACAGCATTAACCCTCATTCTATTTCTAGATCTGGCCTGCTTGCCTCTCAGGTTCTCTAAATCCTGACCGCTGCTATGGGGCCAAGACTCTGGCCATGCTTTAGGGCACACCAATTTTTGTAATACAAGGGCCTTACTTGTGTAAAGGAGTCTTGTGATACCCTTTCTCTTTTGAGTTGGATATACGTTGTACCTTGCTTTTTTTTCCTTCTTAGTGAAATCATGTTTTTATTTCATGCCGCATTAGCTGAAGACAGATGCCTAGAAGCGGTAAGACCTACTTTCTTCCATGCCCCAGGAGCCCTTTTGGATATTGTTACAGTTGTATCACAAATGAACATCCCAAAACAAAGCTTTTTTTTTTTTTAAATAAATAATCTATCATCAGAAACATATTTCCATAGTAATTCTTTGTATTTCTACGTGCAAATTAATCAAAAGGGTCTGTACAAGTTCAAAGGAAGAGCTAAGTACTCACTATTATTTGGTAATACAGCAGTATAGTCCTAAGATACCGTGTGAGTCAAGAGATATTGTAATTTTCTGAGTAAAGTACAATATGCTAACGATCCTTTATTTGTCTACAATTCACAGCTCCCCACACTCAACATTCCTCCAAAGAGTTTCCCAGAGTTCCATCTTGTTTAAAACAACTCAAGCATGAACATCAGTGTCTTGAGTCAACTAAATCAGATACATGTACAACTGAAACTCTGTAGGCAGGGTTCCGCGTCTCTTCTTGCTTCTTTAAGCTTCTTCAGTATTACGACCCTCAGTCCAAAACCTTGTTAACTAAAGAGAGCTTCCTCCATCTCTGTACCTTCTATCAGGGTATAGCAGCCTTATGCTGGCTGACATGTCTAGACACTCATGGAATCTCTGCAGATAAGAGGCAGACTGCAGATGTGGGTCCGCTATAATGCTAAGATCCAGCCAGTCCCATGCTGTCTATTTCTAGACAGAGTTCAGCCTTATTCTTAGAGTGAGTTTCCGTACTTATGACCAAGCACTCCAGAATTTCAGTTCATTTCTTTGAGTGTTATGATTTTCTGCCCCAAGTAGCTTGCTGTCTGGATAGAAAATAAGAATGTTGGTTGCTCTTCCAGAGTTCCCAGGTCAAATTCCCAGTACTCACATTGTCCCTCACAACCATCTGTACTTTGTAGCTCTAAATCAGGTTGATATGTTTCATCATTGGACTACAATCTGACAGTATAAACCGACAGTGAGGTTTCAAGTAGTAATTACTTTTTATTCTGATTCTGTATTCCTCAGATACAGTTTTCACTGTTGTCTTTTTTTTCTGTTTTCACTTTTTTCTTCTGAACTCTTTTTAATAGCTTTCAAGCCAGTTCTTTGATCAACTACAGAAAACAATAAATCGAAAGGGATGGTCTGGCTAAGAGTGCAGGAAGCTGGTTGCTGGTCTTCAGAGCTGGTTAATCAAGGGAGCCCATACCCCGCAGAACTAGAGCAAACACATTCAAATTCTGTGAAAGTTTCCAGTTTTGGTTTCAAAGGGGCAATAGAAAGAGGGTACAACACCTTACTTCTAGTTCAATCTATAAATTTCAACATAAAAACAGACTTAAAAATGATACTGTCAGGCAAAGACAAGGTAGCCCCAAATATTTGTCTGTGTCCTTTGTTATCTTAGAAACCTAAAGGAGGATGACTTACTTTGTAGCCAGGATGAGCGTCTAATGACCTCTAGGGCAGTCTGAACAACAAATGATAGTTCTGTTTTCAAAATGAAAATATCCCAAACGCTTAAGCCAATTAAAGTATTATAGTCGAAACGTTTCTACGATAAAAACAAAGCAATTAATCGATGCTCAGCTTTTATATCAGTGAAATCCAGAAGAAGAATGGACTCTTCTAAGTTTTTCTCTCTTTGAAATACTACAGTTCAGTTGGTTATCTGAATGCATGGGTTCTGGAAGTAGCCCTTTCAAACATGGCACCTATGCTTCAGATTGCAAACACTAGAAGACCCATGTGTTCCCATTCTCCCTATCATTTACTTGGCTGTCTTTTGGCTCTCTCCCTTTTGCTGTGGGGGACCCATTTGTTAACAACTACTATTCTGGGTACTTCTCGATTAGAGCCTACAATTAAGGTGCTGAGGTATGAGTCACTACAGCACATCAATACAGAGCATATGTTACCCTGTATACTGATCAGTTCATGGAAGGCATATGATGATCTGCTCAGAACCAATCAAGGAAGACAGGAGAATTCTCATCTTGCCTTTCTGAGTTCCTTTCTATAAGAAGAGAAGAGTCAAGAACAGTCATGTGCTTCAACATTGAAAATAATGATACAGGCAGACCTGGTGGTGGTGTAGACTGACACCATAGGATCAGAAATTTAGGACAGGCTTAGTCTATGAAGTGTGATCAAGGTTAGACTAGTTAACTTAGCAAGAGTTTGTCATAAAATAAGGAAAATAAAAGGGACCGGGTGGTGGTTATGTAGCTTAGTAGGTGAGGACTTGCTTAACATAACTAATACCCTAGGTTCAATCCCCAGTACTTCATTCGATCAATCAATCAACCAATCAGTCAGTCAGTCAGTCAGTCAGTCAGTCAGTCAGTCAGTCAGTCAGTCATTCAGCAGAGGTTGTAACTAGCTCAGCAGAAGGATAGATGGTTTCCTTGCATCCTGAATCTACGAACTAGAGTGATTTATATCTCAAAACTATTGGGTTAGGGAGCCTATGAAATCCTTTTGGGCTCAAACTAATCTACTTGCATTAGAAAGACTCTTAAATAATAGAAAACACATCAAACCTACGAATAGAAGAGTAAGGTAAAACACAGAAAAGATCACATACCAGCAGGTACTTGGTATTCAAGAGTTCAACAGAAATTACTCCATTATAAAAATATATCAGGAGAATACATATCTTGATACATTAGGAAATAGAACTGAAAGCAACTGAAGGCAAAGTTCCTCCTAAATATATCTTTCAAGATCAACTTCCTGAGCAAATGCAGTTCTTTATTGATCTTATTTCCTGCTGTGCTGAGCCTTGTCTTAGGCCTTACAATGAATTAAGCATGTATAAACATGTGGAGTGCTGAGTGACCATAGAGGTACATACTTGAAATCTCAGTACTGAGGGCTTGAGTTCAAGCCATCTCCAGCTATATAGCAGTTTCTACGCTATCCTAAGCTACAGTGTAATTCTGTAAACAGTGTAATGAAAAACAGTGCACTGAGAGGGAGAGAAATCTCAGTCTTTACTGATAAGCTTTATATCCCAGGGACAGAAACCAATTGATTGTTTTTCAGTGTCACAACTAGAAAGAACCCAAGGGGTCACCAGGTCTTTCTTTGTGGACTTTGCTTTAGTGAATCTTTAGGCTCAGAAATACTAAGACACTTCCTCAGTACTAGAACAGATCAAGATATGTGATAGACTTTGGCTTTTGATAGACTTCATCAGTAAAAAACAGCTCAGATGAAAAGTTTCATGGAATAGCAGAATAACTGTTTCCACATGGCAACTTTGTCTCTTCCCTTTGCCTAGCAAAATTACTGGGCTCAATAGACAAGAGAAGTTGAATATGTCATGCCAGTCTGCAGCAACTCTCTGAGGAAGAGCCAGATCAAGGTGGGCTGTTGGGCATCTTCTGAGGCCACTGCTGCCCCAGGGTCAGTGCAGGTGGTGGAATGCATCTGGGCATCTAGGAGCCAAGTTCAGGGCCGAGGAGCAGGAAGTGACTGCAGTAAGCTCAAGCAGCTTCAAGCTACTAAAGCTTCTGGAGAGAATACTCTTCCCTTAGGGTGTTTCATCCTGATAAAGTTGTCACTCTCAGACAGTGAAATAACTTTGGTGAAGTAACTCACACACTTTAGTTCTTGTGGATAAGATCTAAAGGCAGATGCTTTTTATTGGCTTGGTCTGAGATGTTAGGGATGCCTCATCTGCATGTGGAGGGTCTTCGGGTGTTGTCCCCGTGCACAACTGATTGTTACAGTCCTCTCCATGGGGTGTCATAGTCATGTGTTCCAGAACAAGAACCTGGTTGGGAGCAGATTTAAATGCCTATCGTCCTCAGTTATGAGAATTGTCAGGGTTCCTGAATCCACTCAACCTTACCAGATTTTCTGTCTGGCAGCATGGTCCACTGCCTCACAATGTCACAATAACCTTTATATGATTTTGAGTAAAAATGCTGCTTTAAATGCTGATCTCTAAGAGACAGACTGTAGGAACAGCAGCCTTTTCCAACATTTATTTCCTCTGTATGCAGAACAACAATAACAATGCATTTCTCCTTAGACTTAGGAAGAGAAGGTAAGGTAAGGACCAACAAATGACTAGCACCAATATTAGCATTACTTCAGGTGTTATTGTTAATCTTTGGCTATGCTTCAAAGGAAGCCTTAAAATAAATAGTGATGCATAGATAGATATTGTCCACTGAAGCAATTGAAATACGCTTTGCTTCCAACATCACTAAACTTCATCAGAAGAATGTGCTTTTAAGGATGCACAAGTGTTCAAGCTGTTGCACTGTGTATTTCAGTTAGAGAGGGAACATGATTTATGCATCCGCAAGAACCAGTTTTCTATGCTAATCTAACACCCCTAGTCTCAGAGTGGCACTGAAATAAGATAGGGATTTGCATCAGCCCTTCTGTGTCTTTACAATTCAGTCATTTTTGCTTTGTTGACTCGACTCTTTATAAAAAAAAATGTTTTTTATACCCCCTCCAGTCACTAAACATAGAAATTAGATGAAAATAGATTGGTTTCCTAATAAAATCAAAAGGAATTTGCGCCTCTAAGAAGTGTTGGAGTCCCAGAAGTATCAATACAAAACACTTATGATAAAAACACTCAGATTTTTGAATAACAAGAGGATTGCTCAATTTAATTCAAATAGATAAAATGTTTTCAGTTGACAGTTTAAGTGTTATATGCTTGAGTGTTGGACACTATAAACTACCAAAATGGTCCCTCTTGACTTAGGTAGGAAGAATGAAGAAACAAGCACATCCTTTTTGTCATAAGAACAAAAGATAATATATTTACTTGTGTCCTCTAGAGAGCATCATATGCAAAATGCATGCCTCACTTACTACAAGTTGATTCAGCTCTTACTTCTTGGCAGGAGGAATCTGAATCCTTCACCAGATGAAAGCATCTTTTAAAGCATGGGTTGCCCTCTACTTCCTTTATATTCTTTGTGGAGAAGGAAAAAAAAATTACTTGCCCCCAAAGGAAATCTATTGAAATAGCAAATCCCACTGACAGGCTCCAATAGTAAGTTTTCAGTGGTTTGGGTGAGCTCTTTGTTTCCTGAATTTTTAATTCCTGTATGCTTGATTAAAAAAAACAATACAGAAAAATGTTTATAAGGACAATTAGCCAAGATAACCAATGTGATTATCAAGGAAAGGACCCTCTTGTTTCTTTTCAGATCTATAAAATCATTACAGTCATGGGGCATTTATTTACTTATTTATTTTTGATAGAGGATTGGAAATGTGTTTTCTTTTATTTGCTTATTTACTTAGATAATTTTTAGAACAGGTTCTGACCATTTTTTTTTAAAAGCATGGTTTTCAAAGGCTTCTAAGATATCTCCTTGCTAACTATGACATTTTTATCTTTAAACATTAACAAAAGCTCTAAGACTTTTCCAACTTTAGATGTCATGGTAGTACTTTGGTAGCTACTGATACCTTCTCTTCCTCTCTACCTTTACTGATACTATAGAAATGTTTATGTCCTTATTTTTTGACATTTTCCCATAACCTGTACCACATCCTCCTATAAATTTGAATAACATCTAAACTACTTTTAAAACCTAAAACAATGTAAACCATAGAAATGGTAGTTATGTTGTTTAGTGAACAATTCCATGGAAATGCCTATATATGTTTAACCATGAACAAATGCTTTTCTAAAACTTTTATTTAGGTTTAGATGAAGCCATGATTATAAAAATCCACAGAAAGAGTCACTCATTTTATTACTTGTTTTTATTCCTATACTAAATAAACATAAGCAAATAGAGTGAGAAATGCTATAACAACTTTAAAAAAAACCTCTACCCCTTTTCTTAACTTTAAGACAAAATTGACTGTGTATGAATAGCTGAGATATCAGCCTGGAATTTTGAAATTCAAGCCCACCACATACGACAATCTCATTCTGTGAGAATCAATACATCTCAGCATCCTGGCTAGACAGTGGATCTCTGGGCATGCTGTTCACGCCTCATACAGCCCTTGTTGACCGTACTATATGTTTCAGGGCACCACATCAGGATTCTGGCTGCAGAAACCTAGGGTTGGTGCTCAATTTGGGAAGCCAATTTTTTCTACCCACTTAAAATTTTATTAGCAGAAGAATATCATCAAAGACATGACAGCTATGATATCAACTAGCTTGAGGAGGCTGCAAGAAGAGAATTTTTCTTTAATGATTTTTCACAATTTTTCTCTTCTATGAATTTGCTTAGAAAGTTAGGTTGTCTGTAAAAAGTTTTCTCAAGAAAACTTATTTTCTTTTCCTATGTGGCCTTTAAAATAGATTCTTCATTTTCAGATCCTTGCTCTCATTTGATGCAAAAGCAAGGGGCAATAATCTTTTTCCATTTATGATTTGCTGAATTTTGAGGTTGGGTCAAGGGAGCTTTATGGAAATTAAGAAGCTGTCCTTGTTCTCTGAGCCAAATTTATCATGTTTAACCTCTACAGATGCTAATGAGAACCACAGCTGAACTGTCCCAAAGGAATGTCACGCCAGTGCCAAACTGTATCCCCTCTGCATTTAACATGACATTGAAATGGCAGTCCCAACTGTTTAGAATGTAGTTAAGGTGATTTTCTGCAGACCTTCCTCAGACCCCTGGGCAGTTGAAGTGATAGGTCCAGATCTAAGCTTCCCCTAAAGAGGGCAAACTACCTAAGCCTTAACCTTTATTTTGGTTCATAAAAGCCTCACTATATAACTACAAAATGGGTCTTATATCAAAGCCTTGTGGCTTTGAGCACACTGTTTGCTTCATTAATCGATACTATTATCAAATGAATATTTCTGAAGTGCTGCACAAAGCAAGGTTAGCGTATTATTAAGTGCAAATAAACAGAGCATCTTAAAATTAGCATGTGACTGCTAAAATTCAGTCTTCACTTGATAGGCTCTTCCATCACTTAGAAGACTGACATTGTGACATGTCCATGAAGAAATTTCTAGGAGATAACGGAGTGGGAAGACCCATTCAAACACAAGCAACACCATTCTGCAGGCTGGGTCCAGAACAGACCAAAAGCGAGAAAGTAGGGTACATGGAAGCGTTCACTGCTCTATGATTCTTGACTGCAGACACTGCCTTGAGCTCCGGCCACCATGAATTTCCCACAATGACAGGCTGTCTTCTTGAACTGTGAACTCAGATAAAACCATTCCACTTTAAGATACATTTGTCAAGTATTTTGCTATAAAAATGAGACAAATAAGTTCTACATACCATGTAGTACAACGTATAGAGAAGGTAAGAAACAAGGTGCCCTGATGAAGTGCTAGGATGAATATGTGCGTCAAGGGGGTCAATAAAAGGATGCTAAGAAATGGACGTATTTCAGAAGTGCCATAGTTCAGCTTGAAGATGTCTCCCTCATTCGTAAAGCCCTGGTCCTCATCTTGGGAATTTGGAAGCTGATTGAAGTGAGCTATCTTTATGCCACTGGGGGTATGCCCTTCAAGGGGATTTAGGGGGTGGAGGCTAAGTTCTTCTTCTCTGTCATTTTCTCTCTGTCCACAGTGATATTGCTTTTGTTTAATCACATGTTCCTTGTCATTATATTCTCAATCATCACAGGCCTCCCAGCCAAGGGTCCAACTGACCTTGGGCCTAAATCCCCTACACTGTGATCCAAATTCACTTTTCATTTTTATAAGTTGATTATATCAAGTATGTGTTAGAAAGACAGAATGCCAACTAACATAGGAAGGGATCTTAAGAAGGAAAGGAGGGTGTGTTCAATGTCTTTCTCTTCTTAGCACTCACATAAACTTGGAGTCTACATTTTCTTACTTGAGGGAGTAAATATAACTGTGTTGTGTTAGAGCTTTCTCAGTAGCTCAAGATGACTGTACGTGCCCTTCTACCTGCCATCCTAAGGGCTTAGAAAGCAATTGTTCCTTAACCTGTTCCTTTTTGAAGAAGAGTTTAATGTTTTAGTTAAGTCTTAAACTTTGTCCTTCGGTTACCTGATATTAGTAATGACAGCTGTTGCTAGGCAACATTGCCAATAATAAAATGAGTCCACTAAATGAGTACATTTAAACTAGGAAAAGTATACCTAATAAGAAGCCACTGCTTAGGCTTCCCTGAGTGAGATAAAAGGTCATCTTTAAAAGTGATGCTGGCTTCTATAGAGCAAGGTGTGCTCTTGTATCTGTGTGGAGTAGGTCTAGTTTTCTTGCATGTGACCTATCTCCTTGAGAGAGCTGTCATAATTGCAACTGTTATATGGGCTTCTGCAAAGATTTCCACATCAAAAGAATTCCCACTGCCCTCCTGGGAACTGTGCAGCCCAAATCTTATCCAGTGTATCGAAGCTACAGATGGCTCATGGTGAGTTCATGAGTCTGAATGCTTGCTCAAACCTATGATAACCCCTACTTAGTTCTTCATAGCAATATTTAGTAGAAATAAAAGACGTAGAACATGGAGAGGTGTTGGTATTAAAAAAAACCCCACAAAAGTAATGTAAAAGCCCTGAATCAGAAAGAAATCAACAAAATTATTTTCTCTCATTTCACTGAATATATCAGCCATTGGATAGGACTAATGTTGAGTCAGAGAATGAAGCTATTACAGTGTGTAGTTTCTGTCTGAGTTCATGATGAGCTCCTGTCTCAAGTTCATGGCACAATGAATGTAAAAAGTACAGAGGAAGCAAATACTGAATGGTCAAGTTTCATTGTACTAAATCAAGCTCCAAAAATTGACTAAGAGTACACCTACTTTACTTCTCAATACCAGATCAACGGTGTGGGCGAAGGAAGGAAGAAAATGAGAAAAAGGAAAATGGAAAGAGAAAGCAATCTCATTACAAATGTAAACAGTATAGGGAGATGAACCAGGCTGATAAGAAGCTCTGTTTTCATCAGTAATCAATAGGAAACCTATCACAGACTTGTACTATTTTCTACCCTAGTACTTGGGAAGTTCTAACCAGATGTCTGCAAAGGTGCTTTCTGAGTCTAAGATATTCCGACTCAAATCCTGCCCTCTCTTAAAAGAAATCCATTTCTACTATGTACATTTCTGCAACATCACCAGCAATCTCTTATCTCTGGATTATTTACACAAATCCAATCAATGCTGCGCAGATTCGCCATTTCTAAGACTTTGTCTTATACAATCACCTAAATATCTCCGCTGTGATCACCTTCTCAGTTCAATCAGATAATATCCTCTTGAAGAGAAAGGGAGGGGCCTTTTTATATTTATGTTACCTTAGCACTTCCTGAGCAAAGTCTCAGATTACGAAGCTAGCCAAGTTCTTTTTTGATAAAAATTCCAGATAGCAGCAGAAAATCCCTACTGTGATAACTCGCCTTTGCTAATGTAGTGTAGAAGTAACCATAGAGAGCAGAAAAACAGGGTAATGACATGATGTTCAAACAAACAAACAAACAAAGAAAACAATGCTAGACAAAAAAGAGGCTCATTCGGCCTCTGAGCTGACCCTGCTTCTACATAGCAGGATCAACGTGTGCATCATCTACCTGCAAATCTACTTGCAAATGGACTAATGAGTCTAGCAAAAACATTTGCAGCATTCTGTCACTAATTAGGAAACCATTCATCATGGTTGCTCAATTCTATATGGCAAATCATTCTCTAGGGAAGAGAGTTACAGTTATGGGGAGCAGAGGTAATATGATGGGCCTAGTTGATTCTGGGTTAAAGCTTTGTCCCAGTTACTATTGAATTACAGGGAAGAGACACCATGAGCAAGGCAATAGGAGGAAACTGGGAGGTTGCTTACAGTTCTAGAGGATAAGTCCATGACCTTCATGGAGGAGAATGTGGTGGCAGCTATGCAGGCACGACACTGAGGTTGTAGTTGAGAGCCTACATCTGATAAACAAGCAGGAGGCAGAGAGAATGAGGCTGAGCATGGCTTTTAAACATCAAAAGCCACCCCCCCCCACAGTGACATACCTCCACCAACAAGCTCACACCTCCTAGTTCTTACTAAAGAGTTTGATCAAACTGGAAAACAACCATTCAATTATGAGCCTATGGGGGACATTCTTATTTAAACTACCAGATTTCAAAGGCAATTTTGCTTCATACTAATTATCAGCTTAGAATGAGAGTCCCATTTTCCCCATACTGAGAGGTGCAGAGATGGCCATGACTCCTTATAGTATTGGCAATAAGAGAATGAAAAATAAAAGAAAAGGAAATAATGAAGAGATGATGAAAGAAGAGAATGGAATCTTGTTCTACATCACACTAGGTTTTCTAGTCCATAAAGATTTATGAATCCTTTTATTGAAAATAACTACAAAGTATCTAAAGGTTCCCAGCACATAGAAACGATGCCTGCTTCAAGAGATGGAAATGTCACATACTCTTAGATTATTACTGTACATTATGTTCATGGATTAAGTAATCCATAAACATGTAAAACTATTACATTAATTAAAATTTTAAAATGAAAACATAACACAAAATGTGTAGAAATGTTCTATGAATTAAAACCTTCCACTCTGGAGGAAGAATCTGTAAGACTCAGAAGTCCTTGGTCCAGTGAAGGCTGGACGCCCCAATGTGGGGGAAATCGTGGGTGGAAAGGTGGGAGTGGGAGGGTGGGTAGGGGCGTATCCTCATAGAAGCAGGAAGAGGGCAGATGGGATAAGGGGTTCCTGGGTGGGGGGAAATGGGATTACATCATCTGAAATGTAAATAAAATACCCAATAAAAAAAGACTCAGAAAGTAAACAACTTACAAGTCTCAGGAGTTCCCTGAAACCTTCAAAATTCTTAAGTTCCCTCCCACTCCAAGATTATAAAGCAATAAGGGAGAGATATGACTCTTACTAGTTAAACTGCCAGCAAGTTACACAGAGAGCTCCAGGGATGAGACTTTCATAAGGTGGCATTCAGGATGGAGAGAACTGTTTTGATGGATGGCTGATATGGCTACTTTTGAGTCATTCATGCTTTTATAAGTAACTCTTCACTTGTACTTCTTGAGGTAGCTCTAGTACTTGAACTTGGTGGAATTCTTTTTTGGTCCAGTTTTCAGTGCTCTACCTGGGAAAAGAAGGTTCTTGTTCTTGTCTCCCCAGGAAAAGTATCACAGAACAAACAAATAACAATAAAAAGAAAATGAACATATTGTAGAATAAAGATAGCAAGAAAAGAGCAAATGAGAAGCCTATATTATTTTTCCATTCAGTGATCATTTTAAGGTGTACCATTTTGCTCACTTTTCTATGATGTCCATTAAATAAGCGACTACTATGTTGCATGCAGATAGTCTGGGAATTTCTTTCTCTGTATGTAGACTGCTTTCTTTAGCAGGATCTGTACTTATACTAGTTTTGAGATTTGGGTCTGTCCTTCACAGAGTTTATTTTGTTTTGTAAAGAACTCAAGACAGTTTTTCCTAGGAACACTATGTAAATTCTGAAGGCTGATTGATGAATAGATTGACTTGAAGGCTGTCCCACTGTTTTAAAAACATTTTAAATTGCCAGCAGCGGTTCTGACCCACTGTGCGGAAATGAGAGGCAGCTACGAGAGCTTCTATTCTTAAATGACAGCCATTTGGAAGCCTGTTGTCTTAAGGTACTTTGTTCCCAGGGGTACTGGATGGGAACAGATAGCTGGACCTCTGGTTACAGTCACCTCTATTTACCTAGGTTGGTGTGGCAGGGGAGCACACCTCTGCAGGTTCTGTCCCACAGTTCATGCTCAAAAGAACGACATGCAATCAACGTGTCGTGAAATTCATTTGACATAATGCATTCTGCAGCAAGGCATTTATTAATAGAATAGCGCAAGGTACTGTTTTGTTCCTATTGTTTGACATAATGCCAGTACAGGTTGCTGTTCCCTAGCCATTATGTCCTCATGTTAAAAGTAGTGTGCCTACTAATGGCAGAACATTAGCTCCTTTTAAGGCAACTGCTCAGACTGTCTCAGCAATCCCTAGCAAGCAGTCTCTGATTAGAATTGGTTCTATCCCCTGAGCAATGACTGAATGACAGATGCCAGGATATAACAATAATCAACAGTACAGATTCTGTAGCAAGTTAGATAAAATAAAACAGAAAGTGGTTCATGGGCATTTACTTCTTGGGGCCACTTATCAGTCAGCCCTTTTGGAGAATCAGAATCTTCTCATTCCACACACTCAACTGTCCACAGCTTATAGAGACAGCCACTCAAGAGCTACTTCTCTCTTCTGCCAGAGGCCAACTCATGCTAGGAACTTTCTCTTTTATCTGGGAGATCCACTATCCTGACTGGATTCTTTTTTTTTTTTTTTTTTTTTTTTTTTTTGCAACTTGACATAAGTTAGGTTTATCCAGGAAGAGGAAACCCTGTTAAGAAAATGCCTCTATCAGATGGCCGGTAGGTAATTTTGTGATTGAGTGATTGATGAGGAGGGGCACAGCCCACTGTGGATGGTACCACCCCTACACAGTTGGTCCTGGGTAGTATAAGATAGCAGGCTCTGGGCTGGAGAGATGGCTCAGTTGTTAAGAACACTGGCTGCTCATCCAGAGGTCCTGAGTTCAATTCCCAGCAACCACATGGTAGCTCAAAACCATCTGTAATGGGATCTGATGCCCTCTTCTGGTGTGTCTAAGACAGCTACAGTATACTCACATAAATGAAATAAATAAATCGAGAGAGAGAGAGAGAGAGAGAGAGAGAGAGAGAGAGAGAGAGAGAGAGAGAGAGAGAGAGAGCAGGCTCAGCAAGCCATGAGGAACAGTAAGAAACATTCCTTCATGGTTTCTGCTTCAGTTCCTGCCTCCAAGGTTCCTGCTTTGACTTCCTTCTCTGCTTTCCCTCAGGGGTTGACTGTTAACTCAAAGTATAAGATGATGCAAACCTTTTTCTCCAAAAGGTGGCTTTGCCCATTGTTTTATCACAGCAATAGAGACACCCACCCACTTCCGGTTGCCCTGCCTTCCACTTCTTCCTAGTTCGTAGCCTTCCTTGAATTTGCTATGATGCTCTTCATTTTCTCAATAGATTCCATTTCTGCCTGAGTCAGCCAGGGTCATTTTCTGTTCTTGGATCTGAACTGAGGCACAGAGGTAGGGAGAATTTGAAGGGGAAAATTCAGCTAGATTTCACAGCTATGTTATATTCATCTCATAAATACCTATGGATATTGTATTGAAGTATTTTGAAGTTTTCTTTTTAAGTGAGAAAACTAAAGCTGATGAAAATATTACAGGGCTAAAGTGTTTTAGACTCAAAAACTTGAAAAAAATGAGTAACTTTTAAAAATAATAAATCAATAAATTCTATACTAATTTTAAATGTAATTACTTTTATTATTATTTTCAATGATGTATATTGTGTGGGTTTGCAAATGTGAAATACAGGTTCCAGAGGAGACCAGACGCATTGGGTATGAAGCTGAAGCTATAGGTGACTGTAAGCTACCCTACATGGGTTCTAGGAATCAAACTATGACTGTCTGCAAGGGCAGCAAGTGTTCTTAGCCACCTCTCCAGCCTCTACACAACTTATTCGTGATGCCTATTTTCATATCTTTGAATAGCGTTGAAAAATGTCTAGTTGCTCTAGAACAGAACATAACTATTACAAAACTCATAAAAATTGAGGATCAATATACAACCATATCATTTTTTTATAGGAGAGTTAGACATGAAGTGGATTGGCTAAGTAATCCTTGGTACACATGAGATTTCATTATTGCTTTTCTGGATATCTTTTGTAAAGCGCTTCCATTGTTGCTGGAATCAAGCCAATTGTGGGTGGTTATGACCACTTTCAGGATGAATAGCTTTGCCTCACCATAACCTTGTCCATCCAAGGATCTGCCTAGAGACAACAGACCTCTTCTGAATGATTATCTCAATAACTTGGGGAGTGTGTCTTCACTGTTAGGTTTTGGTCAGTAGGCTCCAATGTGGACCCACCAATTTCTCCCAGTTTTTGCTGGTTCTATGGTTTCTACATTGCAGATGGTTATGTGACTGTTAATGAAAGCTTTTCTTTCTCTGTCCTGGTGAATTCTTACCTGCTTAAACATGAAAAACAAAAATCACTTCATGGCGATGCCTTCTCGTCTGTGTTTATAATTTAAACGTATGGGCTTGGAAATGTGCGTCTCTGCTCCCTGTGCACTGCACACTTCAAAGGGTAATTATATGCTTTCACCATTCAACAGTAATAATACTCTAATCAATGCCTTATGCTTCTATGCAGCTAGACTATCACTCCCTTTAATCTGCAGTACACCGACTTCTCAGAGTAGCACAAAAGAATGAAACTCTGTTTTCTTTCTTAACTGTAATGGTGTGTTTACCTTTAACCCTGGGATTTGATCATAACAAGACTGGATTGCTTGTGTTCATGTGTAAGAGGTCTAATTGAAAGTATATTTGGCCAAACAAAGATTAAGCAATTTAGAATAAAAAGAAGCCATAGTGGTACTTTTAGGGGCAATTATCCTTGTAACACTTTTGATTTTCTGAACCTGAAACCCAATTATAGCACAGTCTTCATCTAGTATACACTCAAAGAGAGCCTAGGAAGAAAGGAAGCATCCTGGTGCAGTAGAATCAATGCTTAGCTGAACATTATTAGGATTGAATTCTTGTTCTGCAACTGACTAGTGTATCATCTCGAACAAGGTGTTTCAAAAATACACTTTGCAAATAAAGACTAAATGTGAAACTAGTATAGGAAAGTACTGTTACGTATTCCAAAGTATTATTCGTGGATGTTGGAACTGTGTGTAATAAAACACTAATGCAATTTTAGGAAAGAAAAAAGCATTGGGAAATGTGAGACTGGCATGTGGAGGGCCAGATTACAGCAGCAAGAGGAACGCTCTTTCCTCCACATATTCCTCTCCACTATGCAATGGGGATTCCTTTTCTGGGTGCAGAGCATCAGCCAGGCAACCAAATCCTAGTGATTAGCTTTCAAATTGTCACAAAGCTATCAACACAAGCTTCCCTCTCTTGCCAAAATTCCATGTAGGGTTGATTATCAAAGCACAAGACATTGCTCAGCCAAAGTGACTGGTTTAGGGGTAGACAGAGGACTGAGAAGGCCCAAAGGAAGTAATGTTTGGGAATCTCTGTAAGGAAGAAGGGAAGAGATTAACTTCTGCATCAGGAGAGAGTGTGCAGATGTAAGGTGAAAACTACTGTGGCTATTTTGTTACCAGGAGGAAAACTGGGCCAGAGGAGAAAAGTAGAGAGCTGGAGAAATGAATCTAAGTCCTCATTGAAGTATTTTTAAGACCTGGACTGTTTCAGTCAAGAGAGCCCAAAACTTTTTTGTGTTATTTAAAGATGTTTGAAATGATGAGTCTTTTGACATTTGGGCTCAAAGCATCATGGATTATATGTAGGGGTACGGGGGGGGGGTGGAAGTGGGGGAGGCACTGTGAAGTAATGTCAACAAGTGAGTGAACAAGCAAAATGACTTGAGAAAACTAGTCCCTTCTTACCCCTTTCCTTTCTAAGATTGACAGTTAGATTTCCTAGGGGGAAGATCACAGAGGTAGAGAAAATAGCAGATGTGGTAATTTTAACTAAAGTGATTCTTCCAGTATCAGTGGTTTAATAACATATTTATTAGAATTCAGCTCCCTATGGGAGAGAGGAGGGAGACAAGTGAGTCCTGGGACTTAAGGAGGATTCCACATTAGCACAAACTTTGCATTTTTGCACAAGTAGCTTCCAGGATTGCAAAGCATGTTGATATCTTAATATCACATAGCAGATGAAGGAAAGAGGGTCAAGCTCCTCTCTCTTTTGCTAGAATGTAAACACATTGCCTATCATACATGCCAGAGACTTGGAAATTAGGTTGAAGTGAGGCTCAGAAGGATAAACCGACCTGGTAAATGCAGATCAGGTTTGTTTCTCATTGCTATAAGGACTATAGTTTAGAGCTTGCAGTATTTACTCAGAAGCAACTTATCAAATCTGCCAGACAAGTAGCCCATAGTAGTGAAACTAACAAGTCAGAATACCACAAAGAAAGTGGACACAAATTGAACCGCGTGTCACATGTACAGCCACAGGGAATGATAGCCACACATGTACTTAGCCAAGTGGTTTCCACCTGAGAGGTCCAGTCATAGGGGATGAGTTACACACGCACACTGAGCCAAGTGCTTTCACGTACATCTATCCAGAAGTTCTCATTTCTCAAGATCAGAAAAAATTCTAGATTTTATATAAAATGTTTTAAATCCTAAGTGACAGAAAAGATTTTTTCCTAATAAGATTATTCCATATAGCCCAGTCGGGTCATGCATTTTTATCTTCTTGTCTCTGCCTTTTCTGACTGCTAGAATTACAGATATATATCATAACACCTGGCTACTTCAGTTATTAGATGTCAAGAAAACAAGTTACTTCTTTCTCTTAACTAGTTCCATTTGCTAGTGCCTATCTTAAAATTTACTTTAAAAATATCTTTAGTCTAAGATCTGGAGAGAAGGCTCAGTAGCCAAGAGCACCTGTTGTTCTTGCAGAGAACCTGGGTTCAGTTCCTGACATCTACATGATGGCTCACAAACATTCAAACCTTCAGTTCCAGGGAGTCTAAAACTTTCTTTTGCGTTCTATAGGCATAAACATGGTACACAGATATACATACAAGAAAATCACACACACACACACACACACACACACACACACACACACACACAGATAATAAATAAGAAAAAGGTCTTAGTCTATTTGTAAATTTTTGAGCATGTGTAACTATTAAAATGCATAAATACTCATTGAAAATATATTTATATACCACCAACTCATATGAAAATATTACTCTGTGAATTTCTAGTCCTTTAAAAATAAAATAAAAATGTGACATTCAACCTTTTTTCTTCATTGTTATAATTTATACATTCAGTTTTAGAGACAAGTATTCCTTGGACCTGTTGAAATATAATTTTTAAGAAAATGTATCCTTTAAAACTTTTATCTTATATGTAATTATTTGCTATGCAGTTGACTTAGTCCAAAGTGAAGAAGAACCCCATGTTATCCACTAGCAATTTTTCTTTTGTTGCTCTAAAATGAAACTTTGTCATCTGATAATCTTGTAGGATTTTCCAAGTCCAACTTTTTCTTTAGATTGAGTAATGTCTTCTACCTTTATTGTTGAGATAACAAACATTTTAAGAAAATTTGTGCTTGTTTGTTTGTATTACTTTTAAGTTCAAAGGCTACATACATATTATACTGGGTGAGGGTATCATTTCTGACTGTGATAATACAGAATTTATGTTTATCCAAGCTGGAGAACTATGGATATATGTATGCCAAAGTAGTTTTTTGAAACTATACTTATAAGATAAATGTATTGTTTTCTTGAAGCACAATATTCAGGTCTCAATGGTATTTCTAATAGCTGTGATGGTTAGTGTTAATTGTCAGCTTGACAGAATCTAGAATCCATCCCCATGTCAGCTTCTGGGCATGTCTATGGGGGTTATCTTAAGTAGGTCAATGCATATAGAAAAACCCATCTTTACTTTGGACACAGCCACTCCCTGGATGGGGACCGTGCACTATGTAAACTGGATAGTGGGCTGAGCAGTGCTATTCTTGTTCTTTGCTGCTTGACTCTCCATGTAATGTTATCACAGAGCCGTTAAGATCCTGCCATACTTCTTTGCCATGACTGCATGTGAATTAAGATAAACCATTTCTTCTGTTAGTCAAGGTATTTTATCACAGCAATAAGAAAACAAACTAAGACAACACCTTTCTTTTTCTATAAAATCTACTTGTTCTGATAGGATAATGCTGTTTAGCCCAAACTAGCCTACAGCTCACAATCTCTCTGCATCAGACACTGAAAAAATGCTGAGACTATGAGGTACATTACGATCCATTGCGCAAGCTTAGAAATTGTTATGACTTCTTCTTCTTTTTTTTTTTCTTTTTAATGAAAAAGGATCTTCCTCTGTGGTCCTGAATGGCCTTGAATTTATGAGGATCTACCTTTTTCTGTCTTCTGAGTGCTAGAAATAGAGGCACCTGCCATCATAACTAGCTTAAAGACTAAGAATTTATGTAACACGTTTTCACACTTCTTTAACATGAAGTTTCCCTTTTCTCAATTATGTCTAGATGTCTTTAAAAGAACCAAATACTCAGTAACATACAAAAGCTGCAATTAAACGTTATATATTGCCTATTATGGGCTTGATTATAAAAAGAAAAGTCTCAAGAAGATTCTTTCTTGTCAATGGATCTTTGATTTAGAGAGCTGAGAAAAAAATATGTGATTTAGTTTACTTCAAAAATATCTGACTTAAGTCACTAAGATCAGTATGAATGTCAAATAGCCCAGACATGAAAATCAGTCTTCCCAGAACATAGCCAGAAGGAGCCCCATGAGCCATAAGGTAATTTCTAGTTTATCTTCTTAATTAACATCTTTTGGGAGCTATAAACTGTGTAACAACTGACCCAGTGAGAGCATACAGTTGAGTGATTTGTTATGTGGTCAGGATTGAGAAAGAACATAGCTATCCTCCCTTAAATGGATCCAAATACAATTATTAAACTATCTCTCTTCAGTTTTCCTAAACTTTTCAAACTGAGGCACACACTGATATTCTATCTCTGTTGGTTATTTTATATAAACTCACCTTATTATATATATAGTCTTCAATAACTAGCTTCTTTTTTATTGGATATTATGTTTACATTTTAGATTTTATCTCGTCACCCCATTCCCCCACCACCACCTAGGAACCCCCTATCCCATCCCTCCTCCTCCTGCCTCCACAAGGGTGTGCCCCCACCTACCCCCACTCCCACCTCCCCACCCTCCAATTTCTCCCCGTTCGGTGTTCAGCCTTCATGGAACCAAGGATCTCCTCTTCCACCCATGCCCTACAAGGCTATCCTCCCCTAGGTATACAGCTGGAGTCATGGGTCCCTCCCTATGTGATTCCAGGCTGGTGGTTTAGACCCTGGGGAGCTCTGGTTGGTTGGCACTGTTGCTCTTCTCTTGGGGCCACCAACCCTTTCAGCTCCTTCAGTCCTCTAATTTCTCCATTGGGAACCCTTGATCAAATCAATGGGTAGCTTCGAGCATCTGCCTCTGGATATGTTAGGCTCTGGCAGACCTCTGAGGAGACAGCTACATCAGGCTTCTGTCAGCATGCACTTCCTGACATCCATATTAGTGTCTATCTTTGGTGACTTCACATTGGACAGATACCAAGGTAGAATGGTCTCCAGATGGCCCCTCCTTGAGTTTCTGTCCCACACTTTGTCTCCATATTTGCTTCCTTGAGTATTCTGTCAATCCTTCCAAGTAGGACCGAGGCATCCACATTTGGTCTTCCTTCTTCATGAGCTTCATGTAGTCTGTTTGTTGAATCTTGGCTATTTCAAGCTTTTGGCCTAATATCCGCTTATCAGTGAGCAAATACCATGTGTGTTCTTTTCTCTTATTTACATGTTTTATTCATGCCATCACCTACACCAAGAACCCATCTTTATTTTATTTTTAATTATTTGTGGATGTGTATATATGTGTGAGAGTATAAGCATTTGAATGAAATATCCACAGAGGCCAGCAGATGGCAGTGGATCCATTGGAGGTAGAGTTACAGGTATATGTAAATGGCTTAATGTGGATGCCTGAGAACTGAATTTCAGAAACACCATGTGCTCTTTACTGCTGAGCCACCTTTCCAGCTCCAAGACCTTTTTTTTTTTTTTTTTTTTTTTTGGTTGCTGAACATTTATTTACCACCACAATTTAGTCATGTATTCATATATGGACATTTGAAATGCTTTCAACTTTGGGGTTTCATGATAATGTTGTTCTGAACATCAATAAATAAATACTGTGGGAACACAAGTTTTTCTAGTATAAACCCAGGAGTGGACATGCTCACAGCTTTATGTATAATCTCTTAGAAATTGTCACATTGATTTCTAAAGCCCCTGCACTATTTTAGATCCCCACCAATTATTTGTAAGTGTCATGTCTATGATTGTCTCTTTTTGATTATCATTTTAGTGATACTCCATGTGGTTTTGATCTGAGATTTCCCCAATGTAAACTGATACTTTAAAGCTTTTATGCCTGACCAATAAAAATAGGAACTAAGCAGCTCGATATTGTTGAAAACAGACCTTTTACACTAGGCTTGTGTTGATACTATGAACCAGAAAAAATAAAATAAACAAAAAGGAGCAATTAATTATTATTTCAGCAGACCCCAGCATCAGTTTCTTAATAGGATGATATATTTATATTACATCTTCCCTCATTTAAACAAATGGGTGGTGATTGCTATTTTCACTGTGTTTATTAAGCAGGAAAGGGACATTTTGAAACACATAGGTCTATAAACAAGAACTAGAATAAAGAGACATGAGAAGAAGCTATTGCAGGGACCTGAGCAAAAGGATGTAGCTATGATCAGATATCAGCAGAGGAATGGTTTTGATGAAAACAATGGGACATGCCTATAAATTACACACTGAAAACATTACAAGAGGGATGGAGCTTGAAAGCTGTAAAGAAGAGAGAGAACTTTATTGGCAACAATACAAAATATATTAAAGGAAAGCATGTGACAAATTACACCCAATCAGTAGTATTCACAATAATGTTTCCTCAAAGTAGGATGAATATTTTATGAGGACTTCTTGAAAATTCTATTTTCAAGTCTTACTTAGACCTACAGCGCCTGGAACATCATGAAGGGAGGAGCAGTCAGAGTTCTATGATACTGATACCCACACAAGTTTGAGAAGTGCCTTTTAGAAGCTAGAGTTATAGTGCTATTATACAGGATTAGAAAGAAATAAAAGTGGCTAGAAATGGAGGCTAGGGATTTTAGTGAATTTCATAACTCAAAGAGAAGCCATCAGAAGTTGAAGAGTAGGGCAGTAATTGGTTAAAGTGGCAATTAAGGATGATTAAGAATGATTGCTTAAAGTGGAATTTTGGGATTATTAAGGTGACAGCAGTGAGAAGAGAAATTGCCTACATGAGTTAGGAGTAGAAGGCTAGGATAAATGGAGTGGCTATTGCCATGATCCAGCTGAAATGTATTTGATGCCTCTGAGAGCTATCATTGAAATAAGTCACTTCAGGCACAGGAAATCATTTGATACACACACACACACACACACACACACACACACACACACACACATACACACACACACACACACATTGGGGAGAGAGAGTTAAAGATGCCTTCAATTTTTCTTCTGTAGATTTCATGGAGGGTATCATTCTATTAGCCGATATGGAGAAGACAAAGAGGAGTGATTATGGAGTTAAAGAATCAAACTATTGCTGCAGAGTATCAGCACAGATTCCATTAAGAATTTAACCACTTTCTTAATATACTGGATTCTTAACCATGAAATAGTAGCTTTCTGTAAAGGCAAAATCACAGTCATGATAAAGCCCAATCTACAATGTGTATGTTGTAGAATGGGATTTGCTAAGTTTAGATTCATGAATGAGTCAATGATTTGAATGATAAATTCAATGGATTAATTGATCAGTTTAAATAGATCTTCAGACATTCGAGTGGATGTAGCTGATTGGCGGGCATAAACAGTTCAAAGGTTGTTGGAATCTGGCTTTGGACTAAAAGTCACCGAATTTGTGGCTGAAGAAAGTGATGAGATGGTTGCGTACTGTGGTAGAGATGGGAAAAATATCATGTCTGAGAGCATACCATGTAGGGAGAAAAGGAAGAGAGGCTAGTGGACAAAGAGCAGGATTGGGCTAGAGACAGGAGTGTGCAGGTAATGTCATGACAGGAAGAAGGGGATTAAGAAGTGCCAGTGGCCCTATGGAATGTTGGATGGTAGAAGATAAATGAACCTTGAGTGTGCTTGCTGGCAGCAGAGAGCCATTCACTACATAAGGAAATCTTGTTTGAAGGCATCCATGGATGCCAGTCTTCTGGGAGAATGTATCTGACAAGGATAGACAACTTCAATTTGAAAAAAAGTTAAAAGTTTCACCTAGAATATGACATGTGGAAATAGAGTGTCATATTCAATGCATTTAAAAGTAACCGGAGGAATTCCACCCAACAAGCTATATTCTAAAACCCAACAATAACTGGAGAGAAGTTTTAGAATAATTATAAAAAGTTGAACATAAAAAGATGAACAGAACTTAGCCAGGCACATTTGATTACAAAATTTCCATGTACATCTCCAATTTGTCCTAACACTGCCTTCAGTTCTTTTCTTAGATGAGTTTGTAATATTTTTATACTCGTCAGTCGTTGAGGTAAATAAAATCATGCAGTACTAAAATGACATACAGATAATTCTTTTCCTCTCATCTATTTAAATTTTCTGATACCTAATCCTGTGGACAGACAAACTGACTAAAAGTTTATGAAATAATATTACTAAAAACTTTAGATATTGTCACACTTAGCTTTGAATGAGTGCTTCCATCAGGTTGGCATATGGTCACATCAGTGCTTCCATCAGATTGGCATGTGGTCACATCAGTGAGGGCATTTTCTTGTTTGCCAATTAATGCAGAAGGGACTGGCCCTCCATAGACAAGGCCATCTCCAGGAAGGTGGTCTGGGCTGTATGAGAACAACAGTTGATGTGTGCCTGGAAGTCAGTCAGTCAGCAACTCTTGTCAATGGCCTTTGCTTCAGCTTCTGCCTTGAGTTTCTGCCTGGTTTCTCTTGATTCTACACTACAACCTATAATGCAAATGAACCCTATCTTCCCAAGGCTAGTTACATGCAGTGTTTTATCACAACAGAAAGCAAACAAGGACAGGTATAAAATAGTATACTCATATAAGCATAGTTATAATTTTAATAAAAACCTTGTTTAAGGGGTAAATTTTTTGTCTAATTTTAGCTAAAATGAAATTAAAACAGTAAGCACTTTTTTTTTAGGTTCTTAAAACAGAAATGCTATTTCGTTATAAGAATTCCTCGGAAAGAAGTAGAAATAAATCAAATTTGTATTCAAATGCCCCAATTTCATCACAGGGGATAAGTGAGAGATTGAACTGATAAGGAAAATAACTATCAAAGACTTCTTTAGTATGTGTTCAGGCTGCTATATCACACACTCCATGGAAACGAGTTCAAAGACGTTTATGTGACTCACCCAGTTAAAATGCCAGTGCACACAGGGCAATTCTTACCAGCCCTATTCCTAGGCAAAAAGGTACAGGCAACCAATGGAAGCTGAGAGGGATAATCAGTTTTGGACAGAAGGAGTGCCCATGTTAGGTTATTCAATCCCCAGTGGTCAGCTCTAATTCCTGGTGGCTAGCCCTAAGCTCAAGTACATATGAACAGTTCTAAATGGACTCAATAAAATGTGTGTGTGTGTGTGTGTGTGTGTGTGTGTGTTTGTACACATATACACATATGAAGATAAAAATTTCAGCTGCAGTTCAGAGGCTAGTTGCAAGTGTCTTTTTCTACTGCACTGCACCTTATTTCATGAGACAGGGTCTCTTAACCATTTTGGCTAGACTACCTGGCTAGTGAACCCTTGAGATTTGCCCATCTCTTCCACACCCCAGTGCTGAAGTTAGAAGTGCTCACCATCACCCTGACTTTTACATGGGCTCCAGAAACTGAACTCAGGTCTACATCACCCATTTGAGTCATCCCTGAGCTCTGATATGAATCTTTTAAAGTTCAAAGCATTTAGGTGTTCCAAGGGGATGACTAAAGCCTACCTATGTGTTTTTTTATACGCATGATTCCAGAAAAGCTTAACAAAAACCAGACCCATCCTGAACATGTGCCATGAAGTAACTTGGAAACCCTGCATGAACAATAAAGGAGATAAGGAGGTCTGTGAATATAGGTATCCTCTGTCTCCTCCTGGGCCACCATGTGGTGAGCTGTTCGGCTCTGTTACCCTTTTCCCATCATGAAGAAATGGTACTTCTGAAATTATGAGACAACATAAAGCTTTTCTCCACAAAACTGTTTTGCTTGGGTCTTTTGTCACAATGACAACGATCTAACACATCCATACTGTATTCCCACAGGGATGTTCTATTCCCTTTCCCAGCAGTAAAGCACAAGGTTGACCTGCTCCATATCACTGGCAATGTTTGAAATTTTGTGGACATTCCATTTGTTTGCTTTTGTAAGTTTTCATCACATGTCTATAGACTGATGAAAAACAAGATGTAACACATACATTTATGGACTTTTATGTGGCTTTAGAAAGAAAGGTATGGGCTGTTGAAATGGTTCAATGGGTAAAGGTACTTGTCACACTGGACAACTTGAGGTCAATTCCTGGGAAAGCTTTCACAGGTTGTCTTCTGACCTTGACATGAATGCCATGCATTCATGTACACAGATATACACAGATATGCATAGACATAGATACACACACACAGACACACACACACACACACACACACACACACACACGTAAAAGCTAATACTATTAGATACTACTACATAGGTAGAGATTGAAGTTATGCTAGGCTAAATAAACTAGACAAAGAAAACAGCACATATTTCAGAATTTCACTTATGTGGGTCTGAGGAGGAAGTAGAATGACTTTTGCAAGTGTAAGAGAAGAGAAGAGATGATGGGAATTTTAATATGCAGAGCACTGAGTTAACATGCTCTGATGTGGTGTACAACACAAACATCCTTCATACTATTGAACTGGAAACTTATAAATGTGTAAGACTGTAAACTTTATATTATGTTTTATTGCAAATTTATTTTATTAGCTTAATGGAAAAACTGCGAGCCTGCTATTGTTTTATTAGATCTCTTACAGTTAATGTTTTAAGCACTGTTAAGCATATTGTTTCTAGGAAGTTAAAGAATATTTATTCTACCCTATTTACATACCTCTTCAAAAGTTGATTGTAGCTCCCAGCTCCCAGCTCCCAGCTCCCAGCTCCCAGCTCCCAGCTCCCAGCTCCCAGCTCCCAGCTCCCAGCTCCCAGCTCCCAGCTCCCAGCTCCCAGCTCCCAGCTCCCAGCTCCCAGCTCCCAGCTCCCAGCTCCCAGCTCCCAGCTCCCAGCTCCCAGCTCCCAGCTCCCAGCTCCCAGCTCCCAGCTCCCAGCTCCCAGCTCCCAGCCTGTTCCACAGAACCTCCGAACAATGGCTTCCCTTTTTACCTGGAGTGAGTTGGCCCCTCTCTAATTCCCAGGTCTATTGCAAATATCACACATAAAATATGACTTCTTTCTCATCTTTTACTCTTACAAATTAATATGATTGTTACAATGGGCTTTAATCATCTAACATTTATCTCTGCTTTAGATATTTTTGCTCTTTAGTTATGAGTTTGTTTTGCCTCTTTAAAAAGCTTGCCTATGTCTTACTGTCTCTTTCAGCAGAAGCATAATTTCTTATTTCAAAAGCTAAATGTGTTTCATTCAGAAAAGAAATTATTCCACACAGTACATCTGACATCGCTTTTTGTTCACCCTTTCTGTCTCCCTGGGCCCATGCATGGAGTTTTCTAAAACTCAAATTCTACATCCTTGTCCTTGAGTTAACATGCTCACTTTCTTACTTCACCATCAGACTTCCCTATAAATAACAGGATTGAAAATACTGTCTTCTAAATCACACCACCCATCCTTAAAATTTCTTTAGGACATGTTCCTACATGAGAAATTACCATGCAAAGCAAAAAATGTATGCTTTCAGACTTTGCTGTAAATTGCAAAATTATTGTCCTTTAAAAATCCCATCATGTAAGTGCCTATCTTACAGTATCTTTGCTCAGACTGTAGCCTAATTTCTAGTTTCAATATTTTATAAGTTGGTCATTCAATCCATGTTGCTCACTGATTTAATATGCATTTATTTGGTAACTAGGAGAAATGAATCCATTTTAAAAGCATGTGTATCTGGTCATTAGATTTCATCTCTGTATGATCCAGTAATGTTTCTTATTTCCTTTTAAAATGTATTTCTTATTAAGATGGAAGATCCTTCACATAACAGCTTTTCATGACATGTTTCAAATGTCTTCCTAGCTTACTGCATGTTTTTTTTTAATTTCATTTTAGCTGTTCTGAAGGGGTTAGAATGACTTTCATATTCCCTTCATCCTACATTCATTAAATATACTCGTTTTCTTATAGAAAATTTCTTTGAAGGCCTTGATTCAGAGTATTATCAGTGTTGAGGAAAGATACATTTTCAGTTTAAGACCAAAGTTTCCCTTTTGGCCAATAATTCAGGAGGTCTAAATTCAGTTCAGAGACTTACTTTCTGTACATCCCTGAGGAAGGCACCTTATGCATATCATGTGGTCGTTACAATGGTAAAAATGATGACTCATCTTAGTTGTCAGCTGACACACTCAGGAAGGAGGAACGTTGATCCGAGAGTTGCTTGGATTATATTGACCTCTGGGGGCATTATCTTGATTTCTAATTGACGTAGCTCAGCCCAGTCCACTGGGAGAAGTACTATCACTATACATTTGAGTCAAGACAGTATTACAGAGGTAATTGAAAGGGAGCCTAGAAGAAAGCCAGTAAGCAACAATCGCCCATGGTCCCTGCTTCAATCCTGTCTCCACATTCCCATTTTAGCTTTAATTAATGATGGAGAGAAACATACACGTTAAATAAACTTCTTTCTTCACTAAGTTGTTATTGGCCAGCGTTTTATGACTATAAAGGAAAAGCAAAGTAAGCATTAAGTCATTTACCTTAACCTCCGTCGTCAGTAGGTAGCTTTCAGCTAACACTCAACAGCTCTATGGTTTCTAGGGTTGCTGCTGCTGCTGCTGTTACTGCTAGTAATTATCACCAAATTCTTGGCCTCAAGACCCATTTACTTCTCTCAGACTGGATCCAACATTCTCACTCTTTAATGTCTTTTTAAAGCTGAGGATATCTCTTGCAGATCTCCACAATCTATTTTCCAGTGCAGGCTGATAACTATAGTAGGTGTAATTTCTTAAGGGAAAGTGGATTTGTTGTCAAGTATTTGCTGAAAATTTCTAAAGAAGTACAAAAGGGCACACTGATGCCAGGATTTTGTGGGAATGTTTCAAGATTTACCAAATGTTCTGAACGTCTTTCCCTTAGAGTTGCTTGTGAAAAAATTGTATCTTCCTCCTGCTCTTAGCTAACATAAAGGGGGACTAAGCTCTCACACTTCCCTAAAACGTATATTTTATTGGATACTAAGACTCCCCCTTGTTCTCCTCCTCTTTCCCCTTCCCTGTGGAGAGCTCTTGGGGCCACTTCTAGGAAATTGGCAAGAATATTTGACATTGGGCTAGGACAAGGAAGTAAGCTCAAGAAAAATACAGCCAAAGAATATATTCCTTGTATCTTGATCATCTTCATAAGTTCCTAGAAACCATGACCTCAGGATCTATTTTTAGGCCTTGTTCCTTGAGTACTTTGTTTATGTCTTAGAACTGACCTTATTCTTGCATGTACCTAGAATGATATAAAAGCAGACTAAAGATTAAATACATCTCAGAACTTGCTGGGGTCATGTTATAGTTGTCTGATTGTCTTTGTTTCTTTCATCCTCACTCCCTCCCTTGAGACCCTGTTGACTGACTAAGCTGACTTGGTCACCTCTCCCTCCTCTTTCTTCTCTTACCTTAGAATATAAGATTGATTATGGAGTTGAGGAAAAACAATATTGAAAGACAGACACTTTGGAGAACCATAAATCCAGCACTGCTACTTCTAGGGAACCCTCAGATGTAGAAAGGTCAAATGCATCAGGTATGATCATACCAGTGGAAGTTATTGTGTGTATCTGAAGCAAATTCTTCTTTTCAAAATAGTAAATGGATCTGAAGTCCAGCCATAAGATCTACTCTGAGTGAGAAACTCTCTCTTCTATATAGGTATCTTTTGATTGTAAAGCATTTTCTGCCTGATGGTTGGCTTAATTTTCATGGAAAGCCTAGTAGATTCACTTTACGAATTGTAAAATACAGTCTTAAAGACAGAGTGGCTTCGACAACAGATTACTCTTGTGAAGTTAAACTCAGACTTTATGACTTTCATAGAATCCCTTTTGCCCATGATAATACTGGAATTCCAACTTGCTTTCTTTAGTACCTTCTTATACATGCTATATACTGAGTTAAGTGTATCTAGTTTGCAGATACATGTTCAAAATCAGGTAGTGCTGTAGTGATTTAGAGTATTTAAATAGAGTATAGGATGAGTTCAAACTCCATTATTTATTATTACAATTGAAGCCAGATGTATGCCATTTATCATTGTATGGATTATTTAGCAGTCTGTAGTGTGTTAAAACAGTTTGAGTACTATCCCAAGTATGCTATCCCAGTATGCCATCATGATAGAAAGATTTCTCAGCACTAGATGTTTATTTCTCTTATGAATGTTCCCTTACCCCTGTGGATGAGAAAATAATGCTAGGTTTCCAAGAAAGACTAGCAATACAGAGGAGGTTTACTTCCTATTTTTTATCCAATGATCCAAACAAAATTTAAAGGAAAGCCTCATCCATAGGTACTTTAACCTATAAATGGGCCTCAGAATCATTTTAATCTATATTAATTTCCTGTGCATTATAGCACAATATCTGAATGTCTCTATGAAGCCAGTGTATAAGAGCTAGAAGACACCAACAGTAGAATAAATTCCCTATACTCTTTCCCTCATGATGCTAGTTCCTTAGAGTCAGTTTAAGAATGTCAACCAATTTGCTAAAATACTTCATGTTCTAGGAAACCTCTGTCATTACACTTTCAGTATCATGAATGAATTATTATATGGACCACAGTGACTTATGAAAAATGAAGGTATTAGCTCAAAACAGTCTCACAAGAATGGTTTTTTAACATACCAGGTACATGCTCAACTTGTCTGCACCCCAGTACCTTGTAATCTCTGGTGATTTGAAATTAGGTGACATATGCCATGCTGCTGCAATAGCTTGCAAATCAGTAGATCTCCTGTGTTTTAACTCAGTGCTTCATATTGAGACATGATTTGCACATTTTCCTACTGAATATTCTTTTTAGACTTCTCAGAAGTCTTTTGGGACTCCCTCCAAAGCTTAGCTGTGTGCTCATGTGACCACTTCGAATGTAGTTAAATATTGAGTAGCTTCAGAAGACTTGGCTAAGAAAAAGACATTTGTGGATTAATCGGAAGGGTTCAACTGACTGTTGCCGAGATTCATGCAAAGGTTTAGATCGTACTAATATCTCTACTTCCTGGCCAACAAGCCAAGTAATCAACATAAAAGTTAATGGTCATTATTATTGCTTTGAATACAGACTTAGTTCCCAGGGGACTAGTAAGTTCTGGAACATCTATCCCACTTAGACAGAAAGCTAAATCCAAGTGTGGCTTTGCTTACACAAGACTGAAGAAACGACCAAGGAGAGACATGGCAATTGCTGCTGAATAGCATTTTCCAAGGGAAGTCTTGAAAATAAATTACTCAAAGTAACACATTTCTACTGAGGATGAAGTTGGAAGAAAAATACCAGGCAGTACATGCCCCTAAATTAAGATACCCTGGATCGTGGGGCCACCTCTGGACTTCCAGTTTCCAAATAAAATTTGAGGGTATTGAATTTTTATGTTTCTTGCAGTTATAGTCTACAGCTTTAAAGAATTTTTGCCTACCATGTAAAATTCTCTCATTAAGTAGAAATTTAAATATCTTTTATCATTATTATATACACTATTATCAACTTTCTAAGCCTATCACATAATCTTACTTATCTTCAAAGTAACTTTTGATAGCAAGATAGGATTTATTATAATCACATATTACAGATGAAGAGGCTAAGGGTTTGGAGAACAGTATCAAAGAAGCATAGCCGGAATTCAAATCTATATATTTAAAGGCAAAGTCATTCCTCTTGAGCACTCCTGAAATCACTTCAGATTTTTATGGTTTTTGGTGCTGAAGCAAGGCATTCTCAACATAAAATTTTAAATAACATTATACATCCACTTATAACAACCTTTTAATGCACAGCATTGATGAATTTCTGGTTAAAACAAGTTTTAATCAATCTACAGTATATATATATACTGTATATACATATAATATAGAGTATATATACATATATACAGTATATACACACATATATATGTGTGTATATATATGTGTGTGTAGATTATATATAATTATATTGTATATATTATGATTATATTGTATACATATTGTATACATATACAATATTGTAGTTAAACGTATGAAAAGCATATAAGTACTTCTATGGACAACTGCTTTTATTTGACTGATTTTTATAAGGAACTGATTACTAAAGGCACCTATAAAGGGCTTTTCTGGTTGTTAATAACAACAACAACAAGAAGCAAACCTTATACTTAAATAAAAATTTCAAAATTGTGATAGTTTTATGAAAACGATGCTGATAGTTCTATTAGTATGAGGGAGATAGACAGCAATTCTCAAGCTTTAATGTGCATAAAATTCTGCTTGGATCTACCATACTTTTTCTGATATTTTGATGCCTAAGAACTTGAAATATTCTTTTTGTAAATTTTGTAAAAAGAAATAATATTTGTACAAAAAATTAACAAGCAACCTTGCATTTTTATTAAATTAATTTTTTCTTTATGACTTTGCCTTATGAATAAACTCTAAAATAGAGGTTATAAGAGCTTGGTTTATCAGTATGTATAGAAATCTACATTCTCATAGAGCCTCCAAGTCCACACTATAAAATTCTCAGGCAAAAACATCCTTAGTCTGTAATTAACAAAGTTTGCCTATCTTTTCTTTGCAGATGTCAGCACACGGAACGTCCACACAGCACTGAGTGATGCTGCTGTATCCTGTTTCAAAGCCTCCTGTGACTCCTCATGTGAGCATTTAAAGCTCACTAGCTCAGTCCATAGGGCCTGCCCTTACTGGGCCTTTCTCAGTTCATGGAACACATAGAGCTCAGCTACAGAATGTTAGCATGCTGACTGCTCTCTTAGAAGAAAAACACAAGTCAGAACCTAGGCATCAGATGTGAGCTGCTCGAGTTCCCACTCTGATCCAGCTGAAGATTCAGCTTGCCCATCAAGACAATTTTATTTCTCAAATGAAATATGGCTGGGAGATTTATTAGAGGAACGACAGCATGATAAATGAGTTGTCTGTCATCTCTCCATCCTTACTCTCAGGGCAGGGCAGCTGAATGCTATCTCTCATTTCTTCAGATGGAATTCAGATGTAAAAGAAAGGAGAAATGAGGTGAGCCTGCGGAAGGCAGGGAGGGAGCAGGGACTGGCCAAGGGGAAAGTAGGGGAGGATGGGGTAGGGAGGGAGATAGAGATGGAGATGTGTGGGTGATCAAGCTGTTACCTGGAAATTTCTAGAGATGTAATTCCTGGAGGCCAAAATGTGTTTACCCCTGACCTGACTAATTTTAGTCAAACTTTCATTTGCTTGCTTCCCTGTGGTCTCATCAAGATATGATTTATGTGAGTCTGTACATGAGTGCTGGTTATTAGCCCCTTCTCACTAAGTACCGCTCTTCTCTCTTGTCAAGAGATGTTAAATGACTCCTTTAAAGCAAAGAAGAATTTCAAGCAGTGCTTGCACACTGATTTGTACGTGTGCTTGTACAAAATACATACATAATAGTTTATATACCATTTGAATCTTTTAATTTGTTCTTCCTGAGCCATTACTATATGTAGTCATTTGGAATAGTTAGGGTCATTTGGTAAATGAATTACAACTCCTCTGGGCTGGGGAAATGGTACAATGGGGAAAGCACCTGGTGTCAAATGGAATGGTCTGAGTTTGATCCCTGGGTTCCACCCTACTCCTGAGAGTTGTTCTCTGACCATGTACACCCTGTGGCATATGTTCACCTGTAGCAAGAAATATTAGAAAAGGTACAACCCCACTCTATCAGACTACTCTCTGGCCCAGGTAGTCTCGCTGTCTCCATGGTTAGCCCAATGTATTGATTGCCCATCTTGTGGTTCTGGTTCTCTTGCTGTGCATTCTAACCTGGTAAAATCAAAACTCCAGAGGCTTGTGATTTATCAGTCAGGTATATATTAGAAATTCTCAACCCACAAAGCGCCCGCATATTGATATAAACACAAGCTATACCTTTAGATGGGGCAAACATACCCTACTATTATTTAACCATCTATCCAGGAAATCCCCAATACTTATGGCTCCCAGGACTGTGTGGTTCTGGCTCCTCTTCCTCACCTATAGGTTCCATCTTATATCCTCTTCTCCTTCCCTTCTCTCCTCTCTGTCTCCGTCCTCATCTCTGAAATTCTCAGTCTGCCTTCCTTTTCCACTGCCCAGTCACAGGCTCTCACCTTATCTTGTACTTACTGTCACCTGCATATAGACAGCAATCCACATTCACCAGGATATACAGATACATATTCATGTATGAATACAAGATAAAGAAAATATAATAACTTTTAAAACTTTAACTCACCTACCTAAACTGAGAAAATATGGTCAGTTGTCACTCTCTTATTTGGGATTTACTTCCATTATAGTTTCTGAGATTATTATATTATTATTCAGCCACTACACTATCTCCATCATATTTAATCACATGAATAAATTGCTTATTATTATTATTATTATTATTATTATTATTATTATTTCTTGATTTTTTCTCTTGGTGAATTGTTTTTCATGGCTTTTGAGTTTGCTTTTCTAGGTAACAGTTAAGCTATCATTCCATTTTAATGGTTCACAGCATCCCTTTCCATGAGGCATAAGGAAGCACTGACATGTGGCTTCTGTAAAATGATTTTTACAGAGAACCATTAAATACAGTTTTTGTGTGTGTGTGAATTTATCTTAAAATAATGAAAGTTCAAATGTAAAAAATGAGTCACTCTTCTTTCCTTCACTCTTTGCTGCTTCTGGCCCACTTCAGTCACCCTCCAAAGAAGCAAAAACCCAGAAATCCTCAAACTGTTCCTCGTAAAGAATTTGAAATACTTCTACCACCATAATAGACTCCATTCCACACTATCAGTAATTGACTTAGGGTTTTTTAAAATTACTTTTTTTGGGGGGGAGGGGCATAAAGTAAAACCGGTACACACTGAGCAATTTTTAAACCAAATTTGCGTTTCTGTATCTTGGAATAACAAATTAATATATGTTCATTTTATCACTGAATATTTACATACTTAACATACTTCCACACATTGCAATTACATAGTTATGAAAAATGCACACACAAAGGCTGAGGGTGCCCATCTCTGTATATCTCTGTCACCCCTGGAGGCCATTGATCTGTTTTCTCCAGGTGGATGAGCAAAGCACTGTTCTTTCTTTACAATAAAAACATTTATTTACTGATTACTTATATTATCTTAATATATTTTTATTACTTGAATCTATTGATATTAAATTTCTATTTGTCATTATGTAGATATAATTTCTTACTTTTGAGATTGTATTTTAGTTACAACATTTCTAGTTTCCTTTACCTCATTCCAAACTCTCCCATATGTTCTTCTCTGCTATAATTCAAATTCTTGACTTCTTCTTCTTTTTTTTTTTTTTTTTTTTTTAGCAATTTTTAGTATATTCACATATGGATATGGATATGCATATATTCATAAATACAACCTGTTGAGTCTACATAATGTCACCTATATGTGTGTTTTCAGGGCCAACTACTGAGCACTTGACAACCAATCGGTATACTCTTTTCTGGGGAGGATCATCTCTCTCCAATCCCAGCTTCCCTCAGTTGCTAGTAGTTCTTTGTATAGGATTGAAGCTTCCTAAGCTTTTCTCCTTCCAGTTTGGCATATCTATTGGAGCTGTCCTTGTTTAGCTCATATTTGGAGGACCATATTAGTAAGATGTTTTTGATATAGCTTCTGGTATTACTAGAAGACACAATCTCACCACAAAAATCCCAATCCTCATTTCAGTTCTCACTTCCTCAGTGAAAGGGGCTAAGCTTTAGGTGTGGAAGTATTTTGTGGATGTGTTCATTAGGACTGGGGTCCACAGCTCTGTATATTGATGGGTTTTCATTTTCTGTAGTGGTCTCCATCTGTTGCAAAGAGAAATGTCTTCAATAAGGTGACAACTTTATCTTTCTGTAGACAAGATTTATAGATTGCTTTTAGGGATTGTGCTGGTTTCCTCAATCATTGGTTATAGATTCTTCTCCAATAAAAATGACTTTACTAACCTTGTGTAGTTAGCTAGATTTTCAGTACCAAGCAAGTACTTGTTACTGCCAACGTGTGCGTGCCAGTACTGTATCCTTAGGGCTATCGTGCGGTGCTGGTTGTTAATGTGGTTCATAGGTGTCGTAGTTGGTGAGGAGTGTTGTCTACTTCTTCCTTTGGAAACTTGCCCGCTTCTTTCTAGTACTACAAGTTAGTTCTCAAGGAGGGGGCATTGAGATCAGTTACAGCTCAAGCATATGATGCCTGCATAGTGTCTTCAGTAATAGGAACTAAATGTCTACCAAGGGGGAGAATGGGGAGTTAACAAAGGAAATCAGCAATAGGCTGCATGTTTTGGGGTTCCTTTAGACATCCCTGGCTAACAAGCCCAGGAAGTATTTCTGATGTCTGGTATTAAGGTTTTTATTAGGTGGTCTTTGGGTTTTACTTTTTTTTTTTATTTTTTATTTATATTTTATTTACATTTCAGATGCCATCCCCTTTCCCCATTTGGGTTTTACTTTTAATTGGTAGCTTTTATTATTCTTTACTTTCACAATAACAAAAGACTACAAATCATAACTGTTGTTGCCAAAAGTAGTAGTAAGACATTGTCCCTCTCGACGACAGATTAGATATCCTTGTGGAATGTATACAGTTTTACCCTTTATGGATTCATCACCTTTAAGATTTTGGCAGCTGATTAGTTACCACAGAAGACAGAAGAATGGGAGTTTTTAACACACAGCTTCATCATGCCTAAAAAATGAAAACATTTTAGTTATGCATTTGTATTGTTTTAAAGTATTTCCCAACCTATACAATTAACTTGTTTTAGAGATCAATAAAGAAAGTAATCTAAGTTGAAAACACCTTTGGATTGACTTCCATATCTTACTGTTTGGTTTCTTAATGCAGGGTTTTATATCTATCTGTCTGTCTGTCTATCTATCTATCTATCTATCTATCTATCTATCTATCTATCTATAATTTAAATGTGTATGCGGATGTATGTCTATGTGGGGTTTATGTATGTAAGTGAAGCTTCCTGTGGAGGAAAATAGGCATTGGATTCCCTGAGGGTGAAGTTACAATAAAAACAAATGTGAAAGCCTGGGATATTCAGAGCAGAACTCAGATCCTCTGCAAGAACAGTACCCACTATTAACCACTAATGCCCTACTACAGGCCTAAAGTCTGCTTTGACAAATTTCTTTTTAAAAGTAAAATACCAACACCAAACCAACAGTAATTCAATTCTGGCTTTTGCCTTGAAGCAATGAATTCATTCTATTTACAATGCTGAGTATATTTCATAAACAAACAACTTGAAATCATAGCCTAAGTTGTCATTAAAAGCCTAGCAATAGAGGGTTTTTACAGTATCTCTCATTTTAAAATCACTTTCTTTTAATTTAATTAAATTTTTACTTTACATCCTGATATCAGCTCCCTCCCTATGTTCTTCCCAGTCAGCCCTTACAAAACTCTGTCTCCACCACCCCTCCCCTTCTCCTCAGAGAAGGAAAAACCACCTTTGGTAACATCCCACCCTGTATGGTGGCCCATCCTCACTCACTGAGGCCCAACCAGGCAGTCCAGTTAAAGGAAAAGTAATCTAATGACAGGCACAGAGTCAGAGGCAGCACACCCCTTAACACACACACTGGAAGATCAAGCTGCATAGCTGCTACTAATGTGTAGGGGATCTAGGTCCAGCCCCTGCATGCTCTTTGGTTGGTGGTTCAGTCTCTGTGAACCTCCCTGGGACCAGGTTAATTAACTCTGTAGGTCTTCTTATGGTATCCTTGACCTCTCCAGCATTCTCAATTCTATCTCTCAGTCTTCCACAAGACTCAAGAAATTAGACATCAACAAATCAAGTAACCCAATTGAAAAATGGAATACAGATTTAACATAGAATTCTCAAGAGAGGAATCTCTAATGGCCAAGAACCACTTAAGGAAATATTCAGTGCCCTTAGTCATCAGGGAAATGTAGATCAAAAAAGTGTGAAATTCCATCTTGCACCTGTCAGAATGGCTAAAATCAAAAACTTGAGTAACAGCACATGCTGGTGAGGTTGCGGAGCAAGGGGAACACTCCTTTATTGCTTGTCGGAATGCAAACTTGTACAACCACTTTGGAAATCAGTTTGGCAGTTTATGAGAAAATTGGGAATAATTCTACCCCAGGACCCAGCTATACCACTCTTGGGCATATACCCAAAAGATGCCCCACTATATCACAGTGATACTTACTCAGTTATATCCATAGCAGCTTTATTTATAATAGCCAGAAACTGGAAGCAGCCTAGATGCCCCTCAACTGAAGAACGATAAAGAAAATATGGTACATTTACACAATGGAGTACTTCTCAGCTATTAAAAACAAAAAGATCATGAAATTTGCAGGCATATAGGTGGAGCTTGAGAATATCATTCTGAACGAGGTAATCCAGACCCCGAAAGGCACTTTAGTGTGTACTCACTTACAAGTGGACATTAGCCAAAAAGTGCAGGATAGCCATGCTACTATCTATAGACCCGAAGAAACTGGGTAATAAGGAGGTCCCAAGAGAAGATGTGTGAATCCCACTCAGAAAGGGAAACAAAATAGTCATAAGAGGTGGATGGAGAGAGGGAACTGAGTGGAAGAGGGGATGAGGAGAGAATGGGGTTGGTGATGAGGTATGGGGAGAGCGGGTAGGAGAGCGCTGGGGTGAGAAATGGAAATGGAGGAGGCATCTCTGGGACGAGCTGGAGGCCTGGGACTGTGGAGGCTATGGAAAAATCTATGGGAGTGTTCTTATCTGAGATTTTTACCTGTGAGGATTCTGGAGCCTGAAGAAGCCACCTCCTGTAGCCAGACAGGACTTCCAATGGAGGAAGGGGGACATCAACCCACCCACAAAACCTTCAGCCCGAGATTTGTCCTGCCTACAAGATACACAGGTTTAAAAATGGAACAGAAACTGAGGAAACAGTGAACTGTTTCAAATTGAGACCCATCCCATGTGAGAAAGCCAATGCCTGACACTATTAATGACAGTCTGCTATGCTTTCAGACAGGAGCCTAGCATAACTGTCTCCTGAGAAGCTTCATCCAGCAATGAATGGAAACAGATGCAGAGACCCACAGCCAAACATCATGTGGAGCTTGGGGAGTCTTGTGCAAAACCACTTTCTAAATAAGTGACTCCTAAAAACAGCATGATTCTGGATAGAAGAGGGGATACTGTGCTCATTCACCCCATCTTATGTCACAATTTGCACGATTTCTTTGAAAAAAATACTTCGCAAATAAAACATTTTATTTGTCAAATAAAATAGTTTATGGATTGTCATTAAGGTCCAAACTTCTTAGTTGCAATCAAATCTCATCCTTGCTACACATAGGTAGTTAGACTCCAAAAATAAAGCACAAGAAAGAAGCATGAGCCACAGGACATAGCTCTGTTCTTAGAGACTGGATAAACAGAATCAAACCAGTCAAGCTTGTCTCCTGCTTATATACATGATGCACTCATGCCAGGAGGAACAAATTCATATTTGCTCAATAAGGAGTATCACCAAAGTCTAAAGTGAAATTTCCACACACAAATGTATGGGAATGCACACTTCACTGATACTTTGTAACATCCATCAGTGTTATTTGATAAAGGCACTTTGACTATAGCTCATGCTGCTTTCCCAATGACCCCACTGGTTTTCATTTAAAAAAATGCAGCTACTTCAATTGGCTTCTTGGCATCAATGTGACTCTATCTGTGTTTGGTTAAGATGAACACAGCCTTGGAAGGAGTCTCTGTAACTTTGTTCCACCAGTGACAAAAAGTGATGAGTTTTGTAGCAGGAGACATGGTTTTTATTTTAGCTTTCTTAGCGAAACCAGTAAAGCCACTCTGCTTTTAAGACACTAAAACTGTTCTGTGTCTAACCAATACTGGATAGAGAGTCATGATAAATTTCCTCAAGCTTATCCTTCTAATCACATGGCACGTTGAAAATAATCACCATTATGTTTGTTGTCTACATTTTAGTTCTTTTAAAAATTAATTAATTATTTTATTTACTTACATTCCAAATGTTGCCCCCCGGTTCCCCTTCACAGAGTTCTTACCCAGTCTCCAACCCCTTTGCCTCTGAGATTGTGCCCCCTTCACAAGTATCTCTCAAGCATGGGAGGTCAAGTCTGTACAGGATTAGGCACATCCTCTCCCATTGAGGCCAGACAAGGCAGCCCTCAGCTACATATGTGCTGGGGGCCTCAGGCCAACCCATATATGCTCTTTCTTAGATGACATTATTAGAAAAAAAAATTTTTTTAACACATCATCAATTTTTTCTTCCTTTCTATTTTTTTTTTTTTTAAATTTTGGAGGGATAGGGTCTTTTGCAGTGTAGGCTGATCTGAGACTCTATACAAGTTGACTTTGAACTTCTGATTCTCCTGTATCCAGCTCCCAAGTTTTTGGAATTACAGGCATGTGCCACCACATCCAGTCACAAAATCAATTCTTTTGCATTAAGATTTGCACTAGAATCATAGTAAATTTTTGGATGAATTGTAGTTATTTAATTACTATAATTTAATAACTTCTTTTATGCATGAAGAACTTTGTGTCTTAAATGTACCTTTGAATGAGTATATAATATAGGTAGCAGAAAGAAGATGCAAATTTAACAGCTAACAGCATGTTAGCTGAGATGAACCGACCAATACTCTTGAGAACACACTAAAACCCACAGTGAGTATAGTAGAGGTTCCAAGACTGACAGACAAGACTGACATGTCTCATTTGTGAAACGCACATGAGACACATGTATGTCAAGCTTTAAAGATCAACCAACTTTCAGCATCTAGAATTACAGAGTGGCTTCTAGACCAGAGACTACTAGCATTCAGGTCCATGCAATAAAAACCACTAGTCTGCTCCAAGCCTTAAATGTTTCCAATCTTATGAGAAGACAAACCAGTACATAGATGGCTTTGTGTTTTGCATGCTTGACTAATACTTTTTAGACTTCAGGATGGTGTGAAGATGATACAATTTCTGTAGAAATAGCACTGTGGCTTTTGATTCAAAAGCTAACTTCATGTGATCTGTCTTTCTTTCCTACAGTAATGCTGTGCCTGTGGCTTAATAGCTAACCAAGGCTTGCAGCAGTCTATGTGACTGCCAGCACTCCACAGTGCCCTCTGTGGTTAAACTGTGATGTTCAGTTAGTACAGCTGATGTATTTTTGATGGTGGTGTTTTTCAGTGGAATGGATTTATTGGGCTATTGCCTACTGTCAGTCATGTAGATTCTATTACAAAGTGAAGGGCATATTAAATCCCGAGAGGTGACTGACAAGTCACTTGCTCAGTTTGATTTCAATTTATGTTTCCCACGTTATTATTCTGATCAGAAGTTTCCTTTAGCATCATATGATATGTTTGCTAGATCATAAATTTGTATTTCTTTTACAGACAGGGTCTCACTATTATAGCCTTGGTTGGCCTAGAGCTAGCTAGATCTCTGGGAACTGGTCCCAAACTTGCCCTGGATGCGTTTAGGCTTTTTAAAGCTATTGCTTATATTTATACAGATATGTTTCAAACCAGCCCATTTTACTGGTAAAAAAAACCTTCAAAGTTTAGAAGATTGAATTAATTTATATCATGACGTTTTCTTTTTTTTTTTCAAAAAAAAAAAAAAAAAAAAAGAAGTGATTTATTAAGGAATGTAATAGGCGGCTCCCAACACCATGGCCTATTTGTACATCAAATACTTGTTCCTGGCAGGGTGCTAAAAGGTAGAGTGGTGGGTAGGAAGGGTACTGAGGGTGAAGCCATTGTCTTATCAGCAAAGTGGCATCCTCTACCCATCTACTTGCTGAGTTTTGGGAGCCTCTTTCCCTTGCTCATCTCAAGAGTGAGCAGAAAGCTCCTTCAAATCTGAGTGCTAACACTTATCAGAGGATGAAGGGTGGTGGTAGAGCTACCAGGAAAGGCAAGAGCCCTTCTGTCCCAGAATCAGTATCCAGGAGACACAGGGAAGGACAGAGCTAACTTAGCCAGGGAATTTGGCTAGCCGGCGCCAAGCCTGGGCCATCCTTGCCAGCCGCTCCTTCAGGAATTTCCTCTTCTCGCTGGTGTCACTCTTCTCCTTCAGAAGCCAGCTGCAGGAATCCTTGTCCTGCAGGAGTTGGAGCATGCCCTTCTGCAGCTGCTCAGCAAACATCTTCAGGATGAAATACTGGATGATCAAGGGAATGTGGCTGGAAACGTGGTTGTGAGCCTCCTGGTGGTAGACATTCGGATTTTGGAAGATCTCAGCCATGGATGAGTTCTGCAAATCTTGGGACTTAGAGGAACTGATGGTACTGTGCTTCATCTCCTCCTCAGCTTCCTCCTCTCTGCCCTTCTGCAAGGCTTCCCTGTAAATTTGGTCCTGGCCGTAGATAATTTGTTCCATCTGAAAGTGAAGTCGGATCAACTTCTCCGCTTCCGTTTCTTGTTCTAATCTGATGTCTTCAAGTTTGGACTTGGTAGTTCTGTGGCGGTTAAGAAACTCACAACAATTTTTTCTCAGAAACACTTATAAAGGCAGCTCGTACAATTTCAGTGACCGTGTGCGGCATTTCTATAGCTGGTTCTTCTGGGGTTTTGATTTGTCTTCTTATGATGTTCTCAAATGTTTTATAATTCACAAACCCTGGCAGTTCTCAGCCTCGACACTGCTTTTCAAATGTCTGGACTTCTTGATATAAAACATCATAACCTCTTTGGAAATTCCTTTCAATCTCTTTACTCCATAACAAGAACTCTTTACGGAGTCTGGTGAATAGGCAACATTCTCCCTTCCCCACATTCTCTTCCCCTTGTACTATGGTAGTGATGTCCTGGTTAAAAGCATTGATTTTTTTTTGACCAGGAAGATAGTTTTTTTCATTGTCATCTTCTAGTATGTCTGTACTCTACTTCTGCAGCTCCTCAGTTGCACTCTGGTGAGTTTCCTTTATTTGATTTTCTAACAACTGGAAGAGATTTACAGATGTTCAAGATGAGTTCTGTGGTCAGTCTCTCTGCCAGGCAGGGCACTGGGCCTTTCCATCCTCCAGAAGAACCCTGAAATGAGGGTGTTCCTTGAAGAAGACTTGCTCATTCCGAAGAGCCTCAGTCAGACTCAGCTGCTCATGGATGTTCTGCTGACCTCTGCACATGACTATCCTGTAGCCCTTCTTCAGATGGTACAGTAGGTTCCGCACCACATCCACTACCTTGTCTTCAGTACCTCTGTCCACTAGATCAGGCTTGGTCAAGATCCCTATGGTCCTATCCCCTTCAGGGTTCACCTCCTGAGCCATGCTCAGGGCCTTTGTAGTAGCAATGTTCACATTCCTTGGGACTACCACCAGGTTGATGGTCTTCTGCTTTTGGATGTATGATCTGATGAATCTCTTGATCTGGTGTCCTGTCTGTCTACAGGCTGGTTGCCTACAGCTACCCTGGTAATTCCAGGCAGGTCAATCAGAGTCAGGTCTGGAACATGTGGGGCATTGACATCCAGGCTAGTGAGCTTATCACTGATCTCCAGCCCTACCCCAGCAATGGAGTTCTGACCTTTGTTGATGGCCTCTTCCACCTGTGAAGGATCAGAGAGCTCCACTTCAGTGTCATCGGAGGTGACTTTGCCTCTCCACTCTTCTCCCTGATTCAGCTTCCTCAATTTCAGCACCAGAAGACATCCGGTGACAATACCACTGCTTCTGGGGAGGGCCACTCTAGACAGTGCTTCCAGCACAGAGCTCTTCCCTGAACTCTGGTCCCTAATGACAGTGATGGCAGGCAGTGCCAGGTCCTACTCCACAACCAGAGCCCACAGAAACTTGATGAGTTCAATGTAGGGTTGCACCTTCTCCTCATACTGACTGCAGAGGTTGCTCACAGACTCCTGGTTTTTCTCTCCTAGGCCAGTCTCTGCATTGGGCAGTGAGTCACTATGTAAGTTGACTGAATCAATGCTTCTGTTTTCTTCTGTGCTAAGAACCATCTTTTATTTCTTCTCTCAATTGGGCACTCACTCCTGGCTTGGAGACAGAGTGTGCAGCTGCCAGAGCTCAGAGCTCTTTAAACAGTGCTGGTTCTGACCCCCTCAGGGGACCTTGCTCCATCCTGAGGTTCGGAAGTTGATATTGTAGACTCAGCCCACCAAGGCATACTATATGGACACCAGTTCAGATGGCTGCCTGCTTTCTGTCAGGACCTTCCCAGCTCTGTGCTGAGCCTTCAGCCTGACCTCTCCTCAGTTTAACACAACTTTCTCTTTTCACTGGATTATTCCAGCTGCACTAGGGAGGGTCAGAGACAAACCATACTAGGAATCACTGAAGGAACCTGCCAGCCCTTCTGGGTCCCTTGTGACAGCAGTTTTAGAGGTCTGAGCACACTGCTGCTGCAGGGCTGGTGAGGGTAAGAGATACTGGCCTTAAGGGACCTGCTGCACCTTGCCCTACTTCCCAGAGAGCCCTGCTCTGCAGAGAACATCCCCCAGCTCAGGGAACTAAGTGTTTGTTCTCCTCAGAGCCCTTGGATTTGCTTGCTGCAGCCCTTTCCCTGGGCTGCCTGTCCTGGAAATTAGCAGGGCAGACACCAGGGTCATTTTAGACCATATCACAGGGTCTTGACCTCTGCCCTAAGACAGAGGGCAGATTTGATAGCTAGTACCTGGTCCATGCAGGTGACTTGTGATGTGTTTATAAAAAGATAAAGAGATAGGAGGTATGTTCTATGGGGGTGTGGTGAGGTATGGGGGAAGGGACTGTCTCAGTGGGCCCATGCCAAGGCATCTCTTCTCCCTGAGGGACCAGCCACACAATGGTATAGTATGGAACAGAGTTTATTCAAGGCATGGGGAGGGGAGTTAAGAGGGTAGTAGAGGCAGAAGGAGGCAGAGAGAGAGGGGGTTTCTTAAATGACAATGATGAACCTAATACAAGGTTTATGGGACTGGTGCTTGTCACCAGCTTGTGTTCTAAATGTTTTAGTAGGATACTAAATTTTATATTGTTTAATTTTATATTGTTGTTTTGAAAAATCCTCAGCTATTTGCCATGCTCTATAGAAAAAGGACAAGTGTTTTGTGTGTCACCTAGATTTGTGTGAACAGTCTGATCTTACTCCCGTGTCCTTCAAAACTCACACTTCCTAATTTCTTCCAGTTTATTGAAATCCAAGCTAACTTGGATATGCCTGCACCTACATTGTATAACCTTCTTATCTTCCTCATGAGCTACTTATTCTTTCATGTCTTTCAGGCTTTGGAAAAATCTTGGAATGTGCACCAAAGGAATCGTTCACACTATTGTCTGCTCCAGCAATGGTCAACACATAGTGAACCAGCAATTGATAAAAGTCTCCTTTAAACATGCTCTTAAAAACATGGATATGGTTATCTATTTCCAGGTGAGCATTGAGCTGGGTAGCATGTCTTGACCTTTCAGTGACACCATTAACAGCTTTTAAAAAAAACACTCCCGCCGGGGTGCGGTGGCGCACGCCTGTAGTCCCAGCTACTCGGGAGGCTGAGACAGGAGGATCGCTTGAGTCCAGGAGTTCTGGGCTGTAGTGCACTATGCCGATCGGGTGTCCGCACTAAGTTCGGCATCAATATGGTGACCTCCTGGGAGCGGGGGACCACCAGGTTGCCTAAGGAGGGGTGAACCGGCTCAGGTCGGAAAAAACACTCCCATAGAGACTGGGGTTGGAGGTGGGTGGGATAAGGGTTTTCTAGAGTGAAGACCTGGAGAATGATAAAATTTGAAATGTAAATAAAGAAAATATATCTTTTTAAAAACTTTCTTTTTTTTTTTTTTTTTTTTTTTTTTTTTTTTTTTTTTTTTTTTTTTTGTATGAATGGTTTCCCTGCAAATGTGTCTGCTTGCTATAAGTATGTCTGGTCTTTCAGAAGAGGACATTAGATCTGGAACTGGAGTTGCAGGCAGCTGTAAGCCACTATGTACATGGTTGCTAGGAATTGGACTTAGGTCCTCTGCAAGAGAAGGCAGTTCTCTTAACCACTGAGTCATCCTTCCAGCCACCCCTGTAAACCATTTACATCTTTACTTAGAAAGTCTTTGTTGCTATATATGTTCATGGATTTATATCTATAAATCTATACATAAAGTACAAATCCTGTGGTTTTATGAAAACTAGAGGATCACATTAAACTCAAGATGCTATTGGAAGTGACTCAGTTGCTTCAGTGAAGGCTGCCATCCTGAGGAATAGGGAGAACTATCTGAGAGGATAGGAACCCTGGGGAGAAAGGCTTCAATTGGCTCCAAGTCATCCTATAGCTCCGCCTACTATCTCTCTACATTCACTTAACAACATCTCTTCTACCACAAGTTAGTATATATTTGTTTTCAAAAGATAAGGCACACTGCAAAGCAGAAGTTAAACTGGAGAATAGGCTGTCAATGGCAGTTTTTCCTATGGTATTTATTTTCATTTTTCTCCACACATGCATATTTTAAAAGGAAAGAAATGTATTGGATCAGATAATGGCTATCTAGGGAATTCATCTTACTTTTATTCTCTTAACATTATGCATGTTAGCAAGGCTCATGTTTAAATTATTTTTTTGGAATGATTTTAGTCAGCACAGGAGCCCATCTTGGGTTTTTTTTTTTTTTTTTGTATTTTTAGTACTGTTTATGCAATTCTTGACATACAGTTGAGAGGATAGCAGTCTGAGAGAAATGTTGACAATCAAGGAAATCCTACTTAGTGACTCAACCACTGATGGGTATATAGACTGCTTCTAGTACAAACAACAGTATACTTTGTATATTTAATGATCTCCTTGCAATGAATGTTTTAGTGATATTTGTTGCATGTACACATATATGTACAATATAAATGCATAAACACATTCCCTTTTTCTCTATATATGTAGGTATATACACATATATGTATGTATATATATACATATATACATAAACATAAATATATATACATATATAGACAGACATACACACATATATGTGAATGTGTATGTGGCATATATACACACATATGTATATATATATATATATATATATGGCTCTGCTACTTATATGACATTTATTTCAGAAAGATGATTCTCATTTCAACATTGCCCATCAGTGTATAAGAGGAATTATTTTATTTTACTTTTCAGCTTTCAGAAGTTGTTTTTAAACATCCTGTACCATTCCATTGTGACACTTGATTTTTACTCATAACTTTAAAAAACTTATCTAGAATTTCTGAGGTAGAAAGTAGGGGACATATTTACTTTTAAAAACTTCTCACTTAAAACAATAAATAATTATGAAACAGTATAAATTTATGGTAACTATTTTTGACTACATACTGAAGGATAATTTGTATCATTTAACACACAATCAAGTAGGAAAACTGAAACTTAGAAGCAGATAAGTATAACTGACAGATATGATGGGACATTTTATAGAAAGGAGAGGGATGGCCTAAATTTCCCAGGGAAGCATCTGCAGAGGCTGTGTGGAGAAGCCAGCCTTTGAGTTGAATATAGAATGGTTGCGCTTCTGAGAAGAGCAGAAAGAACACATAAAGACAACATGTGGCCAAGGCATCAATTTATTACAAAGATGGCTCCATGGGCATCATATTAGACAGAGGGTTAAGCCACTACAGGAGGTGTGTCTTTCCTGGAATTTCATGTCCTGAACTGTTGCTACTACCTATGTACCTGACACTTCCTGCATGCCTACTATGTTTCATGAATATTGTTCTTCTACAGAGAAGGAAAATACCAGTTCAATGTAGAATAGTAAGAATTCTGTCTTTTTAAGGTCTAGTGGCATCTTGTTTCGTGTATGTTAGAGGTGAAAATAGTAATATTTATTTATTTATTTATTTATATTGAAATTAAATTTGTCTCTCCTACAATGCATCCTGACCACAGTTTCTCATTTTGTGTATGTTAGAGGTGAAGATAGTAATATTTATTTATTTATTTATTTATTTATTTATTTATGTTGAAATTAAATTTGTCTCTCCTACAATGCATCCTGACCACAGTTTCTCCTCTCTCAACTCTTCAAAGCTCTCCTTCCTTTTTCTTCTTCCCCTAATCCATTCCTCCTTAGTTTCTTCTTCAGAATCGAGCAGGCCTCCAAGAGAAGAAAGAGATTCACAGGCGAACATTATGCAGAGAAAGAGTCTAAATTGGAGTTCTCCATTGGGGTCCTCTGTCAGAGGTCGGGGAGCCCCATGGAAGCATGGGGATGACTGTAAGAGTCAGAGGGGATGGAGGACACGAGGAGAACATGGCCCACTAAGTCAGCTAAGCAGGGCTCACACTGCCTCACAGAGATGGAAGAGTCAAGCATGGGACCAGCATGGCCCTGTACCAGGTCCTCTGCATATATGTTTGGGTGGTTTTTGGAACTCCGAACTGTGAGTGGGTGTGGCTCTGACTCTTTTGCCTGCTCTTGGCACTCTTTTCCCCTTACTGGATTGTCTCATCCAGCCTGGACATGGGGGATTTTCCTTTTCTTATTGAATCTTGCTTTGTCCTGTTTGGTGGTGACAGCTCAGTTCTGATGCCCTTCCTCAGTCCTCATAACTCATACACATTCATCCATTTCTGACTAGGAACTTTGCAAAAGAACCTCCTCAAATTCCCCAAATTGGAGATGCCACAGTTTCCTGATGGAATGCTTATTAAAGCAGCCCTGTTTTGATCATTGAGGACACAGGCTCACAGAGAAGGCAAGAGCAAACACCCAGATCCAGCCCCAATCCCTCAGAATTCAGAGCCTGTGCCCTTCTCTAGCCAGCAACATTACCTCTGTGTTACACAGGAAAGGCAAAGCAAGAAGGACTAGATACCAATTAGGTTATTTCAATTTCATAAACAAAGCTTGAATTGCTTCTTTCCCTTGGTCTTCTCAATAGTTTGCCTGTAATTTGATTCTCAATGCACTCTTGGAAATACTTTGAGCATCATGTCACATTTTCAGGGTAGCTTCCAATTTTATAGTAGCTTTACCTATTGCTACTCAACTGATATATCATCTCACAATGCCCTCTCTTCTAATTTATGGCACTTATACTATCTAAAATTATAACTTTCATATATTTGCTCATTTCTTTATTGTGCCTTCTCACCATTGACTCTCTGGTAGGTTCCAAGGGCCAGGGACACATGGCAATGTTTACATTGACATTTCAGTAATGAAGATATCATGAGAAATTTCTTGCCAGTAGCCATCACGAACACATATAGACAGAAAAATAAAGGAATGAACTAAAGAATGAAGTTATTCAAGTTTAAGATCAACTTGGATAGCCGATGCTTAAGAAGCTAGAGACAGGGGGCTGTGAAAAATGAAACACAGGATTTTTTTTTTTCATTCCATCTTTCTAGAACTGCAGCATTGGAAAGGAAAAGTAGCAGAAGAGGGTGGATCCTTTGACATATATGCTACCTGAATTTGTGTTCAAAAGGGGAAATGCATGCTTATACTATTCTATTATCTTAAAGAACCATCTCATTATGGCTATACTCAGTTTTAACACTCGCAATTACAGTGACAACACAAATGGCTTTAAGTAAGAGAAATGGGAATTTGTTCCCAAGGCTTCTGAACCACATTGGTAAATCTCCCACATAGAAAGATGCTTCCTGTCATTTTCTCATTGTGAAGTGGCAGCGTGTTTGCTTCTGCATGGCTGTAGAAAAAGAGCACTGGGCACAAATTAAATGGCTTTTGGAATGAATGTCCTTTTAAATCTTTGTCCTTTGAAATTCAAAGGTCAATGATACTTTCTATATGCAAATGTAGTTGTTAAATGCATTGCACATTACCAGTCCTGGCAGAAGGGAAAATCCACCAGTTTATCTCCGTGATGGGTCAAGAACATGCTGGGTCATTATGCACATAGTATGACAACGAGATAGTGTGGCTTTAATTCTCTCCTTTCAGTGGTTCCTTTCATGCACACAGAAAGCCCACATATACTTTCCTCATGTGTTCAAACCAAATTCAATATCTTTTCAACATTGTAATCGGCTGCAACCCTTCATCCTGTTGAAGATTAGGCTGAACTTCTGCCCTTTAATAAAAACTTTAATAAAAACTCTCCTGGAAAATTTCTTGTGGTCAAGGCTTATTTTCAGTCTTGATTTGGATGCTTTCTCCTGAAACTAGACAATTGAAATGACAGGAAGTGCTGTTATGGTAATAGCTGAAATTTGATATGATACTTTCCTTGAAGGAGTTTGAAGTGCTTTCACACTTTTTTTTTTCCAATTCTTCCCTATCAGTAAAATACACAAATGTTGATTTACAAATCACATTCTTTGATGCTTGATAAATATTTCAATTGCTTGCACTAGAAATATTGATTTGGAGCATGGCAGATACACGTAGAGCAAGGGAGATGGCAGTGGGTAATACTGAAGTTTAGATAATGTGAGATAATCTGTTGTTCTGGGTTGTGTAGTAAATGGATAAAGAGAGTAAGTAATTTTAGGCTTGTGAAATTCAGGTGCTATTTGTTCTTGCAGCCTGGCCTTACTTATCCTGTTCATACAGACTGAATAGTATTATCTGCATAAAGATACTCCTTTGGATTCTAGAGAGTTAAGAATACATACTCTTCTTTCAAAAGTCCTGAGGTAGGGCATCTTACAACTGTCTGTAACTCCAGATCCAGGGGTTCAGTTGCCCTCTTTTGGCTTTTGTGGGTACCTGAGTCATCTGCACATACTACACAGATACGCGCGTGCACACACATACACACACACAATTTAAAATTTGAATAATATAAAAATAGTCCCATGCACCATCTATTAAAATTATTACATTTAATATAAATTCTAGACTCAAATCATATTTCTAACATCTATTCACTGTATAACTAGAGGAAAATATTCAACATTCCTGAGTCTCAATTTCCATCGTTATCTCCTAAAGGCAAATTATATATCTCACATAGTTGTAATAATAGAAAATCACAGTAACAGATGTTATTTATGAAGACTGTTTTAGGTAGAATCTATAAATACAGAGTCCACAATTAATAGATAATGAGGTGTCAACCATCACTGAAATAGGTCAGACAGGCTCACTATATTCACCTTCCCCTGCTTTGTTTCTGTTTACTAAAAAATGGATGCCATCACTTGTAGGGATTTCAACTACTCATAATTTGTTGTCTATGTTTGGCAGTCTGTATCATTCCTTTATATTGATTCTAGATTTCTGAATATTGAGGTTTTGGCTATCAACCTGGATTAGAAGACTTCTCTTGATATTATATATAGATGTGGCTATGCAATTGCAAGTACTCAAGGGTCAAAAGTCTCTCCTACCTGGTGAATATTTACCCTTTCTTCTCCCCAGAGGAAAGATGTATCCAATAACTCTTTATAGTTTCAGGTGTCTTTCTGTATGACTGGTAGCTTTTAATACTGACGTGTTGTTGTCTCCTAATCCTTAAGGAGGACAATGGTAGCCTTTTATTATTTTAAGCTCTTCAGTGGTTTTTCCCTAGTGTTATTATCTATGTGGAAACATACATATGTTTTATAGGTCTAGAAATAATGTAGTCTTTTAGTAAGAAATAATTAAACTAGACACATATGGCACATGCCTGCAATCTGTGTCTTCCTGAAAGCTCAGGGCGAACTTGAACAACACAGTAAATTCCAGAATAGTTAGGGCTACAAAGTTGGACCCTGCATCTAAACCAACCAACCAACCAACCAACCAACCAACCAACCAACCAAAAAAAAAAAACAAACAACTAAACAACCAACCAAACAACAAATGAAAGCCCCTCCCCCAACCCTAACAAAGAAAATGAAAAAGCCAAAAAGTTGAAAGCTTTCATCCTGAAATCTGTATTAAGAATAGGAAGTCTATACTGTCATTATTAGTCACTTTTTCACCAGTCTAGTCCTAGAAATAAGGCAGAGTGAAACAAAGCACAAAAGGTGAGCAAGTTATGAGGAAAGAATGAAACTATCTACTCAAAGTTGACATGATTGCATATAGGAAACAAATACTAAAGAATCTTTATTTAAAAGTAAATGAATTCAGCTTCCAAGTACAGAATGAATAAGCAAAATTGGGTTGTATTTCTATACACTAGCAATGAACATTCTGAAGAGAAAATTAAGCAAACAATTCTGTTAGAACAATATAAAACATTTAGGAATACTTTAATCAAAAAGCTCCTAAAGTTGAACATTGAAAACTGCATTATAAAACACTTATATCTGCAGAAAAGTATAGTTCTCATGCCTCACCAAAAAAGCTTTATTTATTTATTTATTTATTTATTTATTTATTTATTTATTTATTTTTCTGGAGCAAATGGGACCTGTGGAGGTTACAACTGGTAAAAATTCAGAGAATAACTGACTAAGGTACTCAACCTCACTTGACAGGCCCATCATACACAACCTTCATATCTAAGGCTTAGGGAACACTGAGGAAGTGGGGGCAGTGACCTCCACTGTGGCTAAGTTAGTTTACATTCCCACCAGAGATGGATTAAGGGTGTCATTTTGTCTACATTTTAGTAGGATTTATTTGTTTTCTTAATGATACAACGTTTTAATGTTTTCTTTAGACAGAAGCAATTCTGGGTTAATAAATTCAAGAAGGGTGAGTGGCCCCATCCCTCAACCTGGGGCTATGCCTTACCTCTGGATATGGTCTCTACAGGTTCTCTCTCCCCTTTGTTGACATTTATTTTCAGATGACATTCCCATTGGGTCCATCGAGCCTCTTGCTTTCCTGGCATCTGGGACTTTCTAGTGGCTACGCCCAGTTCCCCATCCCCCACTGTTACACACCTTCATCCAATTTCCTGATCCTATGTACTTCTCTCCCTACCCCTGTCTCATCCCACACCTGATTCTGTCCCCCTTTTCCCTCTCCCTCCTATCTCCCCTTCCCTCTACCTCCTGTGATTATTTTGTTCCCCCTTCTAAGTAGAATTGAAGGATCCACACTTTGGTCTTCCTTCTTGAGCTTCATATGGTCTGAGTTGTGGGTATTCCGAGATTTTTCCTAATATCTGCTTATCAGTGAGTACATACCATGTGTGTTCTTTTTGTGATTGGGTTACTCACTCAGGATATTTTCCACTTCCATCCATTTGCATGTGAATTTCATGAAGTCATTGTTTTGTTTGTAATAGCTGAGTAGTACTGCATTGTGTAAATGTACCACATTTTCTATGTCCATTCCTGTTGATGCACATCTGGGTTGTTTCCAGCTTCTGGAAATGCAAGGACAAAGAGTGGAGCAGAGACTGAAGGAAAGGTCATCCAGAGACTGTCCCACATAGGGATCCATCCCATCTTCAGACGCACTACTGTTGATGCCAAGAAGCACTTGCTGGCAGGAGCCTGATAAAGCTGTCCCCTGAGAAGCTCTGCCAGAGTCTGACAAATACAGATGTGAATACTCACAGTCAACCATTGGACTGAGTATGAGGACCCCTAATGGAGGAGTTAGGGGAGGGACTAAAGAAGCTGAAGGGGTTTTCAATCTCATAGGAAGAACATTATCAACCAACCAGACCCCCAGAGCTCCCAGGGACTAGACTTCTAACCAAAGAGTACACATGGAGGGACCCATGGCTCCAGCTGTATATGTAGCAGAGAATGGCCTTGTTGGGCATCAATGGGAGGAGAGGCCCTAGGTCCTGTGGATGCTCTTTGCCCCAGTGTAGAATGCTAGGGTGGTAAAGTGGGATTGAGTGGATGGGTGGGGGAGCACCCTCAGAAGCAGGGGGATGGGGATGTGATGGGGGTTTTTTGAGGGGAAACCAGGAAGGGGGATAACATTAGAAATGTAAATAAATAAAATAACCAATATTAATGATACTATTTCAACTGGAGTGAATTGGAATTTCAGTATAGTTTTGATTTTAAGTCTCTAATGTCTAGAGAGGTTGAACCTTATTTTATGTTTATGGGTCATTTGTATTTCATTTAAGAACTACCTGTTCATTTCATTAACCAATTTATTAACTGAGTTGATGTCTTGTTCAGTTTTTCTTAATTGCTTTAGTATATAATTTCAATAATATGATATCCAAGCATAAAAAAATAGGTGTAAGAATCCCAAGGACAAGAAAGATACTGGGAGATTGTGTCTTCTGAATCTGACAGGGAAACTACACCCGTGAAATCTCAAGACTATGGCTGCCTAAACAAGATCTGAATAATCCAACACTAGCTGATAACCCAGCATAGATAGGAGAAAGCCCGTAGAGACCCACCTACCCCTAGATGAAGAGGTACAGGCAATTAAGGACTGCTTAGGAAGAACGCATTAGTCTTTCACATGAATGAGCCTCTAATTCATCATCCAACAGCAAGTGAATAGCCCTAGAAATACATACACACTTAACACAAAATGGACTCAAAAGGTTATATTCATATTTGTAATCATATGCATATATACACCAATAATTTTTATAGAAAAATAAGTCATGAAATTGAATGAGGGAGTAGGGTAAATGATGTAATATTTTAATTAAGAATTAAAAAACTGTACAGTTATACCGTAAGAAGTTAAACCACGAATAAAAGGAAATTCCCATGGCCCCACCTTGTATATTCACTGTAACCAGCATGGAGAAAATTATTTATTTTTTCTATCAACTATATTCTTAATAATTAGTTACAAGTAGGATTGTCTTACTGTTTGACATTTGACAAGTGATTTCTCTTTGAGTTTTATTTGCCTGTAAGATGGAAGTGATATCATGATCACTAATTATTGAAAGACTGAAGGAGATAATACAACCTCTAACATACATAATTCTGTGGCTGCCATATAGAGTGACACATGCTTAATATTATTCTATAGTTTAATTATCATTTTTATTGTTGTTCCATAAAAGTTAACTACAGCTTGTCATTCAAATACCTCTCAAAACAGATTGGTTTTTTTCATGAACCAATCCTAACTTAGCATTCCTAAGTTGTCAATTGACTTTCTTCTTCTAGGAAAGCAAGATGTTTATTTATTAAAAATTTCATTTACCTTACAATGAACTTTTTCATATGGCATCACTTTTTCCTATTTTTAATTACAATCGAGAAATTTCTAGTACATTTTTCCATACATAGTTTCTGAATACTATGGCCCCTAGTGTGCCTTAAGTCAAGGAGGAAGGTTTTATTCTTCTTCTGAACACTTGGCCTTCTGAATGGAACTTCTCCTTATGGGAGCTTTTCCCTCTAAGGCCAGGAGAGGTTGTCCAGCCAATGGAGAGTAAGTAGATGTAAAACCCACAATCAAATGTGATGATGGAGGTTCAGCTTTTTGAATACACGCCAGAATTTCCATGATATTTTAAATGAGAAAATTGTATGGAATTTAGATGGTCTCAATAAAGCTAATGAAATAACCAATATATAGTACTAAGATATGATAACATCTCAAGGACAAAGACAGAATGGAGAGATACAATGAAGACTTTATATTGCAAAATCTTTCCATGTAGAGAAGCCTACATGGAGATGTAACGATGCTGAGGAGCAATGAAGTTTCTGAGACATTCTTTTCATGTTTTTATGGGAGGTGATTGTGATTATCTGGCTCCTAACATGGCGTACGTTATGTAGCTCTTATTTCAAGGACCCAAGATTAGGAAACTTTTAGACTTTAGAATGTTACTGTACAGATTTCATTTAAATCTAAACTTTGAAGATTTCTAAAATCTGAACCAACAGATATCCCCCTCCCAACAAGGTTTAAATTTCAGAGAACTTCTCTTCTAGACTATCTTTTAACTTCAAAATGCTCAATGTTGGTTTGAGTTTGGACAAGTTTATCTACAGTGGGAACCATGACATCCACATGTGTTACTCTACAGAGAGTAAAATGATTAGTAAAAGTACATGCTTCTCTGCCCAATGATGCTATCCCCCAACCCTGTTGCTCTCCTACTGACTCATGCCACCATGCCAAATGAAAAGAGATATTTAGTATCTGTCTATACTTTACTGTTCAGCAACACAAAGAGCCCCTAGGTTTTTTAATTATGCCAGAGAAATAAAAAGAATAACTCATTGTGGATGGAGATCTAGAGTCCATGCTAAAAACTCTGAACCTGGATGCCTACTTCTGTCTACAGATACTTTTATACTTCTGTGGGCATAGAAGTTTCCAGAATTTTCTTTTTAGTCTTATAGATTCTATTCTGAGTTCTCAAACTATACTATTGAATCTCAGAAAGCAGGGTCAGAAATAGAATGAGGGACATTTTAGAAAAATTAAAATTCACTGTATTAGCTGATACAATTTGGTATGGGGAACTCATACAGTTTCAACATGATATATGATCTAGAGGCTCATGTGCTTGTGTATGTGTTCACCAATTGGGCAAAGTTTTGGGTAGTTGGATCTTTGGTACTGTGGCCAAGTTAGCAGAGGTTGGATGTGTTTTAAAGTTGATACCTATGATTAGACCTGACTGGTGCTCTCTTATTGTATTTATTGACATACTAACAAATTATATCATGTACTTCTGTCACCACAGACAAAAGTTTTCCAGCTGTCACACTGTCTTCACCATGATGGATTGTATACTATGAAACCATGGCTCAAAATAAACATTTCTTCCCTTGTTCCTTCTGTTTGGCATGTTTTCCTGGAGACAAAGAAAGTAACTAATACAGTAGACAAATGAACTGTGTGCTGAGTCTCTGATAGAAACCACCCTGCTTAATATTGCAATTGGTTCTCAGTCCCCAGTTATTGTAACATGAAATTTGGGGATCACTGATCAAAGAGAGCTCAAATATCTAGAAAGCCAGAAATCTGAATTTCTATTGAAAAATTGGACTTGTGAGAAATAGTTTTCCTTACTAATGTTGGTGCTAATGTTTAAAAGAAAATTTGCAGTTTGCCAGTAGATCATGAATTTGATGTATTAGTCTGAGGACAGCTGCACAGGAAGGGTATCAGCTACTTGAAAACAAATGGCTCAGCAGACTGTAAATAACCATCAGGGTAAAAATGATTATTAAGAGTGCTAAAATGAGGCTTGATTTATTGCCATTGTTGCATATTTATTGAGTATTAGACTATCCTCTTCACTGAGCATCGAGTATTGGATTTCTTTCACATTTATTATTGTAGTTCATCTCCACAAAAACATTGCATTATGTTTTCTATGATAGGGCATGGATGGCAGTTGAGGGCCACAGTGCTTAAATAACATGTCTGTAGTTACACAGATGGAAAAAGACGTAGTCGGGCTTTGAAGTTGGGTCTGTGTGATATCCAAGCCCATATTCTTAATTCTAGTGTCAATTTTCAGCCTTCTCCAGGACAATGTGTTGTGGCTTTGCCAAAGAATGAAGATGAAAGTATGTTAAGTTGTAGCAACATCTCAGTGTTTTAAAAGAGAGTGTCAGCCCTGTCATAGACTAAGCATGGAGGACACAGGCAGGAGGGTTCACCAGAGTCTGTAGAGCCTCCAGAGAAGGCGTCTCATATTTTATCACTAAGCAACATCTGGAGCGCCTTCATGCCATTTATCCCATTAAATGGAAAGGAGAATTTGACGGTCACCATTTCATGGCTTTAAATCCGCAGTAGAGCTGTGCAATGTATTCAGCACAGGTGCTTAATTGTGATGAATTGGAGAAAATCCCAGCATCCAATGGCCCTCAAACTCACACTACCATCTGGGTGGCGCAGGGTAGAGTTTTCTGTCAACGTACTTGCTTATAAAATTTCCAGGATGGTATTCTGTTAGGAGGACTCTGGAGGCAATCTATGAATTCAGACATCCATGAGAGAGGAAGAATACATTTCCATTAAGAAGAAATCTGGGCAGGACAAAGATAACAATTTTGTCTTTTTTGATAATGTGTTTCTTTTTCATGTAGATTACATAGTGAAAATTTTTGGGTCTCTTGGTGAGTGTGTTGTCATTTCCTGTGTTGAAAAAACATGTGGAATAATTTGGACAAATCTTTCTATTTAGGAGCGCAACACAAATCAATGAATGTTGTAGTTAATCAAAGTACCTGTAGCTTAGGAAAAGGATTTCTAGCTACTGCAAAGTAACAGATATTTGATTTATTATTTTCAAGTGCAACATGTATGTAGAAAAACTGGATAAAATATATGAATCCATGATTTTTCAAGACAATGAAAATTAAGAATAGGAAGACAGTTGTCTTTAAAAGATAATCTTTATACTTGACATTGTTAAATGACAAGAAGTTCCAAGTCACAATCAAGGTAGAGAATACAGAGGTAGACCTTGATGGCTGTCTTAACTTGATGAGATCCAGTGGAATTCAGGGAGACCATTGATGCTAGAGTGGGTAGAGGAGGATCAAGCACTTGAGAGATCTAGTCAGTGATTGTGGTCCTGAGAATGGTGTGGGATCTCATAAGAATTCAGTAAGAACTGGTAGATGTCTGTAAGTATGTCAGGAAATTTACAGAACCCAGAAAATAGTCACTTGTAAGAATCGGAAAGAAACATTTGACAGTATGCAGACAAAGCTGAAGCCTGTCTGTTATACAGGCAGACTTAACAGAATCATTAGCTGCAGGGTATTGGGCATAATATTCAGATCCTTAGAGTAATAACAAGCCATGAATAAACATGGCTTAAAACCTATGAAAAGGCAAATCAAATGAACAAAACCAAACAAACACACTCCAAATAACCAAACTATACATCAGAAGAAAGACTTAGAAGTTGACAGGGAGATTAAAGTACCCAGGATACAATAACAGAGCATTCACAATCTATGGCCTTGGACAAACTATTGCCATGTATGAAAGGCCATAGGAAAATAACACAATTATGAGAAAAAACTTCAAATGATAGAAGTTTCCCAGATGTAGACATTTGAATTAGTAGATCTAGACATTAAATCAATTATACCAAGAAAAACTGAAATATATTCCAACATTAATCTTTCCCAAATTAAAAATACAGCCAGCCTTTATGGTACATGGATAGAAACCCAGCATACTGAAGGCTGAGGCAGAAGAATTGTAAGTTAAAACCAAGTGTAGCCGGGTGGTGGTGGCACACGCCTTTAATCCCAGCACTCAGGAGGCAGAGGCAGGCGGATTTCTGAGTTCGAGGCCAGCCTGGTCTACAAAGTTAGTTCCAGGACAGCCAGGGCTACACAGAGAAACCCTGTCTTGAAAAACCAAACCAAAAAAAAAAAAAAAAAAAACCAACCAACCAAACAAAAACCAAGTGTAACACAGTGACTCCAGTTTAGCTTTGGCTACATAGTAAAGCATAGATAGCTTTTTTTTTTTATACAGTTAAAATTTCTTTTTAATTGACAAAGTTATTCTTGAGGATATGTAAATATAATAACATAGACTTAAAATTGACAAAAATGGTGGAGAAAAAAACAAAATTAATGACTATCTCTCAAATCTATAATACTTGAGGCACTGGAGTATGAGAATCAATTAAAGAAGTAGACTAATGGAAAAGAATGGAGATTTCATAAATAAATCCATAAATATAAATCAACTACTTTTCAACAAAAGATGAAAAAGAAAAAAAATTCAACAGACAATGCTGCAATACTTGTTAGCCTTGTACAAATATTTGTCTTTGCCATATAAAAACATGAACTTGAGATGAATACAGAAGTCAATATGAAACATAATAAATATAAAACATAAAAAAACTAATGTTTAAAATTAAAGTTAAGAATAAAATTAAAAATGTATAACTCACTATAGAAAAAAAATATTAAAGTGCCAAATCATAACTGAAAAGCTGTATTCAAAAGATAATAGTGACATGATGATCCATTGACAAAAAGAAAATATTTAAAAAGTATCTCTCTGATAAATGATATCCAGAATGTACACCAATTCCTTGTTATACTCTCAGGAATTGATTCCAGAAATCCCAAGTTTTCCGAAATAACTCCCAAGCATATTCTGGTCTCTTAAGTAAAATGATGTAGAATTTATATTCAAACTGTACAAAAAATCTGCATGATTTAAATCATCCTTCAATCACTTATAAAATTCAATCCAATGTAAATGCTATGTAAATTATTGTTATATTCTATAAATGAGGAAATAATGACTAGAAAGTTTGTACATGCTCAGAACAGGTACATTTTTATAAAGTATTTTTATTTGATATTAGTAGTAACCTAAAGTCTCAAAACTGAGGATACAGATAGCCAACTCTCTGTCTACTTTTTGAATATTTCAAAAATCCCAAATTAAAAAAACACTTACAAGGGGTAGAAAATATGAACATATCATTAACAACAAAAACATATAGATGCCAGATAAGAAGATGAAACTATATTCAATGCCATTAATCATTATAACACCGTAAACTGCAGCCATAATGATACACTTGGAAACACATTTCAAGACTAAAATTTGAAACTCTTACATAATCAAGTGGAAAGAAATCAACATGTTACCCAGATGAAATGTCAGGGAAGATGTGTCTGCTGATTAATGCAATGAATAGTGGCACAACTGTTAAGGATGTAAGAAACCACTTTCTGCCTAGATTTGATGACATTTCCACAAAGGGAAATTAAGCCTGGCTCTGTAAACCTGGTAAAAAGCCTATGGCTGAGGAGGTCATAACCCTAGATGGGAAGTTGTTACTATTATTTTCTGGAGCAGATAATGTCAAAATGTTTTCTAAAATTTTATGTTTCTGTCCATAGATTAGCATTGCTGTTGCCTTGTCAAAGAAGTCTCTTTTGCAGTGGATTGTGTTTACTACTGAGACTCATGAGGCCCTTTTCTTCCCTTCAGCTGACTACAGCTGAGAGGAGGGGCATTTTCTTTGTTGGTATAACCATTTTGGCAAGCTGTCCAAAAATGGTCTAGTAAATAACCCTCACCAATGTTTATGCAAATAAGAAACTGTAATTAAACTCAATAGGACACACACATAAACTCTCTTTCTCTCTCTCTTTCTCTCTCTCTCTCTCTCTCTCTCTCTCTCACACACACACACACACACACACACACACACACAAACATGAAGACATGAAGATAGAAGGATGACTGACTAGAAAGAGGATGAAAGGGATATAGAAAAGCCATTGTGGGTCAATCTGATCAAAATACATCATGTATATATATATGAAATTGCCAAAAAGAATTGATGAAATAAGATATAAAACTGAATAATCTCATTGGAAAACAATCTCTACAAGTACGCTAAAACCTTAAACATGCATACAAGTCCGATATTACAGAAGAAATAATAAAAACATGCTACACATCGATGAATGCTCACAACTTTTCCTATACTAGTCAATTGAAGAGGATCATGAATAAAATATAGTTATATATTCATATGGTGGAATACAGTTCAATAATAACAAAGAATAAGCAATGTATAGGTTCAAAAGTATAAGGATTTTTTTCTGAGTTTATATCCCTTAAACACAAATAAGGGATTTGAATAGATATTATTATACTTAGGTTCACAATGTCATTATTCATATTAGCCAAAACATGAAAGCAATGTACTCCTTTCATCAAGAATTAGGAGATAATAAGCGCACGCCTGCGCACGCGCGCGCACACACACACACACACACACACACACACACACACACACGGGGGGGAGGTTATTCAGTCTCCTTAAATAATGAAACTTTGATATAAGCTATAACTTAGATAAATATTTTCTTAAATTTTATATGTATTGAGTGATTTGGGTTCACACAAGACTGTATATCATATATGTGCCTGGTGCCTGTGGAGGTCAGAAGAAGCTGTCAGATACACAGGAACTGGAGTTACAGATAGTTGTGAGCCACCATATGGGGACTGAGATTTGAACCTGGGTCTTTTGTAAGAACAACGGTGTTGCAGGGTCACACTATGAACTCTAAGATTATGATATTTACTGAAAATAGTTGTGTCATGTTGTGTGTGGCTCAGCCCTTAGCATACACCTTTAATCCCTCTGGCTGGAATACAGACACGTCCTTAGTACATACCTTTAATCCCAAATAATGAAGTTAAAGCTAGTTTGTAAAAGGAAGTACCCATGTTTTAAAGTGATGTCTAATTGAGTAGCAGACAAAGGAACAAATCAAAAAGATGATTTGACAGAATAGGATGTAGCCAATTCTCACAAGAAGAGAAAGAAGAGACTACTTAAGAGGGAGCAGTGCAGACAGGAAGGAAGGAAGGAAGGAAGGAAGGAGGGAAGGAAGGAAGGGAGGGATAATAAAAGCAGTTTAATTTTATTGGAGAGGTTTTTACAGAGACAGGTGGAAGAGAGAACAAGATACACATATGGGAAGACAGTGAGCCAGAGAATGAGAAGGAGCAAGAAGATTAGAACAGATTGTTAGAATTAGTGTGAGGCCAAGCAGAACAACTCAGGAGAGGCAAAGAGAGAAGCCAGATTGAATCAGTCAGCTTGGGGTGGAGTTTAAACCAGAGTAGCAGAGTTGAAAGAGCTAGCCAGAGCTCAGATAGAACAGGAAAGGGTGAACTTATTCAGCAGTTACATCTCAGAGGCCTAGATTAGATTATACGGAAGCTAGAAGCTTCCAGATTTAGGCCTAGGTTAGCACACTGAAGCAGAAAGCCTCCAAGATGACAATTATGTCAGCTGAATAAAAGATACTTTTACTTAACAAAGTGTTCTTAATCAGTGAGCCACCTTTTATGTCCTCCTTGATAAATCTTAAAGAAGTAAGCTAAATTAGACAAACTAGGCAAAAGATGAGAACATTGTATATATCTACTTATATGAAGCTCTAGAATAGTTACGGAATCAGGAAGTACAATAGAAGGTTCTAGAGATTAAGGAGATACAGGGAATTAGAAATTACTGTTTAATGGCTACAAAGCTTTAGAGAAAATGTAAAAGTTCTTTGAGAGATTGTAGTGATGACTGGACAAGATGATGAAGGCTCTTGTTGCCAAGATACTGCACATTTATGAATGGATAAACTGAGGATTTTTATGCTATATATATTTTCTAAGATAAAAATGAAAGAAAGGAGTATATACTACATAAATCTATGTACACAAATTTCCTAAAAATTTAAACTATATTACATTTTAACTTAAAAATGTTAGCTGTCTTAAAATTATATAGAATTATGGGGTGCCACATAATGCTTTGATATATGCATATATCATGTAATGTTTAATTTGGGGTAAATGCATCTATTACCTACATTATTCAAGTGTATTTATTGTGAAAACAATCAACCTCTCTTCTTCCATTTAAAAATATATACAATGTTATAACTACATATTTCATTTATTTCTCTGCAGAAGGATCCAAGAATTTCTCATTGATTAACCTTTAAACCAATTTGTATGGATGCAAATCAGTGGCTACGCAGACATTTGCCAGAGAGAAACGTAGAAGGAAGAGGTTTCAAAAGTGCATGAGAAATCTTTTAAAGGCAATGGGTAATACTCCTGGTCTTGATGGTGGCAATGTCTTTGTGAGTATAAACCTATTCTCAAACATCCATAGTTGCACATTAAGTATATAAAGCTTATTATACATCAATCATGCTCTGCAGAACTGCCAGAAATTGATTACGAATGAATAGACTTTGAATCTGAGACCTAAATGAAAGTCCTAAACCCATATAACTCAGAAGAAAGCATGGCAAATGTTTCTTGACAAGGTCAATCCTCGCAACTCAAATTTGACAAAGAATTCTTAAGTATGACACAAAAAATGATAAGTAAAGTATAGTTAGACAAGTTTAAAAATCACAGCATTCATGTTTCAAAGAAGGCCATGAAAAACTTGAAAAACTACCTACAGAATGGGAGAATGTATTTGTGAATCACATAACCAAATAAAGGACTAATTTTTAGAATAGGTAATGAACCTTTGTGACTTAATAACAAAAAAACCTGTTAATTAAACTATCTGTGATCCGAATAGATAATTCTTTGTTCAGAAATATAAATTATGAGTAAGCAAAAGAATAAATACTGGGCATCATTAGCAATTACATGGAAATTGAAGCCACAGTGAGATACCATATCATACCCATGAGGATGGTACAATAAAAAAGTTAAATCAGAACAATCATTGGACAATACATGGGGAATACAGAACTCAAGGACATTGCCAGTGACTATAACGTTTTCATAGGATTATGAAAAGGAGTGGATGTAAATGGTATAGCCACTTTTGAATATGACCTGACTGATTTAATACAATCTGAGGAACTGTGGTTTTTAAAGGTAGGAGTCTGACTCTGAGTCGATAGTTTCATTCCTAATTATAGAAGTGAAATGGCAACAACTTATACATGAATGTATGCCACTATTAGTCATACAAGCATGAACACCACAAGCATGAACTTGCAAAAGTAATGAGTAATTTATGGCATACACCAGTAAGATGCCATTCAACCACAAAAGTAATTTATTAACATATGCGAAATAGACATGAATTTCGAAAGCATTCAATGACAAGAAACCACTTATTATGATTTAAACTATGAAAAACAACAAGAACATGGGAGTCATTAGCAATATGAAGTAGATTGGTTACTGATTGCTGGTCAGGTGTTAGGTGGTGATAGATAAAACCTATGCAAGTCCATTTCAAGCTGATGAACAGGTCCCCAAAATGACTATAGTGTTGGTTGCCACTATCTGTAAGTATACTAAATATCATTCAGTTTAAAGTGGTGAATTTGGGCTGAACAGATGGCTTAGTGGGTAAAACCATTTGATGCTAAGCCTGATGACTGAAGTCTGATCCATTGGATCGACCCACATGTTGGTAGGAGAGAATCTATTTCTGCAGGTTGTTGTCTGACCTCTACACATACACTAGGGTATGTGTGCCCTCCACATATGAAGTAAATGGAATGGGTAAATATGATAGTGTGTGAATTATAACTCAATGAAATCACTTGAAAGCAGTAAGTAGAATTGTATGTTGATGTAGCCATAATAAAATTTTGTTTCTTTTTTTTCTCTGTCTGTGTAATAGAGGAATATAACTAAAACCTCAGCAGTAAGGGGTACTCCAGGTTATTTGAGCTACCATACAACCCTCCAGTCCCTCCTGCTTAGAACATTAAAGATTGTGTTTTGCATATGCGAGCATTACTAGCTTGCTGTCCTTTCATCTTCATCTAGGATGCTACTAAATGAAACATCATCTCAGAGAGAGAGAGAGAGAGAGAGAGAGAGAGAGAGAGAGAGAGAGAGAGAGAGAGAGAGAGAAATTCTGAAGAGTCTCTGGAATTAGTCCCCAGAATTGCTTCTGCTATAACTGGGACCTAAAGTCATCATATAGTCTTTCTTAACTGCAGGAATCTCACTTGACTTCATTCCAAAGGTAAAGAGTGGAACATAGTTGATAAATTATTCCAGTAGCCATGGATAACATTCGGCAGGGTTTGCTGTGTGCCCGGAAATCTCTAGCATGAGTTTTTCTACTTGCTAGGACCCTCATCAGCGTATTATAGAAAAGGCGTGTGCAGCCTTGGAGTAGAGCATTTTTCTAAAGTTTAGCTAAACACCTACCAGTTGGGGTTTTAAAGAAGACATGGACACAGACCCCGGCATTATTTATATCTATACAATTATTACTACCCTGCAAATTGCAAACAACTCTCTCTTTCCTCTAAACCAAATCTCCCGTAAACTCCAAACAGGTGCGAGGCTGTAATAGTTTCATATTATTTGCAACAGGCTGTCATTCTGGTCTGCAGGTTCTGCTTCTGGTCTTCCTAGCACACTGATGATTTTCTTAGAAGCTTGTGGTTCTCACAGTCACCTCCCTCCTGCTGAGGGACCTCATTGCTTCACACAGAGTGTTCTTGCTTCACCCCCTCTGTGTCCACTCAATGTTATTTATTTCTTAGCTGGCAAATCAAAGTTGATGAAAGTACTATGGACCACTCAAGGATCCCTATCTCTGTTCAGACATAGACTTTTGGTGAGGGACAGCTTAGAGCAATGAATAAATAAGGCTCCTTTTCTATATCTGTGGTTATGGATGCCTACTTTTAAGTCACAGTAAGAGCTGCTGTTTTGATAACACTGTTATCACAGGGAACATTGAGGAAATCAGATCCTGGCTGGGAAAACACAGGAATACATAATTCATAGGGAGCCATCATCTCTTTAGGAGTTAGGAGCAGTGAATTAGACTACTAACAAGAAGCAAGTCCAAGAAAACCAGTGCTTAGCGTGGCATTATTCAGATGTAGTCTTTGTTGAATTAGTGCCAGCTGTTTGGCCTCAGGGCCTTGTGTAGTGTTTGTCACACAGAAGATACTTAATGATACTTGGTGTTTGAACAAATGTGTAAATACTAGAGACTCACTGGATGGATGCTCAATGTTACCTGGAATAGGACTGACCCTACATAGATTGAAATTAAAATAAAGCACAATGCTGTAGACGAATAGAGCCCATTCAGGTAGGGCAACTTTCCAAGAGCCTACCTCAGCGGATGTCTGAAATGTTGAGTGTAACAGGACTATACGCAAGCCATGTGACCTTTTACCATAGGCCTTTGAGATTGCAAAGATCATTCTTGTTAAGTCAAGAACTTATATTTTACTTGAACTTTGGTTTCCTTACTGGTGAGTTCTCTTGAGCCCATATGGCTCACTGTGATCACTGCTCAGGCTTTTGGGACATAATAAAGTAAAGTAAGGATTACCGGAACACCAGCACCGTGTGTTAAATTTGGACAGGAAGTCTAAGAACTAAGTCAGTCACAAAGAGTTTCACAAGAGGGCGCTACATACAGTGGGGATACGCTAAACAAAGAGATGAAAGATTTTGACATGCTACTCAGGAGTGTCACAATTTACAACTTATTGATTACTTACTTCTAGAATTTGCCATTGAGTATTTCTGGACTGCAGTGGACCCTGGGTAGATGAAAAAGGCTAAAGCAAAGCTACAGTGAAGGGGATACTGCTGTAGAACTTCCTGTTTGTTCCTTTCAACAATGTGGATTTCAGTCATTCTAATGCCATGGTTCTCAACCTTCCTAATGCTGTGACCCTTTAATTCAGTTGCTCATGTTGTGGTAACTCCCAGCCACAAAATTATTTCCATTGCTACTTCATAACTGTAGTTTTGCTATCATTATGAGTCATGCAAATATCTGTGTTTTCCAATGGTCTTAGGCAACCCCTGTGAAAGGTCATAAGACAACCCCCTTAAAGTGGTCAAGACCCACAGTTTGAGAACCTCTGTTTGAATGGCTAGTGGACATTTTGAGTAGATGCCTGTCAAATGAGGAATTTGCAACAACAGCATCTTTGCCACTTATTAGTAAGTTGGGAGCAGATGGGAAAAAAGAAGGGGAGGACTTCCCCAAATGGCATGCAAAAGAAAAGCATCTTTTTCAAGTAGGTCTCCTCAATCTCCCCTTAACTGTAGGAGCTAGTCTAATGTGATAAAAAGCTCTCTCTGGGGTGGCATCTTGAAAGGAAACAGGCTTTCTAGTGCTGTGACCTTTCAGAAGTGGTATCTCAGCAGGGATCCTCAGCCTTGGCGAACACCCTCCAGCACTGTGATGATATCTTTGAAGAGACCCAACTTTGAAGCATGGTCCCTGAGAGCGTGCATACACAATTAAGGAGGAACCACCCAAGTCTGATTTCCAAAACCCAGCTGAACTTTTGCCTACATCTCTCCTTTGATAGAAGCTACCCAACCCCTCTGGAGATTTCTCAGAAGCAGTGAGGAGCCACTGGAGAAGCATAACTTTTATCAGGCTGCTAGCATTGGGAGTGCTGCCAGTGGAAAAAAATAATGAGCAAAGAAAGAGAATTCTGACTGTCCTGCCAAGAGGCTTGAAGCTTCTGTGGCTTCGGGCCAGGAGATGGAAGGGAAATTAAATGACAAAATAAATAAGAAACATCTTCACCTCCCAACTTGTTTGAAGGGGCATAACATTGCCTGTATGCATTGTCCCAAGGTTTTCTCTGTGTAGCATTGAAAGCTGATTTTTAGTTTATTATTATAATTTTCTTTCAAGTACTTTGTTATAGTTATTTAATAAATCTCTCTCTCTCTCTCTCTCTCTCTCTCTCTCTCTCTCTCTCTCGATAAAGCAAGCATTCTGTATGAGTTGTATTTGTGATTTTCAGTTATCTTGGAGGCATAACCTTGACAAAGATTAAAAAAGGATGACTTCAAAAGATTTTAGAATCCAGGGGATATCACCTTTCATATAGAGAAGGAGGAGAAGTTCAGAGATGCCCTGTGTAGTGCTGTTCAGGAGAATTACAAGTAACATAACTGCCAGTGCCTAGTGCATGGGAAATAATAACAGTTTTGTGAGGACTGTGGTTTTCTTTCAAGTTTTATAATATGCTAGGCACTGGGCTGCAAGTTTTATGCACACAATCTCAATTGATTTGGGAAAAGAAAGGGAATACCATTTCCTGGAAATGTGTTCCTTTAAAATGGCTTGTCATACTGGATGTAATTTGGAAGTTATATTATAGCACTCACATGTTAGTTATTAGTGTGGCATTCATGTTGTCGGGTCATATTTTAATGCATCCATGCATGTGGTTTTTATTCCCAATTACTTTCTTTAATCTTCTGATGTTTTCTGTGCAAGTGAGACTAGAAAGTGCCATTATTTCATGGAAAAACTAGTATGGTAGGGAAGCAGAGAAAGGGACCTAAGAGTTTCAAAGACCTTCCAGGCCAGTAACACAATCAACAAATGTGGGAGAGAAATGATGAAAGGATGTGTTTTGTCTTAGGGTTTTGAGTGACCTCAAATTTTTTTTTTTTTTTTTTTTTTTTTTTTTTTTTTTGTGGGAGAGTTGAAAGTTGAGTTGACCACAGGGGTCATGTAAAGGGAAAGGTTCGAGGCATCCACAGGAATCTGTTTCAGGTTTTACCTGGATCAATAAAGTAGATTCCCCACTCATTTATGCGTGTCATGGAAGTAGTAAAGTGACCAGAGTTAGTGGGAAAAAGAAGGGTGGTCATGAAACAAGACCTCTCTATTAGTTACTTCCTACTGCTCTGAATAGAAATATTATGACCAAGGCAACTAGAAGCAAGAATTTATTTGGACTTATGATTCCAGGGGGTTAGAGCCCATGATGGCAAAATGAAGGGATGGTGGGAGGAGTAAGAAACTGAGGGCTCATATGGGGTGGGAGGAGCACTTAGAATGATATAAAGTTTGGAAACCAAAGGCCAAAACCCGGTGACATACTTCTTAACTTCCCAAACAGTGCTACCAACTGGGGACAAAATGTTCAAATGCCTGAAACTATGGGGGTGGGGGTGGGGCATCTCATTCAATCCAATATGCTCATATGGATACTTGAACCCAAACTAGCACAGATATATGACCATATCCTGACTTTATTCCTTGGCATGTCACACTCCCACCCACAAAGGAATAAGCCAAGGGATTGGGGCTTGGATGGTCTGATGATTGAAATGACCTCAGTCAATAGAACTTAATTCTGTCTTCCATAAGAGGCTTTGAAAGGGCCACTGAGCTGAGTCATACAGACATAAGAAGGGCTTCCTTTCTATCACCCAATTTGGTAACTTATATACACTCCAGGAGCTGTTTCTGGTTTCCCACTTTGTCTCAGTGCTCAGGGGTATTGTGTTAGAAAGCATTTAGGAAAACTATTCATCAACCCCCCTGAGGGACTTTGGGCTACATAAGGTTTGTGTCTAGTTTGTGTTCTCTCATATATTGAAGGAGAGGATTAGGCTGAATAAAATTATATGTAATTACATTAAGACCTGTATAGAAGAGCAGGAAGCAGGAGGAGGAAATCCTCCTCCCTCCATCTTCTCAGTCTGAACCTTCATGCCTGATAGTTCGACTTGAGTTTGTTAATTGTTTTCCTAATCTGTTGGAGTTGTAGTGACACTCAATTTTCTCTTCATTCTTGTCATATTTTTACCATATAATCTAAGATAGTATATGTCTGTGTACACACTGAAGGTCTATATTAAAGGTTTGGTGCCCATTGCAAAAGGCAGTGGAGTCGAATGTATGTGGCTCATGAGAAGTCTTTATCCTATTGGGAGACAAACACTTAAGGGCACAGGGAGACTCCTCTGGCCTCCTCTTTGTTCTCCTGTTTCCTGACCACCAGGGGAATATTGTTTTTCCATTGTAGACTCTCTTTCTGCTCTCTAACAACCTGCAGAGGCCTCATGGGACGGATCCACCCAAGTATGGACCAGAACCTCTAAAACTATGAGCAAGTTAAATTCTGACTCTAAAGTCGATTATCTCAGATGTTTGTCATAGTGACCCAAAGAAGATGAGCAGGACAATTCCTGACCTCTTATGACTTCACTTTTCTCTTCATTAGTTCTCTGTATCAAGATCTCCACATGTCCTCAGCGATTAGGACTGGTTCCATTACCATGTAAGGAATTTAAAAATCATTTGATTAATTAACTTGCTTCTAAGGTTCTTTCCACCATCTATAAACCAGGAATGTATTGTTGGTTGAATTGTGATCATCCCAAGAAAGAAAGAAATATGCTGAAATTCAAGTCTTTAGTAACACAGACCTTACATGGAGTTATGTTTTGTGTAGCAATAATTGCTTAAGATGAGTCTATAGTGAAGTTGGTTGGTCCCTACTGCAACACAACTGGTTCATTTATGAGAATACAAAAGTCAAAAGACTGAGATCTACAGTCTCATGACCAAGGCAGAGTCTGGAAATAATGAGCTGCCTGACAAGGAATATTAAACAATGTCACTTTCCTTCAAAAGCTAGGAGGAGACAAAACAAATTCTCTTACAGGCTGCAGACAGTATAGCTTCACTGATGGCTGGAGCTTGGACTTCTGGCCTTTGGTTTTGTGAAATGGGAACTTTCTGTTATTTAATCCAGTCAGTATGTGGTACTTTGTTATGGCAATCATAGGAAACTATTGCAGATAGAGTTCAGAAATAGGAACTGAGGCTACAGTAAACTCTGGCCCTTGCTCTTGGGTGAACAGCAAGTATTCCAACATGCTCCTTATTCATCTTTATTTGATTTACATTTTCCTTTCACTGTATTTATTTTTATCCCTCTTTTCTTCTTTCTGTATTTTTATAGTCTTTAACATACTACAAGATGAATTGCCAGAAGATTGAAGTCATTCCAATATTGTATATGTTTTTAACTTTTCTTTTTAACACAATTCCAGTAGAGAGTGGAATATATTATATAGGCATGTGCACTTCCACACATGACCAAAAGTTGCCATTCTCAAGGCTTATTTTGCAGCTGGGCCCTGGAGCAGGATTCCAGAGTTTGATCACTTCTTGCTGCTATCTTAGCAACTGGACAATTTCTGTTTAGCGACATCACACGCTTGATGGCTGCCCTGCAGAGATACAGTGACATAAATTCTAGGCTGGGAGGCTCTATTCTGGAAAACTCAAGTACCAGGGGCAGGAAAATAGCATCAAGAGAACAAAAGCACCATGATTCTGGGACAGTGCTGAGGCTATTCTCTCTTGTGGATTATTTATATGACAAGGCAGACGGAGGCCTCATTTTTAGGATGTGCATAACTCTATGTTAGGCCTGCTAAGTGCATGCTTATCTTGTCCCAGCACTCGAGTGGGCCTTGGTGCTTTAGTTAGGTTTATTTATGCATCTTCACATCTACAGCTCCCCACCTGCAATCAGAAAATATTTATTGAACACCTGTTATGTGGGAGACTCAGTGTGCCAAAGATACAACAGTAAATTAAATGAAAAAAAAAAACAAAACATCTTCATAGATTACACATATTGACGGGGAAATGAGACACCAACTAAAACAAATGAAAATATGTTCGATATTAAGAAAATGGCGGCTGTGAAAAAGAAGTAATGTTGGGGAAAACAATGGTAAGTACTCAAAGGAAATGGACAACTGCTGATTTACAAGGAATGCGAGGAAGGCCTACTGAACACTCTATGGAGTGAATAAGGCTTGATATTTCTATAGTAGCACTGAAATAGTAATGAACTTGGAATTGAAAACTCTGGGTTCTATTCTTGAGTAGTGAATTCTGTCCTCTTCAGATTTGTATGCTGAAGCTGTGACCTTAGCAAATGGGATGTATAAAATGAAGCTGTTAGTTCAGAGTGACTGGCACAATCTGACTAGGGCCAATAACTGAGAGGAAGATGCAGTAGAGATGTGTAAGCAGATAGTGTCTATGAGACAAAAAGAGAGGGTCCAAGATACTGTCTTGTGCACAGTGCATGTTAGCTTTCCGGCCTCTGGAACCATGAGGAAGGAAATGTCTAGGCTTTAAATCACCTCGCCTGTGCTGTTTGATCTATCAGTCTGAGCAGAGAGAGGACTCTGAACTCGAACACCTGCAAGCTGTATGTTCTGAAAAGTTTGTGGCCTCATTGTCCTCGGTGGGTCTGCAGAAGCAGTATGGCTGACTTCACATAGAACTGGATCATCAATGGTGAGTTATGACACTCAGTTGACAGGAGGTGAGAGGGTCTTGTTCCTTCAGACTTTGCCAGCCCTGACAGTTACTAACCATGTCTCAGCATACTCCCGAATGTCTCTCTTCAAATGCAGCAGCTTTCTTGACTTCCACACTGGGACTTTGACCTCACAACCCTAAACATGTCCCAAAATGGAACTCACTAACCTGTCCTCTGTAATGTCACGGCTTCCACACAGCCTTTCTGCTTTCTACCATCTGAGCTCCAGCATTCTAGTCTCCTGTCAAAAACAGTATATCCATTTCTTTCCCTTTGTCTCAAAAGTAATTCTAGAATGCCTAGAGATCCTAAAGACCATGCTTTCAAAACCAGTGCCCTGAATGCAGGTGCAACTCACCACCTCAGTCACTCTTACACCAATCAAATGAATTTCTCTGACCTGGGTTTTAGAGTAGAGGCCAATTAGGCCCCACAGATGAGTCTATTCCTCCTTGTGACCAGTTTTAACAGGGTTGACAGTTTCGCCTACATTCAGCTTCCTGAGCCAAAAGCCTCCACTATAACACAACTGAAGCTTTCTCCTCTTCAGTACCACATATCTGTCCCTTTCTTCTGCCTGCCTCTGCATTCTTGTCAAGCACAAGGGAGAGCAGTTAATCCCCTCATCAAAGCAAATGCTAACGGGCATTTTTCTTTAGTCTCATTTGGGTGGCCTTCCCTTATTTCCACAAAATCATGTTTAAGATATCTCATAATGACACAGACTGGCTTTATGGATCACAATAAATATTCCTTAACGTTATCTTTGCTATATAAAGTGCTTATTTTGAAGATTAGAGTTTTTTTCCCCCAGATTCAAACAGAAAGAACATTAAGAATAGATAAGCAGGCAATTATTGGATTAGATGGAAACTTCTGTGTTTCTATTAACCACTTCTTCATGGTGAGCCATCTCTGGCATTACCCAATTTCCCTAAAAATTGGATATGAGACCAAGTGTATTAACTATTTCAGCATTTTATTTTAGTGACTTTTTTTCTGTTTATAATAATGCCCATTTTGATGCCCTTGTGTTTTCCTCAGCAGGGATATAGACATGGTCCATGAACAGAGCTTCAAACATCTGTCCTCTTGTTCATTACATTTATTTTTCTCATTATTAGAAAATGTTTTTGATGTAATTACTGGTGCTTAATTCAGATTTTCCATAAAGCATGTTTTTGGATGATGCTTGTACTTAACCTTATCTACCCATCCTTGCAAAGCATCCTGGGATTTCATGTGTAAGTATAAGCCCAATCACACAATCTTGGAGTTTACAATGCTAACAATACCCCAGATCTTCTAGACCATCTTCAAGTAAATGCTGCGCTTGTTCCAACCTCTGCCTAGTGGCACATGATTGAAAATGTATCGCGTAAAAGCACTTGGCTTGTTTGCTAGGACCCCAAGAGTCAGTAGTTAGAGACAGAATTCAGATCATCCTCTTGTAAAATAGTAAAATAATCATTTGTTCATTGGAGCATTTTTTGTGATCTCAAATGCGGATCAATGATTTATCTTCCAATCCTTTAAAAACATGCAGTATCTTGATTGGGTCTTGAGGGGAAAGATCTCAAGGCTCACAGTAGCTGTTGACACACTTCTGCACTGCATTCTCCTACTAAATAAGATGTGCTATATTTAACACACTTTAATTAATGCTGAGCCCCAGATGTCACTGTGTACAAAGCAGTTCAATATTATGAAACTGTTTAATAAAACCCGATCCAATGCATTTCCAGTACAGCCATCATTTGCCTGGGTCTTGCATATTTCAAGTTCACATTGCTAGCGTCTCAAGCTGATTGTCTGTTTCTCTCATTTTCACCTGCATTCTCTTTCGTTTCTCTTTATGACTTTATCTTTCCTCCTTGGCAATTGGAGCCTTCAGGCAGATGCTCATGCTAGGTAAATAGATATGTGTTTGTGTACATTTTCAATTTAGCAAGACGAGAATGAAGATTGGTTATTTGCTACAAGATAAAAATTCAATCTCATTTATAGAAAATAGTAACCTCTTATCTTCAAGATACTTTATAATTTTCAGAGCACTCACATATGTATTGCTTCACTGCAGTGCAATAATTGAGGTTATAATTTGGGCTCCTGGGAGAAGCAAGTCTGGAGAATGATCCAGAATGATCTCTTTCTAATAGTCTGACAAGGAGGATGTTAATTTTGCTTTTCTGTGCCTTGGGAAAACAAAGAAATAATGTATTATATTATTGCTATGAGGGAAGTGATGTCATACAGAATGCTTCAACTGCTGGACATGGTAGGAAATGCCCACTACCCCAGTATTCTCAGAGCTCACTCAGGAGGATCTCAAGTTCAAAGTTAGCCTGTGTCAAATAAACAGAAACTGCCTCAAACAGCACAGAATAATATTATCAGATGGAGACCACTACAGAAAACTACAACCAATTAAAAGTCAGAATTGTGGCATAAAGTCTGCCCTCTACATCTACAAGACACTCCCACATCTAAGGCTCAGGGAACGTTACAGAAGAGGGGTTAGACAGATTGTAAGAGCTAGAGGACTGGGCAGCTTAGCATAAGATTGTGTATCCTAGTAATATCATAAACTACATCTATAAAGTCTCACCAAAATGCAAGGCCTACACTACTGAGCATGGTAAAGTAGATGGGGAAAGCCCACTATGCCTCCTCTTCATAGAAAAAAACTATAGGAACTGGAGGAAAGCTGAGTATGGGAGAAGAGGTTCTTCCCAGGGAAGAGCACAGCAACTGGTTGTCTAGCCCTGAAAACACAGACACACACACACATATATGTGTGTGTGTATATATATATATATATATATATATATATATATATATATATCCAGCATTATACAGACTGAGCAGGTTATATTCCAGAATAAATGCATATACATATATGCATGTAATAACAATTAATGAAAGAAGAGGCCATAGATTTGAAGGAGTGCAGGAAGAGCTATATGGGAGGAAAGGGAAGAGAAAAATGCTGTATTTATTTTATAATCTTGAATGTAAAAATATTTATAACAGTGTCAATTACAAAGTCTCAGTTAAATATTTGAGTCACACTAAGTTTTCAGGTAATTTCAATAGTATTTGTAAGTAGAGGTGTGGGATTAAACACTGATGTTGGAGGCATGGATATTACATTTTTTGGAACATACGAGCATTCATGCTTCTGCAGATATATGAGTTATTTGATATTTTAGTACCCGCACCTTGACTCTAAGAAAACCAACCTTTCTAAACATAGGTATAGTTAGTAGAACATAACTGAAATATAAACATGTAGAATTGAGGTATATATAATTTGAAGTTTCACATAATCTTCTACATTATTCTGATGGACTCACTTTTCTATAAACATTGGTGAAGGCCCAGAATACTGAGTCATTGATATGATTTAGGGACTATTTGAAAGATGTGTGTAGTAATTGCTTTTGTTTGTCACTTGACTGAAGTGTCCGGATAGCTTGTAATACATTAGTTTTAGTAATGTTTGTTGGGATAGTCCTGGAAGATAGTTTCATTTTAATGAATAGATTCAGAAAATATCTGCCCTTATCAGTGAACACTGGTGGGTATCATCCACTACCTCCTCCATATTCATTCTCATATTTTCACATCTCTCTTTCTCTGTTTGTTGTCCTCTTTGAGATGGATCACCCCTTTTATCCTGTACTTAGACATAGAACCCTGCCTGTAGCCTTCACTCTTGATCCTTACTTAATATCTTCCTCCCCACACTCAGCCTTCAGTCCCTCAGTTTTGAAGCTCAAGTTGTACCACCAGCTCCTCCAGTTCTTGAGCTCCAGAAGCCAGATTTTGTCACCAACTTGTAGGACATTTAGTCTCCAAGGCCCTATGCGCCCATTTCCACAACAAACCTGAGCTCATCCTCCTTCAGTGCTTCTGTCATCTGGAAAGCCCAAGCTAATATGAAGTTCTTTTGCCACAATACTGTGGTACCTCTTACCTCTTACAGTACTGTGGTAACTCTTACCACAATCTAGTTCTTCCTCAAACTCTGCTTTGTGGATATTTGGAGATTATTAAGAACTTCCAGTGAATATGCATAAACACATTTTTGCCTTTTAGTGGAATAGTAGAAAGATGTTCATGTGACTGTATTTTTCAGATCTGCCTACCTGGATTTTGAAAATTATAAAATAATGAAATTAAATGGCCTTTATTCATCCTAATCTTGGTGTTTTTTTTCTAGACTAATCATTACTTGCTGCTACATAAAACTTGCTGTTATTTTAAGAATGCTAGAATTGACCAAGTGAATTTCATGTATGTGTATATGGGGCTAGAAATGGCTGAGTTAGGTCAGAAGTACTTGTTGCAGACTTGGACTTGGTTTCCAGCAATGACATGTGTCTGTGATTCCAGATCCAGAGTTCTGACACCCTTTTCTAGCCTCCATAGAAGGCATGCACATGACACGTACACATACATGCAAGTTAAACACTCATATCAATCAAATACAAATAGATAAATCTTTAATATATTTTTATAAGAGTTGAGAAGTTGCTCAGTAGTTAAGAGCACTGGGTGCTCTTTCTGAGGATCTAGTTTTGATTCCCAGAACTTAATATGGTTGCTCGCAACCATCTGTAACTCCAGTCCCAGGAGATCTGATGCTCTTTTCTGGTCTACAAAGCATGACACAACATATAGATACACATTGAAGCAAATACTTACACATCTAACTTGAAAAAATCAATGAAATTTTAAGCATGATTTTGTAATTCCATTCTTACATCTAACGTGTTAACTGAGGCTTGAATGATACAGAATAGGCTCATTCTAGTTATTGGGTCTAACTTAATTCCCTGAAACCCTTTTCCTACTTGAGTCAGATTCATGCTATTCTCATCACAAAAAGCATTAAATAGAGCAAGCCAAACTGTAACAATACAGTCCAAGCTTCTGCTCTGTTATATCTGCTAATATGCTACTCACTAACATGGGTCAACTGACCAAGTCTAAAGTCAAAGGGTCAAAAGATTACTGTAACCATGGAGTCATTTTGACAAGTAGCAAATAGACCCTGAGAAATGATCTAATCTACTGCAAAAAGAATAATTGCATGAGATCATTTTATTTAATTCTATGAGAAAATGGTTTTTCAATTCTCATAGTCTCTTAAGTATAGCAAAATGTAGAGTAGTGATAAAATTTAGCACAATTTTATGAACATGATGAATAGGCCACACATAGTTGGTACCCGGAAAATGGGTAGTTCTCAGAGGTGGCATGGGACTGTAGCTGAGAGAATACTGTCAGGAGAGAACAGCATCCTCTTCCAGAATGACATGAAAAGGGAAAATACTTCTAAGTTCATAGAGTGGGAAGCTTGTGGAAGGTAAAGGAGATTAAAGTATGCTACATAAGAGAATGAGATGTCTTCAGTGGCTAACCTTGCTCTCCCTGGTGGGTAGGACTGGAGACTAGGATAGTTTTGTGTTCATAAATCTGTGTCCTTGTAGATGATCTCTCTGTACCTGCTTCTCTAAATGGCTACAGCGACTGCTCAGCTATGTCTCATCTTTTGCATGTGCTGGTCTCTCACACCTCTAAGACAGTTTCTTTCCTAGTCCAAAAAATCCACTATGACTATTTTTGGACTATTGGCCTTAATCTGGGCTGTCCAGCTTGCTAGGAAGCATTGCCTCCAGATAGATAGATAATAAGAGGGATTTCTAGAATGAGACCCAGATTACTCCATATTACAAAGAAAAGGAAAGTTGGGCTCATGCTACAGTGTAGAAGGGTTTATGGGCATTCAAGTGCAAAGATTCTTAAGGTCTAAGAGGAAAGGTTAAGGTTTTATGTCTGTTCATCTTATAATAAAACATGTAAATAGATGGAGCTTATAGGTATCTTATATGTGCAAAATGGATTTTCCATTTAGGGCTCAAATATTATAATTTCACTAAATTCTGTCACTGCTTTGTTAGCAGCTTGGAGTTAGTAACTATTTCAAACTGGTCACTTTTTTTTTAAAAAAATAGGAGCACTGAGTAAACAGATTTGTGGTTCTATTCCAAGAGGACATATTTCTTTGTTTTTGTTTTATTTTTCTCACTTGTATTTTAGACAAGGTCATCAGATCTGTTAGCCTGGGTCACTTCATGAATTACAAATACTTACAGGTCTCTAAGTAAATATTCAATGAATGTTAATTGTTGTGTTATTTTAACTTCAAAGGAATGGAAGAAGCAGAGAGGCTATAAATGGGAGTAAACTCTAATCATGTCTTAAACAGCTTACTGAGAAGACTGATTTGAGTCTGGAGTATGTGCTTGAGGGATGGCAGTGCTTCCTATATGACCTGTCTTAGCTACTTGGAAGGATAGGGCTGGACTGTGAAGTAGTCACATTTGAACAAATTGCACACTTCTACTCTCAAGGGTGTCAGCATCTATTAACAACACACTCATGTAAATTAGGTAGCTCTATGGCTTAAAAATCAAATACCCACAGGATAAAAGATAGCTTCCCCCAATTTTCCCTTTTGAATCCAAATGAATGACAAACACTAACATAAACAGAGATGATTGACATTACATAGTCCATGAAATTTTCCTTTTCAAAATCATGACATTTCATAACACAAAGAGATAGTGATTATATTATGTACTTTGCAAACTTAAAAAGAAAAAGAAAATACTATTGGGAAAACAAAAATAATATGCCCTACAACGAATGGAATTAGGCAACATTAGATTAGTGAATCCACAGAGGGTAAGCCACAGGGCTGATTGATTGAATTTAATTTGCTGCTTTTGATAGTACCCCCTTCCCATTTTGGTGATTCCATAGAGATCAGCTTGCAATACCTTCATTTTTAAATGAGCCTATTTATTTTTTACATCCTGTATAATAAAGTGCAAATACTCAGTATGATCACTAGTCTTATAGTATCACTAACATGCCTAACAACAAAGTAGCAGTACTGTACTTGATATTTAAAAACTTACTCATGTGCTAGCTCTAGATCCAGTGGTAAAACTTAATACTAAGTTTATAAATGATGCATTTTGCAGAGAGTGAATGTCCTGGTTAGTTCTTTTGACAAGCTAACACAAACTAGTGTTATCTAGGGCCAGCAAATCTCAATTGAGAAAATTCTGCCTACTGATTTGCCTACAGGCAAGTTTGTGGAGCAATTTTTTGAATGATGAATAATATAGAATGGTCTAGGTCATTGGTGGTGATACTACCCCTGGGACCGTGGTCCTGTGTAAGATATGGGAGTAGGCCTGTAAGCAGTGTTCCTTCATGGTTTCTGCTTCAGTCCTGCCTTCACTTCCTGACCTAAATTTCTGCAGTGATAGAATATGACCTGAGAGTTAAGGGGAATTAAGCCATCTCCTCCCCAAGTTCTTTTCTCGTGTTTCAGAACAATAGAAACCCTAACTAAGACAATGGGCAAGCCTGATAGGGAACGAGACATCTTTTTATACTTTCTCCACTTGTTGAAATACCAGCATTTTAAATAAAGTACCAAAAAATTATAAATAATTGAGAGATGTTGTTGGTTCACAGGCAGTGGTGGATCATGAAAAAGGATGGGACTTTTGCATTTATAACTGTTGAATTGTGAACGGATTCTATTCTCCTCTCACCAACATGTATTGGTTTTGCTCCCTGTTGGACACCATGCTGGGAATATGAAGGAAAGAGTTATCCCGCCTTCCGAATTTTCTCAAGAACTTTGATTGCATTTACAATATCATACACAGTCCATTTCCTCTGCTAACACCTTAGTAGAAAGGAGGAGGGAGTATCTTAAACTGAAGACTCTATTCTTTTGTTATTTGTGTGTGTGTGTGTGTGTGTTGTACTTGGTTTTGATCCTAGAAAAACATGCAATTAGCCAGGTACACTATTGACCACCAATCTATACTCTTATTTTTTCATGAAACCTCATAGATGGACAAGAGTTTGAATTTCTCCACAATTCAAATAATTGCTCCCCTCTCCTCTTTGCTCAACCTTGCTTTTTAAGTCCAAGCATCTACAGAATATAATTAATGACACAGAAATGCATTGAATAATGATTCTGGCAACTGATCTGTTGCAGAAGCATGACCTTGGGGTAATTTTTTTTAAATCACAGAAATTTTACAACCATGAGCTTTTCTTTTATTCTCACATTGCTTATACCTTCAGAGATTTCCCATAAATACTGTATCACCCAACTTGTAGAACACAAAAGATTGTAAGAACAGTGAATTTGGCCAAAAGAAGGTTGAGTCAAGTGAGGAAAAAAAAATTCTAATTTCAGATGCTAATAAATAGGGTATCTTTTGTCATTGTATATCAACCACTAGATAAATGTTGACTTTTAAAAATGCAAATAAAGGATACAATGACTTAGTTTAGGTTGTTTTGTCTGTCATTGCCTTGTTTTGGCATATTATTTATAATACTATGTGTTGTGTGTAACTTGAAAGGGAATTTGCAAGAATCTTCAAACAGTGTATATTTTCAAGAGAGAGGAAGAGGAGGAGGAAGAGAGAGAACATGCATGTACATGTGTTACATATTTTATTATGTTTGCTATTTTAAATATCTAAATAGTACTTGGTGAAACAAATTCTGGCTAGGGAGATAGCTCAAGAGATCAGAAGGCTTGCTTTGAAAATGTGTTGTCAGACACTGAACAGTTTTTTCTTTTCTAATCCTTGTTAGACTACTGACTTAAAGAAAAACACTTTAAGAAGCCAACTCTTCAGAGTTTATTTTATAATAAAAATGTTTGAATAAGTTTACCTTTATATGTCTGAAGATAAAATAAATGTAATATTTTACCTTAAAAAAGAGAAAGAAAAGAAAATGCCATGACTTATGTTTGAATATCAGACATGACTACAAGTGCCTGTAAGCCCAGCATTGGTAGACAGAGATGGACAGATCCCAGGAGCTTCCTGGCCAGACAACATAGCCACATGACAAGCTCCTTGTTAAGTGAGAGACCCCATCTCAAAACAGTAGAAGGGAATGGGGAGTAACAGAGAAATGTGACACTGACAACTTCCTCTGGCCTCTAGATGCTTAGACATGGACATGGCCAACACACACACACACACACACACACACACACACACACACACACACCATACACGCGGTGGAAATTGAGATTCATCCATTCATTTCACTCTTCTATAGGTAGATACTGTAGTTTTTCTCAGTGTAAACTTATACTTTCCAATGATCTATCTATCCTTGTTTCTAAAGTCCTGGATATTTTCCTTCTAATAACTTCTAACTTATTTGTATCAGTTATTATTTTTGTCTTAGGAGTTTAAAATAAATGTAAACGTGAAGTTGTATGTGGAGGTATGGGAGATGGAGGCAGGAGAACATAGTTCAACAATATTCTCAGCTTCACAATGAGTTCAAGGTAAACTTGGGCTACATGAGATGCTGTCAGGGACAAGTATGATGTTACATTATCTAGGCACAAGTGTATATCTATAAGCACATATGCATATGAGCAGCACTAAATGGATCCAGTAGGTTGTGTGTATGTGTGTGTCAAACAATAATAATTAAAGAAGAGGTTATGAAGTTTAGAAGGAGTAGGAAGAGGCATAGAGATATTTAAAGGCAAGTGTGTGGTAGAAATAATGCAAATACAGTACTTACATATAAAGAATTTCAATAAAGCAAATGTTAAAAACACAAGTCAATATAAAAATTAAATTTAAACAGATGCATTTAAGTTCTTTTACTTCTATAACACTGTATAGTAGTTCAGAATGGTTGCTTTTATACTGTCACATTTTATAAAAATAAGTGCATTCAGTCTCTTGCTAACAATCTTTAACAGCAGTGTCTTTCCCTACAGCTACTTTCTTGAGTTCTCTCAAGCAGTCTTCTGACATCTTTATTTCCCTCAAAGTTATTCAAGAGTCTTGAAATTCATAATATATTGTCTCTGGACACTTTATCTGAATCCACAAAGATTCATTTGTATAACCCAGGGAAAGTTTGCTTTTATTCTGTAGATTTAAAGTCAAGCTTTCTAATTTCTGATAGACTTTAAAATGATCTTGATGGGGCTGGAGAGATGGCTCAGCACTTAAGAGTGGGTACTGTTCTTGAATAGGATCCCAGCACACATACGTAGCTCCAGAGTTGATCTGACTTCTCTGGCTTTTGTGGGCAACACACACACACACACACACACAAACTTTTAAAAATTAGTCTTTAAAAATAAATAAATATAATGATCTTTAAAATCTTATAGCATATGCTAAATATGTGTGCAACTGTGAAGTAAAACCTGCAGGAATAATTGTGTACTGAATAAGATGGATATCTCATGACACTAGTGAGCATTTTCAATAAGTATCAACTGAGGTCACTCTTGTTATAGTAAATCTTTAAAGTGGTCTTGTTTGGTTTTGATAAAGGACAATCATTAGAAGTTGTAACTAAATTAATGCCTTCCTATTTCCTCATTAGAAGATACTTTGTCTTGAAAACTGGGGATATGTTATTTATGTAACAAAAGGCAATGAAACATTCGTATATACTAAAGTTTGATGATCAGCTGGATTTGATTAGGAGAATTGATCTTGAATTCTTCAGCAATGTCCTAGTCAAATGCAAGGGCCCTTAGAAGTAGGAGAGGGTGGGGACGACTGAAGGGTATGTAGAAAAGAAAGGATGGCAGAGGAGGCTGCATAGATTTGAAGTTTATGAATCAATTGGTTTGGAAGATACAGAAGGTCACTTATGAACTCAGGTGTCAGAGTTTCTTCCAAGAGGTTGGAATAGCCCTTAGCTGATAGAAAAGAAAGAAACAGATAACCCTCTGGATCTTGCTAGTGCAAGAAGGGGTATTATGCCAACCACCATGTAAACAAAGAAAGGATTCTTGCCTAGAGTCATGAGGAAGAATGCAGGTTGTGGAACACATAGGCTTTAGCCATATGCAAATTTTGCTGCTCTTGTCTACAGAATTGAGATGGGAAATTTGCTTATTTTGAACAGTCTCATTTCCATGGCGACACATGATTTCTGTTAGTTAAGAATCAGATTGATTCTATACACAGTGTTCAGCTGAATTGGCAAGAAGAAATATATCCTTTCTTCAAAATTAAATAACGTGCATCTCCCAAATGTGACATTGTATAATGTATTTCTAAACACACAAGAAGGTACTTTTCTGTTTGCATACAAAAGTACAAATGAGTATAAAGGTACGTAAAGATTGAAACAGTGGAAAGAAGACCAAAAGGAGGTAAAAGGGGGGCTAAGGAAGTTGGGAAGAGGACAAAAGGATACAGGTGACCTGAAAATAGAAAGCAGAGTGGGCCAGGGGCTTACAAGGTATATAGAGAGAAGGAAGGTGGGGCAGGAAAAGAATCTACCAAGATAGACTTTGTTTGAAAATAGGATGATTTCTTTAATTGTGTGTGCTAACTTTGAAAATAAAATACATGTTTAGAAAAGGTTTTAAGGTTTGTTTGGGGGGGGGGGTTTGTTTGTTTTGTTTCTTTTGGTTTGGTTTAAAATGTTTTAATGTTCTATGGCCATGCAATATAAGAACAAATTGTTGGATTTTGGTTCTCTATGCTAGGTTTCTCTTCTACTGGTAATCTTAATAATAACATAATCTTCATATTATGTTTTCGAAGTGAAGAAAACACAAGCTATGCTGAAGAGTGACACATGGCCAGGCATGACAAGATGTGAGTGGTATTCTAGAGTGATCAATGAGGTCTTGGTCACAGTCAACAAGGAAGCTCAGTCATTTTGAAATTGAATTCTTCAGAAAGGGATCCAGTCATGGAACTAGATCAGGGAAAGACGAGGATCTGGTGTGAATTAAGAAAATCTGTTTTAGAGGATGCATTGAGGAGAATGCTATCATTGGAGCGTAGGCATTAAATCATTGAATTCATGAAAGTACTGTGACTTGTTCAAGGTTATGAAATAAAGGGCCACAATGCTAATATGAGAAATATGGGAAAAACATTTTCCTTCCTTTATTTGTGAAAATGGGCTTGAGCTGCTTTCATCAAACATCTGTAACAAGAGTCAATAACAAAAACTAACCTTGAAGGTTAAAAGATTAGGATCACATGCAAACCTCAGTTTTCTTTTATTAAGGCAGGCAAGTCTTGTAGAGATCTCAGAGTAGCAAATTCTCTCATCATTTTGATTAAAATTAAGAGAAACAAAAAGGATTCCATTTTGAAAACACAGGGGAAACAAATTGAGTCCATTTTACATTTGCAAATGAGGAAGTGAATATCCACTTATTGAATACTCAGCCTCCACCAGATTAAATATAATTCACAACACTTGACATATTGGGATAGTTGTGATTATTCTAAAATGGAGGCCAGAGTATTGAACATGAGCACCAAATCTGCCATTTAAAAAGACAGGAACTTCCTCCTCCTCTTCCTCCTCCTCTTCCTCCTCCTCTTATTCCTCCTCTTATTCCTTCTCTTCCTCCTCTTCTTCCTCCTCTTCCTTCTCCTCTTCTACCTTCTGTACTTAACCTGACTATTATATGAGCACAGATGGTTACCTAAAGAGAAAATACAATAGTTGCCCCTATTTCTGAACTATGTGTAGGTGATGATCTGACAGTTAAGGCTATCACTCTGGACAAGGACCAGTTCATCTTCCTGTCCAGCCCTGTGGGAAAACAGCTTCACGGGCTCAAGGAGACATAAAGTTCAAACACAGAAGAGCTCTTCTACGTTCAGAAGCTCCTGATAAAGCTAATTTAGACCACACTGAGGTACAAAAGCGGGCTCTTCTGCCGCTCTAGTTTTAATCACCTCAAAAGGCCATCCACTTTACAGGCAACCCTTAAACTTGATCTATTTGTTTCTCTGGGAGCCTAACGATCTGGCAAATGGCTTGATTTTGTTTGTGAGAGGTAGATGGCTAGTCAAAAGGGTCCTCTGGGGCTGGTGACTCTTCCTAGTGAGAAAGGAATATGGGCAGCTCACTGGGCTTTTTGAATAGACAAGAAAGGAAATGCCAGCAGCTGGATTTTAGTCTTGTATCTGTCATCTTGTAAGCAGGTTTCCTTCTTCCAGTTTACTGATTTTTTTCTTTGGTGGTCACAATTTCCTTTGACAATAAATTCAATTTCTTTCAGCATCTTGTAGAGAAGCATCTAACCTGTTATCGACCTGCTTTCCACCCTCAACTACAGGCACTTGCCTTCCTGACCTGATAAATAAGATACTATTAGGTAACTTTTGGCTCAACTTTCCTTGATGAGAATGTTTCCGAAAAAGGCATTTTCCTGGGATGGGCTTGTAAAGTTTCCCTTTGCTCATCTGGTGTGTCCTATTCTTCCGTAGTTGCTTTTGCTTTGATCTTCAAGAGACTAACTTAGATACTTAGAGATGGTTTTAGAAGTCAAATGAGTCTCAGAGATCACTTTAACAACAAACTTCAAACTTATTTCACCTGGAGGTCAGTTTCCAGGGACCTTACTACCTGAAATTTGAAGTCAAGTAGGATTCTGAATCACGGTGCATATTCAGCAGCAAAACCTCCTCTGATTAGTCTCTGCTTAAAGCCTAACTCTTCAATTATGAGTGGCATTCTCACTCCTGGAAAGGTGAAATGATGCAGGCAGCATCGCCAAGGAAGCAACCAAAGAGCATCTAAGTACAAGTTATGTTCTTTTTACCAGCCCCATTGCAGAGAGGACGGATCTATGTGGCTTTGTTAGCCAGCTCTCTACTTTTCCATGAACAAACACACTAATGAATGTGTGGTCTTCCTGAACTTCGAACATGTATGTTCACAAGCTGGCTATCTAATGTGCTCCAGGAATCTAGCTGTCTCTGCTCCCATAAGGGCTGCAATGAAAGACACGTGGGACTGTACCTAGCTTTTTTGGTGTGTGCTAGGGATCAGAACTCGGGTCCTCATATTTGTGTGATATGTCTCCCCAGCCCAGGTATATTTTACTCTGATAAGGAACTCTTGTTCAAATTATGTCTTCCAGGGGAGAGGATTCTTTCTTTTCTTATGTTAATTTCCTTGGGAGATAACCTGAAATGACAGCATATTAAAGAATGAGAGAAATGGGTTTTCTATCTGTGGGTATTTAATCTGTATAATAAACAGAACATATACCTTTTATCCTCCTGCTGCTAGACTGTGGGGAAAGTATAGAGTGTTTTGTTAATGGCTTTGTTTCTCATAGAAATAACAGAGGAAGGCTGAAATAAAAATTCCTTGATTTAAATAGTTTGAAGCTGGGTGGTGGTGGCACACACCTTTAATCCCAGCACTTGGGAGGCAGAGGCAGGCAGATTTCTGAGTTCGAGGCCAGCCTGGTCTACAGAGTGAGTTCCAGGACAGCCAGAAATACACAGAGGAACCCTGTCTCGAAAAACCAAAAAAAAAAAAAAAAAAAAAAAAAGTTTGAAATGGTATCCATGTCCATATCAACCTCGCTTTCAGTTTAAGACACTCTGGACTAGGATCTGGCAAGCTGAAGCTGTTTGAGGCGCATCCACCACAATGTCTGTTTGTATAAAGTTTTATTTAAATATTCATATCACCTTATATTGCATGTAGCTGTTTTATGTCACAATGAAAAGGCTACGTGGGTGAATCTGACCAATTTCCCACGTAAAACTGAAAATGTTTTTCATCTAGCACTTCACTAACATGTTTGTTTCTTTGGCTCTAGATTGTTAATTGGGTTGTCAAGGGCAGTCATGACGGTTTAGGAGCTGGTTAGACAGACACATTAGCCAGATCTTTTCATTGCTGTAGCAAATGCCTCAAAGAAACAACTAAAGAAAGATTTATTTGGGCTCCCGGTTTCAGGGGTGTTAGCTAATGACTTGCTGGCACCTTTGCTTCATGCCTTGAAGAAAAGGAGAAATACCAAAGAGAAGAACAGAGCAGAGGGAAACTATTTACCTCAGAGAGATCTTACCTCATGGAAACTGTTAACCTTTCACCTCATGGCAGGGAAGAGCTATTCACCAAAACAGAGGAAAACTACTTACCTCATGGGATATGAAGCTATCTACCGCATATCAGAACAAAGGCATCTCATCTCATGGCAGGGGAAGTTATTCACCTCATGATACAGGAATACTATTTGCTTCATGGTATAGGAAAGCTATTTGCCTCATAGAGGGTGGGCAGTAGACCATGAGTATTCCTATGCTAGCACACGTCTTTCTTCTTGTCCTTAAATTATAGGAAGGCCCCTATTCTATTGGATGGCATGGCTCACAATCACAATGGGCTATTGTTCCATAGCTAACATCCCTAGAAATGCCTTCACAGGCAAATCTAGAGTGTGTTTCACTGATTTAGGTGTGTCCCAGTCCATTCCAGTTGACAACTAAGATTCATCATTAGTGTGTCAAAGATGTAAATAAATGAATGGTAAAATATTTTTACACAAATACCCTGCATATTAATTAGAATGTCCTGGTGAAAATTTTCCAGGAATTTTTGTATCTATTACATAAACTTTTTTGGTACCTACTATGTGTCTGTTGCCTTTAAAGAATCTATAATTCATTATTGAAAAAAAAAAAAAAACCTCTACCCCTTGACAACTTACAGTAATAGAGACAGACAATAGCCAGTAATAATACAAAGTAATTGGGCCACATATAATAAAAGTGCTACAGTGTCTATTACATAAGTATTTTTGTGTACCTGCTATGTGTCTGTTGCCTTAAAAGAATCCATGATTCATCACTGAAAAAACTACTACTCTCTATCACTCCTAGTTAGAGAGACAGACAATATAGCCAGTAATAATATAAAGTATGTTATGGAATGTTGTTTAATGGATTATACTATATGGACTCACATTAATTTTCTCTCTTCACATTTCTAAACATCAGAGCTTGGCCTATTAATGTGAAGTCCCCAATGTGAGGGAACGTTGCCCATGCCTGCACCTTGGATCCTCAGATCTCAAGAGAGGTGTTTGCAGGAAGGAAACTTCCAGGCATATGAGGGAAACACCAACTTCCTGCAGCAGAGTCACTGAGATTCACTCAGCCTCAGTTTCCTTATGAATGAAATAATCAGGATAAGGGTCCAGTTGTGAGCAATGCATGTCATAATAGAGTGAGCCCTGAGCACAAGCTCTGCAGGCATTTCCTCAGTTCAGTGTTATTGTTGGGTGTCATTCTGTTCTCTGCTTGATCTCTTCCAGCAACAGGGAAATTTATTTTCTTCTGTGGCAGCTCATTGCTCCTTTGGGCAGGGCAGGTATGATTGTTATAACACCGAGCCCAAGTTTACCCCCTTTTAATTTGCATTTACTGCTCCTAGTTCCATACCTTAAGGTCAAATAGATTCCATCCATCTCCCACTTGAAAGCTTTTCGGTGATTAGAGGTAATCATTACTGTATCCCTCTCCAGTCTGTCTGCTCCCTCAGCCACGCCTCATTTCACTCTGTTTTCCTTTCCCTCACCTCTCTAGCTTTTTTTCCCCTTTGCCCTTGCTCTGATTTCACTTACATCTATCTTAAATCACCTTTACACTCCTTTCCCACTTCCCTCTTTGCCTATTTTCTACTTGAATTAATTACATTATTATTTCTATATGTTCACATTTATAATTCTGTCTTGCCATCCTGATTCCTAGACTTCTATAAATGTTTTGTTTGTGTTATTCTGCTATCCTCTTTTTTCAGCTCATTATAAATGCTCAACTCTGGTTTGACAAGTGTGAAGAGCGGGCATGAAATTTGCCCCCAACCCCCGGTCCTCATCTTAACATGTTAATACAACAGTTTTGTGCATAGTGTGCCCAAGGGAACATACTTCCCACAGTTCACACACCCTGCTACTCTGCTACATATGTCTGATTTTACCTTTGTACATTAAGCCAGCCTGTGACCCTGAAACAAGACCTCATTACAGTGTTCCCCTGCTGAAATACCTCAGCCCTCCACGTCTTTCCTCACTGCATCATGACCTTTTGCTATCACTATTTTCTTAGACTGGCTTGAAAAATTCAAGGACATGGTTTCTCAGTCTTCATTCAAACTATTGACTTGAAACAGTGAGCATCTCATGGGCCCATGAGATGGCTCAGTCAGAAAAGTCACTTGCTGCCAAATCTTAGAATCCAAATTTAATCCCCGGAATTCATATGGTAAAAAGAGAGAATGAACTCTTGAAAGCTGTCCTCTGACCCACTCTCTTGCACACTGTGGCAATATTTACATTCATATACATCAATGGAGAATAATTAAATGCATTAAATGAAAATACATACATATATAGATGTATATGAACATAATGTACATACTTACATATATGGATATAAAAGTCTCAAGATGAAATTGAGCCTCGTGACACAGCTTCACCTTGCTCCGTATGCTTTAATAAAATCTAATTGGATAAGATGACTCAAACCTGTTTTAACACGGGTTATAGCCTAATGTCTGTATTGCCTTTCAGACCCTGAGTATATTTTTATTTTTAAAGTATCTTCTTTCTGCTTTGGATGAATACCATCAGTAGCATTGTGTGATTGACTGATTCCTAAAGAAAAATGCCATTATACTAGTCAAGCCTGGATTAACTTACCGACCATTTAGAAAATCAGGTAACATATTTATCTCATCCACAAAAACTTGGTACTGTCTCTGTCAGAAAGTACAATGTTCATCAAATATGTCATTCTGTGCTCCACCGTTTAGACCGTTTAGAGCTTTACCTTAGGTTTTTTTTTTTGTTTGTTTGTTTGTTTTTTGGGTTTTTTTTTTTGTTTGTTTGTTTTTTTTTTTTTTTTCGAGACAGGGTTTCTCTGTGTCCTGGCTGTCCTGGAGCTCACTCTGTAGACCAGACTGGCCTCAAACTCAGAAATCCACCTGCCTCTGCCTCCCAAGTGCTGGGATTAAAGGCGTGCGCCACCAATGCCCGGTGTGAGCTTTGCCTTAATTGTGGCTGTGCATCTAGTTCAGACAATGGCATGAAGAGAAGTGGCATGTGACTCTCTGGCCAAACTGTACCATCCTTTTGCTCAATCCCAAGTTTTCTCTTTTGCCTCAGGGTAATCACTAGTCTAGATATTACATCTAAAGAACAGCACAGCCTTTACTGCCTGTACCCCGGAATATCTGTGTGGAGCAGATTTGGGGCTGTTTTGTTACTGAAGCATCATTTAGCATTCTCTGACACATACATTCCTTTTCCTTCTCTGAAAAGAAAAATTCCCACATCCATCAAAAGGATTGGTGTGACATAATTTCCTCTCTCTGTGACTATCCTGTTGCCACTTCTACCTACCTTTCTCTTTAGTCACAGTGATTTTTTTTCTAGCTTTTCTAGATTTGATATTTTTGGGGGATACATCTTATCCCAAGGATTCAAATTTCCTCTTCCTCAAATGCTGTTCTTTCCTTTCTGGATTCATTTTAATCACTATCAAACTCGATCATTGTTGCAAAGTTCCCTCATACTGTGTTAGAATTCTTATCAGATGGTCTCTAACATTTTGTGCCTTTTCACAAAGCAGCTTCTGAGTTGAGATGTCAAAAATGTGCAACCTTTTAAAACTGTAGTTTTTGCTCAAATATATATTCTTTAAAGTCAGCTCTTTATTTAATTCATGTTCATAATTCCAGCATCAGCATCTTCTGTAGTGACCTGTACAAAGACCTCTATGTTTTTTTAACCCCTGCTGGATATAGCCATAAGATTACAATATAAGATTATAAAGCCCTAGAACAAACAGGTTTAACATTGATTTGTGAGTTCCTTTGGGCTAGCTACCTGACTTATTTTGATAATACAAGGTCAAGATTCTTTATTATTATGCTTGAAATACAATTACCTTTTCTTTGTGAATTGAACTCATTAAGATCTCCATATAATGTATTGGATGGAAAGAGATAAGGGGGAAGAGATGATAAAACCACCTAGCCAGGGATGTGCTAAGTCATGACAAGAGGGAAATCCTAGTTTCACACATGCTTAAGAGATATATGGTTACTGGGGATGGAGAGTTTCTGCCTGAGCTGACAAGGGGTTGTGATATTTAAGACCATTCATCATCCCATGGGGAAATCACAGGGAATGCTCTGTATCTGGATACAGACTAAATATTGTAGATCAGCTACATCCATGAACAGGACCACTCTTAAAGTCAGCACATCACTCAGGAAAAGCCTCAGCTGCTCTTCCATATCTGCTTTGTGGTGGTGTAAGTGGAGGATTTTAGACTTTTGACTCAATTTTTTGATACCATTCTTCAAATTCAATAAAGATGGTTTTTCTGTATCAATTGGTAGAGCAATTACCATGACTAGAAATTTCTCACCCAAATCAAACAAATTTCACACTAAGATGAGGAAGTTTCAAGGTTAAAAATGGCTTTTGCACATTATTAACCTCACTCAGTGCTTAAATGTCCATGGTCGAGAAATGGGGTCCTATTTGTTTGAATGTTTAACACTGTGTGTAGAAAGACATGTGGCTGAACATCATGGAGTTTTATGTATATTTTAGTATTAGTGTACTATAATTCATATATGCATATTTTTAAATACTTTCAGCCATTTTCATTCATCAAGTACTACATAATAAATACTGACATCCTCAAAATAAAATATGAAGCTATTCTGTGTCTATATATCATCCTAAAATATATAGCCAAGTTTGAGAATTTGGGGGGGGGGGAGCTCTCTTTTACCAAGTGCAGCCTACACAACTTCTTAAAAATTTAGCCTTTGAAAATGTCATCCACATATAACAGTGACATATGATTATATTTACCTCTTTCCCACCTGCAACTCTCCCTTGTTCTTTCCAATACATTCCTCTCCTAATTCCATGTATTTTTTTCTTTCATGAAAAATAAAACTCGTTAAGTCTAATTGGTGCTGTGCTTAGGTGCATGGGTATGAGGCCATCCCCTGGAGGACTGGAGCCATACCCCAGAGAAAAATTATTCTCTTTCCACAGGAGCTATGAGCTGCCAATAGCTCCTCTGTTAAGGGGGATCCTGGTGAGCATCTTCCCATCTATGCTGGAATTTTGTCTGTCTTGATTATGTACATTTCATGTGCAGGGGAGCAGGACTGCTGTGAGTTCATAGCATAATAGTCATGTTGTATTCAGAAGACAGCATTTCACAGAATTCTTCCCCATTCCCTGGATTCTGCAATTTTCCGCTCTCTTTTTGATGGTGCTTCCTGAGGCTTGCTGTAGTTAGGTTTGATAAGGATGTCACACTGAGTATTCTTTAGTCACTTATTCTCAACATTTTGGTCAGCTACTCTGATAGAATTTTATTGTTTGAAAGATTTCTGGTATTATTTATTTCATTAATTTATTTCTAAGTATTTATAAAGTACCTACTATCTGCATGACATTTGATTATTGCAAAAGGAAGCCAAAGCAACTAATACCCCACCATGATCTTTGTGTATCCTTTCTATTGAATGATGTGAGAGATCTTCACTTCTGAATGTGGGACTCAAAGGAGTTTGCCATCTGATTCTTTCTGTCATCAGCCAGGTAAATGCAAAACAGAAACAATATGGTGACTTCTGTCTCATGAGCTGTAAGCAGAGAGTCAAGTGTATCAACCAGGCTGCACAATGAGCAGGACTCTGAGGTCACAAGTGGGAGATGTTATGAGCCTCTTCATTGCAGTACTTTGTTATGAAGCAATATAAAAATAATATAGAAGTAAAGTAAACGTTGGAAACCTAGATTTCAAATGCCTTAACCTTCAGCTGGAAATCTATACTCTCCATGATCTCTCTATATAATATCCCTTTGACTAGTGTATAGGGATGTAATCGTTACTTTATTTTTATTTAAAAATGTGATTGTGTGTGTTTGTATGAGTGTGTGAACATGTTTGTGTGTGTACTTAAGTATATGGAGACTCATATTGCTGTGTACTTGGAAGCCAAAGGTTGTCTTCAGGTACCCGCCTCTATCACAACTTCTTTATATTTTAAGATAGGTGTGTCACTTAAGCTAGAACTCTCTTGGTTTCACTTAGAGTGGCTGGCCAGCAAGCTCTAGGAATGACCTGTCTCAGCTCCCAGTACTAGGTTTAAAACTGTGTGCTGCCATACCTACCTTTTTTTTACATTGGTGTTGGGGGTCTGAACTCAAGTGTTTAGCTTGCACAGTAGGCACTTAAACTATTTCCTATTTTCCTAGTCCCATTTTTGAGTCTTTGTACTGTCAATTAATGTCAATATTACATTTGGTTTACTGTTCGGTAAGCTATGACTACGCGCTAGACAGAGGTTCAGGGATCTAAAATAGATTCTGGTGATTTCATGGTAATGATGATAGTATGGGCAATAAAGAAACCACAGAATAGGTGAACCCTCCACACTGTGTGCAACTACACACAGGTAAATAGATGGCTGGGCTGGCACAGTACAAGCAAGAAAGACTTCTTAGGGAGAAAGTAGCAAATGTAGGTCTTGAATTTCAAAAGATGTGGTAGGTCAACACTTTTTATAGTTACTTCAGACAGTTTCTTCTAGGTGTTATACTTAATATTTGTATATCATTTAGTGAGTTTAGACATGCAATTCACTGCCTTCTCTGAAACTGTGAGGCCAATTGTACAAACATAAAAAAGTATGCCCATTTCACCTCACCTAATTATTCTTGAAGTCTCTTCACTTGATTGCTCAAAAGGAAAAATATTAGCAGTTGAAGACCTTGACAAACACCTGCTTTTAATGAAAATTAAAAGGCATTTCCCTTCTATATTCCTCAATGCATTTGTACTGGATTTGAGAAAATAGATGTTGGAAATGATGAAGCAATTATTATATTCCTCTAAATGTGAGAGTAGTGAAATAACAAAGCAGACCATATGGAGAAACTAAGCACTGTAGTCCCTTACAGCACAGTAGGGTAGACAAGGAGCCCAGGATCTGGCTGTGTACAGACAAGCATAGCTTACATTCTCATTTGACACCTTTGTACTTTGGAAGACAGCGAAAGCACCACATTTGATCTTTAATTTTCTCTATTTTAAATGCAATTCCGTACTTCTCTTTCTTGTGAAAAGCAAATTGCCCTTGAGTTTTATGAGATATTTTTCAGAATCACACCACAAGGTCAATTTATGAAAATTAATTATTGTACAAACATCATTTAGTGTAAGAATGCATATATATACATACATATATATATATATGTATGTATACACACACACACACACACACACACACATATATATATATATATATATATACACACACACACATATATATATATATATATATATATATATATATATATATATATTCATTCTTGTTTTACTAATGCTGACTTATTTATAGCAGGGCTGATTTGTAATGTGAAAAATAAGCTGGAATTTTGACAGATGATACCTTTCCAGGTTCCTTATGGCTAAGATCTAAGAATAATGACTATTGATCTTTAGTCTGAAGCATGGGAAGGAATGTAGTCTGTCCCCTGGCTCAGTATTAATAGGTTTCATATAATAATAAACTGTACAACTCAGGTTGAAAATTGATATTAAAAGGCTAAGAATGAAAAACAAACACATAAAATATAACTGCAGCCAGAGGAATGAATGAAAACACATTATAGTATTTGAATGAGAACACCCCCCCACACACACAATCTCATATGTTTTAATGTTTGTTTCCCAGTTGGTGAATTGTTTGGGAAGGATTAGTAGGTATATCCTTATTGGAGGAGGTAAATCACTGGGGGCAGGCATTGAGATTTCAATGTTTCTCTCATTGCCAGTGTCTTTTGTTTCTGTCTTGTGTTTGTGTTGCATGATAGATGCTCTCAGCTACTTTCCCAGTGCCACACCTGCTTGCCTACTGCCTTCATCCCACCATGACAGCCATGGAGTCTAACCCTATGAAACTGTAGGCCTCAAATTAAACTCTTGTCTTCTGTAAATCACCTTGCTTGTGCTTTCTTAGCATGAGAAAAAGCAGAACACTCAGCTTTTGAAACACAAGGAAATTTATGGGAGAAATTTAGCAATAACTAACTAGGGATATTTACAGGTTCACATTGCTTGCACAGTTGTTAGGTACTCTTAATAAGTCATTTCAGCTAGATCATATCATGGATGGAGAGACTGATGATGACAGACTGATGTCTCAACTGACAACCACTGGTGAGCTAAGTGAAATGAGTTGTGGTTAAATGATAGGGTACTTATTTCCATGCCGGCAGAAGGTCCTGGACTTAATGCCCTGCACTAAAATGAAGCAGAATAAGAGAAAAGTAAAAAAAGAGAGAGAGAAGAAGAAACAAAATCATCTCAATATACACCCCTATTTGAAAGTCTCAGTGTTCCTCAAATGGACTTCTTGATATCTATTTAGTTAAAAATTAATGAGTTAGGCTTCTTGAGAATTTTGATAATATGGCAACAATTGTGAACTAAATTAATATTTTAGTGGTTTTGGGCTATAACAAGACAACAGGAATAAGAAGGAAATGTGACATAAAATAGGATGGTTTGAGAGGAGGAGCTAATATACCAGAGTGAGTAGGTTACTGTGTGATATCAAGTAATAAAATAACAGACCTACAGCTGAGTAACCAGAAGGTCTGGAGAGGCTAGCAGCTGAATGACAAATCTGGCAGGGACAAACAAAATGATATTTGTGTTTATCAGGATTTTTTTCTAAGCACTTTAGATAAATCAACTAATTTAGCTTCAAACAAAACTATGTGTAGAAACATTTGTGGTCATGTTTCCTATAAGAGCATTGAAGAAGACTGCCTAAGTGGCCCCAAGTCATCTCCAAGAAGTGGTCCTATTGGATTGGCCCTCACAAGCCTGGCATCCCATTTGTGCAGTCTCTCTGTAACTGTAGGTGTAGGTAGTGGCTTAGTTGATTTTCTACTTAGGCATTTATTTGTGTTAGTCACAATAAATCTACCACATTCTCAATGCCATGCCTCTGAGAGTGTGACATACATGGCACAAATACTTATATAGAAGAGAGAATTATTTACCTTGCAGATCAGGAGTTTCAAAGTCCAAATGACACCATGCAGGGTATTTTATGAGATAGTCTTTGGCTGGGTTGCCTTTACAGAAACATTCATGGCAGGAGTGTATGTCCAATCAAGAAGGTGGTATCTGGAACTATGAAGGAAAGAGCTAGACAAGGTCAGCTTGCTCCTTTAATAATAATAATCATAAGAACAATAGAAGTTTCAAGAAAATTATTTTTCACAAGTATGCCCTAGTGACCTAATGACCTTGCATTGATCTCCTATTTAAAAGTTTCCTAGGTACCTTTTAACACCGGTACCATGGTGACTAGGCCTCCAATTACAATAGCCCCTGGGAGACATTGAAACTATGTTCAAACTATAGCAACTTCTGATAAATTATACATCTTTGAGTGACTATGTTCAATGTTTTTATCTGTATATTAAGGAGAAAAACATACTGGCAACAATAATTGCCTCATGATATAGTTATAAAGATTGAATATGATCTTGCATTTGAGGTGCTGTGTGGTACAGGAATTCTTATTTAGGGCACACTTCGTAAATACCAGGCTCTAGTATCAACATAAAAACAAAGAGTCACGGATAAGCCATGATTTGGTCAGACAGGTCCAGCTGCTGGGAGTGCTATATTTTAGCAATTTATTCCAGGGTCAGCCATGGTACATTTTTGGGAGTTGTAGAAGAAATCAATTTAAGGTATTGTCTCTGTCTGGTGTTGAACATAAACCACTAGGTCAGGAAGGAGAAACAGATGTGAACGATGGGGTAGATGCCACGGGACCCAGGAAGACTTCTCCATATTTACATGACTGGTGACCTGACTTGCGCCAGGTGAAAAAGCTGGCTCCTTCTGGACATAGCTACATCAACTCCTGGTCTAGGAACTGGAAGGGTAGGGAAAAAGCTGCAGCACAAGTGTTTCCCCAGTAATGTGGACAAAGCTCATGGCAACTGGTAGTCTTCTCTGGCAGGTCTATTTTGTCATTCATTCATTTGCATGTGGCTGCTGTTTGACTTTTTCCATCCAAGCACTGCAGAAATTTATGTGTAATTAGTACGGAGGCTTATAACATAAAGGAGAGAATTCTGGGAAAAGTATCTTGCAAATCTGCTAAATTGCCATAGCACAGAGTCGGATGGTGAGTGATAGACACCTATATTTTCAGTATCGGCCAGCTTCTTTCTATGCATCTTCCTATAATGACACTGTCAACAACACTTGGAAGTGCCTTTGGATTAGCAACAATAAATGTGAACCTGCTGCCATGGATATCCAGAGTCCAAGACTACAACAAAAGCTGTATTTCTCCCTACTTCAAAGCAGTTGCCCCCAGCATAAGGCTACTGCCTGGAGAGCTGAACAAGTCACAAAGACAAAACACTCTGTACCATGTTTTACCAAGCACTTTGTATTAATACTTCTTACCTTTTCTAACAAGATGATCACATCCAGATGCCATAGGCTGTCTATCCTGGTCAGTCACAAGCTGCTTATCCGGCAACATATTTTACAGACTTGGTGTTCACTCAATAACATTTGGCTTATATTTTAATTCGTATGAGATCATATTATAAGGTCAGTTGGTATGATATTTTTCACCACCAGATAATAAGTTGCTTGTGTTGGGGCAGGGAATGAACTTGGTTCAGCAAAAGGCTGCATATAAGAAAAAGAATAAAAATTGCATAATCACATTTTCCATACACTTATCATACTAATTTACATTGATGGTTGTCTTAACGTTACTATAGGTATGATCAAATTGAATGATCAACTGAGGGAAGCCTGACAGGAAACTGGAGGCAGAAGTTGATGCAGAGGCCATAGTTTACTGTCTTGTTTTTCATGGCATGCTAAACCCACTTTTTCATAGAACTCAGGATCATCAGCCCAGGAATGACCTCACTCACAAGGGCTGGACCCTCCCACCCCATCAATCACTAATTAAGAAACTTCCCTATGCTTTCTTATAGTTGGAACTTATGGGGTCATTTTCTTACCCGAGGCTCTCTCCTTTCAGCTGACTCTAGCTTGTATTAATTTTACATAAAAGGTAGCCAGGACAGTTGACTCCCTGTCAACTTGACCAACAAATAAATTAAGCATAACTTTTCTTTTCTTGTTGTTGCCGAGATCTTATGTTACTATTACACTATAAAACATTTTACAAACTTTAAAAGTCATACTGTCTTTATAAATTCAAAGATTTTAAAAGTTCAGGCTCTGTTTAAAAACTCAGTCTTTCTAAAAAGCCAAATTCTCTTTTAAAAGATTGAAACCTCTCAACTGTAGGATGCTATAAGAGAAATCAAAACCAATTAAATGCTTTTCTTGTTTCAAAAGGGAAGAATTAGGGCACAGACACAATCTTAACAATGTAAAATCAAATGCCACCCATGTCATCTGGCAAATTTTACAATTTTTTCTGCCTGTGTGAGGTACAACCTAGGCCACCTCTGGAACATAGTTTTGTTGACCCTGAGGAAGCGCTTTCCAGAAGAGTTCACCTCAGTGATGCTGGTCTCTTTGTAATCATCACTGTTTCTCAGCTATAGCTGACCAGCATCAATTGTCCCAGCAAAGGAAAGAATTCATGTCAGTGTTTCTGTTATCTTGTTAATTGTAGCTCATTCTTTAGCCCCAGCAGATCACAACCACATTATTATTAACTCAAACTCTGCAATGACCCTCATAGAGTCATTGAGTCACTATCAAACTTCCCTCTGGAACTCCACAAGCAAAGCATTTCTCTCAACACGTTTACCTTTCAAGCTTTCACAGAACAGCTCACCAAGCTTTGTATACTCAGCGACTTTTCTAGTCCAGAGGTTCAAAGGCCTTCCACAGTCTTCCTCAAAACAACATGGTCAAGTTTGTCATAGCAATACCCTAGTATCCTGGTGCCAATTTTTGTCTTAGTTAAGACTACTGTTGTTTTGATAAAAAAGACAATGACCAAAAGCAACTCAGAGAGTAAAGGATTTATTTTGGCGTACTTATCTTGAATCAAAGTTCACTGAGGGAAGCCAAGGCAGGCACCTAAAAACAAGAGTTGAGATAGAGGTAAAAAATGAGTGTTTCTTTCTGGCTTATTCCTCATAACTTGCTTGCTTGGCTTGCTTTCTTTAGAACCCAGGAATACCAGCTCAGGGTTGTAACAACCTAAAATGGGCTGGGCCCTCCCACTTCAGTCACTAATTAAAAAGATGCTCTACAGGCTTGTGTACATCAGGATGTTATGGAGGCATTTTCTCAGTTAAGGTTCCCTCTTATCAGGTAACTAGTTTGTATCAAGTTGACAAAACTCACCAGGACAGTGGTGTTCTATGAGCCAGCTACTCTCCATTTCTCTTTAGCAGACTGAGGAAACATATTCCCAAGCCTTATTGAGTATAATGGTAAACAACAGGATGTGGATAAATCAAGAACCAGTTATTATGATAGGGTTTTGGATTTTTTTTTTAAAGATCATTGTTCTCATTTATTAAATTCAGTTTCAAAACTACTGGGTGAAAAAAAAAAAAGGTTGCACAGAAGAAAGCAACATATGGGCTGGAGATACGGCTTAGCATTTAAGATTGCTTGTTGTCCTTGCAGAGAACAGGGATCACATTCACAGAGCTTCCATTATGGCTCACAACCATCTGTAACCCAATGCCTTCTTCTGACCTCCATAGGCAGCAGGCACACATGTAATACACATACATATACATGCAGGCAAAACACTCACATGCAGTAAATAGATAGATACATAGATAGATAGATAGATAATTTTCTTTAAAAAACATAAATTAGCCCAATGAAGAATGAGCATATAAATAAATGTATCCTTATCAACACAGGGATCCAAATAAACCCAATCCACATTTTGCTAGGTATTGCATTAGGCCCTTCAAGAACTGCCAGTTGACCTGGAGGAAATGCAAACATAGGCTTTGAAACTGTCTATGTGCTTTGCCTGGGATAAATCACCATTATAGAGCATTAATCTTTGGAGACAAAAATTCAGAGCACAAAGATCAGGGGCATAGTGTAGGATTTTAGGATAAACCTTACCAGAATGAAGAGTCTGCAGAAGTGTGTAAGAATTCAACATGATCAGACAGTTTGGTAACATGACACCTGAGTTTCAAGCAATCAGTTTTATTTATTATTGTATTTTCGGTTTTCTTTTGAAACAGGATTTCTATTCCCTGGCTGTTCTGGAACTTGCTCTGTAGACCAGGCTGGCCTTGAACTCCCAGAGAACCACTGACCTCCACCTCTGAGTACTGAGTGTCACCATGCCCGGCTAGAACAGTGAATTTTAATAATTGGATGTTAACTGCTAATTTTGTATCTAGCACATACAATTCCCAGTTGTCAATTCAAGTGCCAGAAACAGACACATGGAGAACAGTGGATATGGAGTGATAACTCTTGCTATTTATATGCCTTGCTTGCCAAAATCTCTAAAGACTCAGTTCATCACCGTGGAGTAATTTCTCCATCAAAGCGTGTCTTTCTCATCCCTTAATCCAAGCAACTTATTTGTTCTTCATTGTCTTTAGATACAGTTTTTTTTTTTGGGGGGGGGGGGAGGTTGGTTTTTTTTGTTTGTTTGTTTTTTTGTTTTTTTTTTGTCAAATAGTGTTCTCTTCAGGATTTTTTTTCTCCTAATGGTGTAAAAAAATGAAATGGTTAAAAAAAAAAAAAAAAAAAAAAAAAGGAATGGTGATTCCTTTGATCATTATGAGATCCCTACCAGTGATTTTGAGAATTAAGAATGTGTTGATTGGAAACTGAGTTTAAAATTCCCCAACATCTTATTTCTTTGTAGATTTCCCTTGTTAGGTTTATTTACCTTTCACATTCTACTTTAACTTCAACTTGCCATGAGGGAGGCGAGACATTAAAACTGCATGTAAAAATTTACTAGACAGAAGGTTTATATATATTGTCATCTTTAATAATATAAATTGGTATGCATCAATTGAGTGAAAAGTATAGTTTGAACTGGAGGACATCTTTGTTTATTGTTTTGTTTTATCCAAACTGTGGTCCATATACATCTACAATATAAATATATATCCAGTATATTTTAGGTACCTAATATTTTATATTAGCAATCTAGGGGTGAACAAGTTATGGCTGGTACCTGCTTTCACAATAATAAGGTATTGAAAAGATTAACAAAAAGTTAATAAGGTAGACTATGAGACTCTGTGTGTGTGAACACACACATATACAAACACATTTATACATGTGCATATATATAAATGTGAATGGGGAATCACAATAAGTCCTGTATATCTCCTGTGCTATCTTTCAGAGAATCTGGCATCTGTATTATCTACTTTCCTGCTGCTGAGATAAAATATCCTGGACAAGGAAACTTACAAAAGAAACATTTAATTGTATTTCTACTTCTCAAGAGTAATGTTTATGATGGTGCAGTGGAGGCACTACAGCAGCAACAGCTGGGCACTTTCATCTCAAATGGCTGGCAGCAGGCAGAGAGCACACACTAGGAATGGTGTGCATCATTGAAAATCCAAGAGCTAGAACCTGTGATACATCTTTTCCAACAAGGTCACACCATCTAACCTTTCCCAGATAGTTCTACCAGACCAAATAGTCATATATGTGAGACTGTGTGGTATAGGGTATATGTGTGTATGTGTGTGTTCTTATTCAAACAACTACATCGTTGTACAGAAATCTTTGTATGGGTTACATTAGAGGTAAGCTCTGAGAGGTAGAAACCAGTTGTGAAAAGATCTGAGGAAAGAACATTTTCATTTGAAAGAGGAACAAGGCTAGAAGGGAAAAATGAGTTTAGTGTGACTGAGGAACCAAAAATAAATCCAAGGTGAATGAGAGAGTGATGTGGTTGCAAAATATGGTTCAAAGTGAAGGAGGAAACTTGGGCTGGAAAGGGGTCAGGCAGAATTTATTTCTGAAATGAATACCTCAAAGGAAATGTAAGGACCCACATATCTTAGGTACTTGAATTTAAAGTAAATCTACTCTTTATCTAGGCATATAGTAGGCTATGATCCAAGGAAGTCTAGGAATCCAAATATGTTCTCCCGTGGTCTTAATCACATCTAAGAGTTATGTTGAAAGAATAAAACTGTGTATGCACACATACACTCATGATTTTTTTGACATGTTAGGTTATGTCTGTGTTCTTTAAAGGTCAGTTGTGCAGACTGCAAAGGATGTGAAAGTTCTTGCTGCCAAGATTGTGGGATTTTCCTGGTCATCAGTATCTTAGTCAGGGTTTCTATTCTTGCATAAAATAGCATGACCAAGAAGCAAGCTGGAGAGGAAAGGGTTTATTCAGCTTATGCTTCCACATTGTTTATCACTAAAGGAAGTCAGACTGGAACTCATACAGGGCAGGAACCTGGAGGCAGGAGCTGATGAAGAGGCGATGGAGGGGTGCTACTCACTAGATTGTTTTCCCTCGCTTGCTCAGCTTGCCTTCTTATAGAACCTAGGACCATCATTCACAATGGGCTCTTCCCTCTTGATCACTAATTGAGAAAAATGCCTTACAGCTGGATCTCATGGAAGCATTTCCTCAACAGAGGCTCCTTGGTCTGTGATAACTCCAGCTTGTGTCAAGTTGATATACAAAACCAGCCAGAACAACCAGTCTAGCTTCTGGTTCAGTGAGGGACTCTATCTCAGGGAACACATTGAAGACTGAAAAGAAGGACACCTTGCATCCTCTTATGGCTACCATGCATGTAATCCCACACACACCCCCATACACATACCCCCAAACACACACTCATTACTTACAGTAGCCTTTGTCCTTTTTGTTACATTCTTAAGGATACTATTCATATATATCAAGTTGACAAATCTGACTTATTTATTATGCAAATACTATGATGAAACTCATACATGTACCCTCCCCCCCACACACACACATATACCGGCAATATCATTTTTTTTTTTTCATTTCAATCCTAAACAATTTCCCTAATAAAGCCTTTGATACTTTTAAGGTTTTGATCTTTTTAGGGGGGGAAACAGAAATATTTCATTAAATCATGCCAGAGTTTACTGAGTTCAACTATTTTTGAAGTGGATCAAACTGGATTAGGAGTTGTTTTGCTCTTGAACTCTGCATTAGGAGAACTAAATAGATTATTTTGAGCCTTTGACAATCATCAGGGAGTGTAATTCCTTTCCTGATTGGTACTGCCAGTGTTTGACAGCTGTTATGTGAACAATGAGGCAGATATATGATACTATATTCAATATTCCAAACAGATGATGAATGGAAACACTTGCAGTTTACAAAAAGAAGGCCCAATTTCAAGTGTCCTCTCTGGAAGTTCTATGAGTGTTTTGGGAAAACTTACTAAAAAAAAAAAGGCTGTAGACACAGGAATATCAGGAGTGAAATATCGTAGCCCTGTCCTTTCTCTTATGTTCGAAAGCATATTGTTCAGTATGTATCATTTTGACAAATCTGGTTTATTTAATCAAATAAAACCTATGATCACTGAAGAACTGTGCAGGTCCTGTGTCTGTGAATCCTGAATTTTGAGTAAGTTCAGAATGCTGAACAACACCATTTTAAACGTGATATCTCCATATGTCACACTTCATAACACTGACTTAAGTGATCAGGTCCTGCCACAACTATCAATATTTACGTCAACTTTTATATTATAAAAGAAAAGCCTGCTTGGAAATATTCTGCTACAGTGACTGATTAGGATTTTTTTCCCACTGATAACCTATTTGTCTTTAATATAAAGCACAATTTAAAATAAGTAGGATCTAGCAAAAAGCCATCAGAGACTCTATTGATACATGAAGCAACTTACAACTAGCAAAGAAATTTTAAGTTTCAACAGCCTATTTACAGACATCATTCTAATAATTGGGCTTGATTTCTCCCCTGAATTAGTAGCTCTCATTGTCCAATCATTCCCATTATTATATGGAATGAAAGACATACTGTTCTATGTTATATTTTAGAAAACATTTTACACATTTTCTCTAGTTTGTAGAATCAAGAATGAGGGCTGAGATGTTTGGGGAGTTGGACAGTGGAATTAGGCAGAAGGAAGAAGACAGATGACAAAGTAGTTATGTGGTAGGGACCTGTCTCAAGACACTTTAAACATCAGGAGATTCAGGTAGAAGCATATGTGTATGTAGTGAGAACCACTGAGACTTTTAATCACAGAAATAGTTTAGTGAAACTGGCTTCTTACAATGTTTTATCCAGCCACGGTCAGCAAGAGAGGCTGGGAAAGAAAGTGCTTTCTCTTGTGCAGTGCAAATATGACCTCAGAAAATCCCTCTCTAGAGAACTGGAGTCTGTTTGCTCTTCTTTGGCTCTGTGCTGGCTGGGAGACTTGTTTTGGAGAAACTGCGGAGGAACTGTTACTTGAGAGGGAGGGAAGTCTCTGTAGTTTTCTTAAAGCTCTGCCTCCATACACAAAGCAAGGGAGACCCTGGAGAACAAGGCACTAGCAGAGAGAATTTATAGAAGGGAACTTTGCAAAGTAACTGTAAGTCCAAAGCACACTGAGGAGGTTTCCTTGGTTTCTTTTTCCTTGGTGAAAACCACTACACAAGTGACTGAGACAGCTATCAGACAAATTTCTCAGCCTACCCACAGAATCTTGGGAACTGACATCTAGAGGAAGGTTAGCATTCCCATAGAAAGCCAAAGCAGTATCTCACAAAATGTTATTTCCATCATCAAACCCAGGAGACAAGCACTGGATGGGTCTGTGGAGAGCAATCAGAACTACATTTCAAGAAAGGTTTTCTGTGTTAAACTAAGAGAAAAGACAGTGGACAACTTGTGCCCAGATTTTCTTCTCTCAACAGGAAGGAGGTACTCAGTATCTCACAGGGTTAAAATGTTGATTTAGAAGTTAAACAAAACTAGGAGCAAAGCCTGGTGCCATCGAGGCAGGATGGCAAGACAGAGAAATTTGTAGGGTCACAGAAGTATAAGGAACTTTTTTGTTTTTCTGGGGTTCGATGTAGCTTCTTACCTGCTGAAAAGCAAGAAGTCCTGTGCCATCAACAACCTGTGCTGTGAAGGATGCTGATAGACACCATGCTTCTTTTGTATAGAATTACTTTATGTTGGAACAGAAGAACCAAGCTTACAGCCTGGCTCTGTATGTCCTTGGGTAAGGGCCTGATGCCTTCTGGAGATTTTTCTGGGAATACAAACAAGACTACTAACTTTGTTTACAGCAATACTGTCTTATCTTCCTGCACCACTGTAATCTGGAGTGTTACCAATTGTAATTCTGTCAGGGGCCCTTCAGGAACCACCCTCATTCTCTTAGCAACTGTTTGCATATAATATCTTCAAACTGAACTCAAATCCTATATGTCACTATTGTAAAGATGAAAGTAACTTTCAGAGAAGTACACATTTATGTCCCCTAGTGTATATTACGTTTCTAATTGAGCAAGTCTTTCTTTATCTTAACCCTTATGCTTAAAATCTGTAATGAAAATATCTAATAAACTCCAGCTCTGCCTTATATTTGGCTAGTCCTGAAATTCTTTTCTGTGTAGAAGCCAAGAGTCTGGGTTTACCTAAGTCTAGGTCCCTGAAAGATAAATTCTTTCTTTGGACTTCTGGATAGAAATGTGGCGTTATGCCTCCTGTCTGTGGTTGTTGACATCATTACTTCCCATAAAACAAACTTTATTTCTCCTAAAATCATAAGGCTAACAATGGGCCCACATAAGGAGCCATTGTGGGGATTTAATGAGTGGGTATATAAAATTGCTTAGCATAGAGTTTACCATGTTAAATTCACAATAGAAGTATTATGTTTACATACTGTTAGGTGTCTCCGCCCCACCACCCAATACAGTTGCTCTCCCTTGTTGCATTTTGTCTTTGGTGCCTCCAGGAGGGATGGTGAAGTAAAAAGGGCATAGAAAATAGAAAACAATAATTCTTGACTTTGGAGTTCTAAAAGCAGAGGGAATCTGTGCTTCAAAAGGTTCTGCCCTGGGGCCAGCTTTCCATGCTGCTTCTAAGAGAAAGGATATTCCTTAGTTTTCCCTATCTCATAACACAGACAGTAGAACAGTCAGAAATATTAGAAGTCAGATTCTTGCCTAGACCTTTAACAAGGGCCCTTGCTTTTTTGACTAGACTCTATATACTACAGGCAAGCCACACCCGTGACTGTACCTACTATGGAAACCTAAATGAACACAAGATAGCTCAGAACATAGAAAATTGTATCCCCTCTCCCATTTTAAGGGGAATGTAACAAGTCCCACTTTTCTCTGCATACCTTAGTTTGTTTTTATCTGTGAAAACTGGATAAGACTTAAATAGACAATGAGACTGCCAGCTATCCTACCCACAAATCCTGGGTTAGCTCTGCCTTTCATTGTCTTTCAACTACTTTATAGCTCTATAAATTGCACTATACTGGGAGTAAGGCCAATAATTCTTAGCCATAGAAATGCAAATTGTATCAAGTAAAGATGAGCTGACTATTGCTCTGTGGATTTTGCCAACTTGATATATATTTGTAAATTCACTTTAGCCCTCCGGATGGTTTGTAACTGTGCCTGTACTTCTGAAATTTTCCTAGAAATGGCTTCAACATGTGGTCATTTTCACTTTTAGTGAGCATCATCAAATTGCTGCATTAGTTTATTGGAACTGCCTCATAAAATAGCATGCAGGTGGCTAACGGAAAAGGAGACTCAATTCTGAAAACTGAAACCCCGAGAGCAGGGTGTAGACAGTAGGGTTTCTTCTGAGGCCTCTTTATTTGGCTTATAGCTGCACATTTTGCCCTCTCTGTGTCACATTGAATCCCTTTACCCTCACATATTCTTGGGGATGTCATGGTCCCCTCTTTGCTTCTTAGTCTCATTGCTAAAAGAATTTAAGGATAGATTCAAAGGGAGGCTGGAGGGCAACTTTATTGGAGTTTAAAAGGGAAACCTCAGTGATGACAAACTGTAAATTTGACCAGGTATCCAGACAAAGAAAATAGAGAAGAGAAAAAGAAAGTTATTCTTTGACTACAGACACATGAGGGACACACTGCTATATGGTGGGAAAGTTGATTTAGAGAAAAAATGATAAAAGTCCAAGGCACCATACTTGGGAGCATCCAAAAGAAAAATAGAGAATAGATGAGGAATATACATGCATATATATATATATATATATATATATATATATATATATATATATATATATATGTGTGTGTGTGTGTGTGTGTATGTAGATAGATAGATAGATAGATATAGAGATAAATAGATAGATAGATAGATAGATAGATAGATAGATAGATAGATAGATATAGGTAGAGAGGAAGAAGAGGAAGAGATGGAGGAGAAAGAGGATAAGAAGAGAAAGAGAAAAAAAAGGAAAGATTATGCCTTTCTGGCTCAGAAGGCAAATTGCCTAACAGATCTCTATAGTCGTACTGGAATGACTGCACTGGGCTGAGATTTTGAGATAGAAAAGTGTATTATCTCATTGAAGGGATACTCCTCCTATCTCTTTAGCATAGCTTCAAGTAGGCCCACCTACCTGAGAGGTGCTTCCTTGGCCATTTGATTAACTTGCCTTATTGGATTGTTAAGGGAAGAGACAATGGCATGTCTCCTTCCAAAGATAAATTCCATTCTTTCCTGCAACATGTGCATGGGTATGTTCTTCCACATCTCCCCTTCTTGTAAGCATTCCAGTTATACTGATTACAGATTCATGTATATGAGCTTATTTTGCACTGATTATGTCTTCAAATACCCTATCAATAAACATTCACAATTTGAGACAGTGGGGGTTACATCTTGAGCATATGAATTTGCATTGACAATGTGTTTTTGAAAGCATTTTTTAATACTTGGAAATGCTGGCTTCCCACGACAGGAATATTAAACAATATATCCAAAAAAATCATAAAACCTGGATGACAGTAAGATTAAAGATGATGGACTCTCATCTATCACTTGGCCTAGTATTTACATTTTTTACAATTTTCAGCATTGTCAGTGTAAAGGTTTTCTTTTTATTAGTAGCATACTACTCCAGTTCCACATGCACATTCAATCAGCTACCAAGAAAAGAATTGGAGATTGTTTTCACAGCTTCTCTTCTCTGAACAAAGATGTATCTGTGCATTTTGAAAAGTATGCAGTATGGAGAAAACTGTTCTGGGTTAAATTGGAGATAAGGTAAAATGAGGACTTCAAAGAGAATTATGAAGAAAATGAAAAGTCATAGCTCTAGAAATCCAATATTCTGCTTTTCCTGGGGCAAACCACAAATGACATCCATTGTCTAGAATTCTCCCTGTTACCATGTGTGTGAAATTAACTTGACAGCACAAGAGCGCCTTCAAATGATAACACAAGCAGAAACTCAAGGCACTGAACATCTCTTCTATTGCCTGCTGGTTTTTTCACTGCTGTGGTGGAAAAAGTCTGAACTTCAGAGCTCAGAAGTTTCTAGTGATGTGGGAAACAGATTGGGAAAATCCAGGATGAAATTATATCACTTTTATTTGTGGTTGAACACTGGTGGCTCTTTTTTCAGGAATTGCCTACTTTTTTGTTGTCTGATTCTCCATCTATTCATAGGATGTATGTTTCAGGATATATGGACCAGGTATCACACATTCAGAGATATCTCTCTTGAAGAAAGGAAATGGCTGTGGCATGGCTGTGTGTGGGAAGTTTCCTGGAAAGATACCTTATTTACACGGAACTTTCTGCAAGGCTGACTGATTAGAATTGCAGCGATTGGCCAGAGAGTGGAATGTCACAGGTCAAGAGATGTGTTACTATTTATCTTGAACTATCTTTAGGCCCCTTAATAGCTATTCCTTGCCCACCTCATTGTCTGAACTAGCATCCTTGTGTCTAATAGGGGAAACCTTTTGCAATGTGTTAGCCTAACAGGCCACTAGCTTCCACCAAAGCCAAAGCCAAGAATATTATCAGATAGCATAGGAGGATTATAGCAGAGATGTCCCTGCTTTGCTGTAACTGATATTACCTGATATTTCTACCAATGTATTTTAAAACTGTCCTGATTTATGATTTTCCTTGTTCTCTTACTATTATACTTCATGAAATTATTACCATGTAGTAACATGAAATTTGGGATAATCTTAATCTTTGTTCCTGGTCTGTGGTCACTCAATATTGAGTCCAGTATAAACTATTTTTAAATTTCTCTTGAGGTGAGATGTGTGTGTGTGTGTGTGTGTGTGTGTGTGTGTGTGTGTGTTTGTATTCAGTACATATAACTAAATGGAACATTGAAAAACCACTTAACATCTGTGAATATCTTTTACTTAGTTAAAATGGATGGGGTTAGCAAATGCTTACATAATGTTCCTGTGAGGGTTAAACATAATATATATAGTTACAGAGCATTTCAGAACCCAGTCGTATGATGTACAGAATGTTCCATGGTCCTGCAATTTATTTTAACATGTAGCCATGAGGATACCAAACATTTCCACACATTTAGCTTCCAGTAGAGGCCCCTCTATAGCTAACTGTTAAGGAAATGTGGTTTATTTCCTCACCAAATGAAGAGGCAAACAAAATTATTTGAAACTCTTTTATTCAAGGTCTAAAATCTGTCATGGCTGTTACCTTTAATATCTACTCAATAAATGCTTGTTAAGTGAGTGAATGAACCACCAGCTTTCTTTACAAAGCATTGTGCTCCTTTCTCTCCTCAGTCGAGAAAACTTAAGAATGGAATTCCACCCTGATCACAGATATTAATTACCATTTGTCCCCCGATGAAAAGATTCTAAATTTTGATAAAGGGTCAATGGCCAAATGGAAGTTGCCAACCTATGATAATTTGCCAACAGCCCATGTGCATCAGGAGGATTCTCTTCTATGACCTCTGGGAAATGACAGTATCTGATGGCTACTGCCCATCACACCAGTCTCAGCTTGTAGAGAGGGAGCAGGGGACTTCCTTTTCACTTCCCTGGAATGTTCAGAAAGCTTTTGCATTACAGCTTTAGCTGGTAAAGATTCTACTTAAAGCTAAAACTATTGAAGAGAAAATGGAAAATGCCTAGAGCAATAGATAAACCTTTGAGATAGGGTACCGACCACTTTCACTCTTTTTTAAGTGTCTCGGTGCTAGAAAGGCACAGAGGACCAGCACTGTTGTTGCTGAATAGACATGTCATGTTACATATCATGTAATCTGAACTACCATCTGGATATAAGAGGCATAGCACTCAAATTGGAAACTTTGAGAGAAGGAGAGGGATACAGGGAGGGGAAGAGAGACACAGAGAAGGAGAGAGACAGAGACACACATGCAGATAGAGAGAGAGCACAAACCTTCTCTTCATAAAGCACCTTCACAGAATTCAAGGTCCTTTTTGTTTTAATTAACTGTTTCCTCTGGTTTAGAATTACACTCAGGAGGAATTTAAAATCCTCAAACTTCACAATACTCACATTCCCCTTAATCTTCTTATGCTGTTTTTCATTTGGGACCAACCATGATCATTTCAATAAGAATTGTTTTAAGTGGAAGAATCCATAAGAGGCAGCCCCTGCATATATACATTTGGCGCTTGTGTCTTTAAAGGCATTGGAGACTAATAGCCACAAAAGTATTCCCCGGGATCCAGCAGAGAATCTTAGGAAATTTCATTAACTCTTTCAAGTGAAGCTTGGACACTCACCTCCATGTCACTCAGTTGGCTTCATTAGATGTCAGTACCTGTAGGTAGCACTGAAGTTTGAAAAGGTCAGAATGATGCATAAGGTTTCTCTTTGTGTTGTTCTCCATGGCACTGGAGTCGAACAGCATGCTCATTATTTTCTTTCTAAAATTATTTCTGTACAAGAATGCCCTTTCCTTAAGGAACTGAAGAATGTTTTCAACTTTAGATTAGACGGTACCTGCAAAAAATGAAGTGAGACATCGGGAAGTAAGTCTTGAAATATTTGGGTGATTCTCAGTCCTTTGAAGGTTCTGCACCCACAGATTTAAACAATCAGAGTTGGAAAAGAATTTTAATTGCTTTTGTACTAAGCATGTACTGACATTTTCCATTTGTCATTATTCCTTACACCATACAGCATAACGACTTTTTACAGAGCATTTGCTTTGTAAAGTTAGAAGTTATTTAAATTATAACTTAATTTAAGTTAGAAGTTATTTAAATTATATAAGAGAATATGTGTAGTTTCTCTGCAAATCCTATAGTATTTGACCATATAGACTTGAGCATCTGCGGATTTTTCCATCAGTTGTGGTCATGGATTCAATTCTTGGCAGATACTGTCAAGTGTCTACATATTATTCAGTTGGGGCTCATGATAGGGGGTCAAGTTGTAAAGCCATCATGGGAAGTCCAGAGAATGCCCCGACAACTTTGTTTGTAAACAATCCGTAGGAATGAAACTCATTAACCATATCATAAATAGTTCAAGTTAGCTTTGAAATGTATGATTCAGTAACCCAGGAACTAGGAAGAAGTGGGCTTACATTTAAGGACTTGGTACATTCATTCCAGTGTGGAGATGTGTAGTTTTGAAAGTACTCAGTTTTGATTAAGTATTGTAAGGCATGTAAATGTGAACATGATCATTGGCATGAAAAAAGTTTGTTCAGTTTCCTACAAACAGGAAGCAAGACACAATACAGAGAGTCACAACGGACACCAGTGGTAGAGGGTTGAGGGTAGTAAATATGAAAATGCACAAGGAATTTTACTGTGGCTTCTACAAAAAGAAGCAGCTAGAGTTGGAGGATGGCTAGTCTGAAGTATTTTGGTTGTCATGGATAGAATCTTTTACTTGGGGTGATTAGGTAGGACAGTGGGTGGCCAAGTGCCAGAAGTCAATAAAGATGGTTAAGCTGGACCTTGTGTATATTGGAGACATACCTACTAGACAGTAATTTTGTAATATGGATGAAGTAATTAATACTTGGAAGGGTAGATGCAAATATAAAGAGAGGTCATAGAAACACATATGTGTGCATGTGTATATGTGCACATGCACGTGTGTGAGAGAGACAGTGTGTGTGTGTGTGTGTGTGTGTGTGTGTGATTCTTACTCTATGCCCATCAAACAGCTTTCATTTTTCATTTTAGTACATCATTCTTTCATAAACACAGAATTCCACTGCTGCTATTACCAAGATCGGACATTGTTCTTCTGTAAGCAAGACAAAGGTGTATAGTCCAAGGCAGGGCAAACTTTCTTTCCCAAGGAGCCGAATATTGGGTAGAGTCATAGGAAATGGAAATATTGCTACTACTGATTCATACTGATAGCCTTAAATGTCAACTGTTAGCTTCAGATCTGATTTCTAAAGCTGCACTGTGATCAGTTCAACCCAAAGTCCAGCTCTTTAAAGTGTCCTTCATCTGAGCTTCCTATTATACATTCAATAAACAAAAAAATAAATAAACCTACATGCCAGTTACAGCTGATTTCTGTTGCTCACAGCTGGTGGTAGAGGACATGCTGTTGGTTTGGAACCTCTTGCCTTTGTAGTGATTGAACAGAGATTTTTTTTTCTGATTATGATTTTCTATCCTCTATCATAGGAAGATTGTGCAGCAATGATATAAATTCACAGATTTTAGTGGAACATAACTTTACTTTCTATTGCTCACAAGTAAAGTGCAACTTTAAAGCTTGGTCTCCAACTGTGAAGATAGCATCCCTACTCATCACGATCAGTGACAAAAGCTTGCTTCTGAAATCTCCAAGTGGAAGGCTAGATCCAGACAAGTAGAAGGTACTGGCTTCTAGACTTCTATTACTCACTGAAGACCAATACCAGGCACAAACTCTCATGACTCTCAACTTCTTTTTCAAGGTCTCAATGACACTTAGGGGACTGAGTTGGAAAGGTTAACAGAGAATTACTTTTTGGAGCTTGTGACCATGGCAACCAGAAGAGAGCCACGTGAATGCCTACTCTGGCAGCTACCAGGACATCCAATTTTTGTCTCTTGACTTTACAGCAGTTCAAGCCCTCCAAACCAAATTCTTCTTAGCTGTCAGACCACAGGGTCTGTGCCCAGATGTTTTTGTACTTCACACATACATGAGTGAAAGAGCCTTGTCCTCAGTTCAGACAATGGTGATCGGGTCCTGAGGCAGACGGCTTTTGACAGCTTGAATGCATGCCAAAATGACAAGAAGGCAACTAATGGCTTTAGGAGATGTGCTCAGTTGTGTTGAATTCTGTTCTTTTATTACTCCAGGGTAAAAGTGAATGCTTTGTCACAGGCAGGGGCATTTCAAGAGGCTGCAAAAGACTGTTGAACATCTTACCTTTGGAAGAAATAACAGATGATGCAAACCTAAGCTGAGAGACAGTCCTTTTCAAAACATGGTCTGCTGAATGATGAGTTCTGATACATTTGAAGAAGATATTGTCAGGCTGGGTCTCAGGAAAGGAGAGAATGATTTGATTCTATTCTCCTTTGTCCCCAGTGCATTTCCAAAGAAAACATTTATTAGAAGACAGAAAAGCAAACATGAGTCTTGAAATCCCCATGTTTCAGGAAAGGTAAACATGAAATCCTCTATGATGTAAACACAGTAGAAATATTAGTTGGAGCTGACTGAACAGTGCTGGCTTGTTGCCAGAAAACAGACATTGGGAGATTTTTTTTTAAATGCCAATCAAGGAGATTACATTAAAGCATAATTAGCATCAGACAACACTAGGAAAAACTTTCATCTGATGCTTCAAGTTCATAAACAACTTAGTCCCCAAATGCTGCAGTTAGATCCATGAAGCAAGATGATTGCCATCCTGAGTTATGCTCTGTAGCTATGCAAGCTAAGTCTCTGTGTGTGGGAGTCCAGAACACTTGGTTGCACTCTAGCAAGGTCTGATTCCATTAACCTTTGTTCTTTTCCTCCTTAAATAGAAAAGGCAAGAATGTTTTCTAGATGAGCAATAGTGGCCCAAAGTCTTCAACCTACTTATCCTCAATGACTTTGAATGTTCCACTCTCTGCTACTTGCATGCATTACAGCCCTTAACCTTCTGCTAATCCTTGAACAGTCTCATGTTTTAGGTGAACAACAACAACAACAACAACAACAACAACAACAACAACAACAGCAACAACAACAATCTCTCTTCCATTTGCCTCAATTGGCTATGCAATGAACTGTCAAGTTTGATGGATGGGAGGGTGTGCACAGTCTGTCTACTACTTATCTTGCTTATATAATTTCTCAGCATTTCCTACACCACACACTTCCCCTATTGCATGTCTGTGTGTAGACCTACCTGCCTCTTAGCCTTTCATTGACTGTTTCTCTCGTGTACAATCTGCTATGACCATTAGCTTAAAATAACTGTCAAGTTCCAGGTCAAAGACCTCAATAATGTTCAGTCCTCTCTACTCACTCAATAGCCACTGAATAAATACCTACCTGTAGAAGTTAGTTTGGGAGTATAGCTTATTCATAAAAGTCATATTACTATTCTATGGCTGACAACATTCACTTTTGAGTTATACTAATTCCAGAACTCTGATTTTTCAAAAAGCTATATTTTGTTTTTATTTATGTGTGTGTTCTTGTTCCACAGTTGTGCAAGTCCCCACAAAAGTCAGGAAAGTGAATCAGATCCTCTGGGGTGTGAAATAAAATCCTCTGGTGGTTGGATATCTCCCAAAATAGGTGCTGGGAACTGAACCCAGATTCTCTGTAAAAACACCAAGTACTCTTAAACACAGAACCAGATTCCTCAGTTAGAATCTAATTCTCAGTAAATATCCTACATCGTTTAACTCTGGAGCTTCAATCATACCAAGTTTCTTATTGAAAATAGAGTTTTATTTCATACAGTATATTGTAATTATTTTCCCCTCTTCTTCCCCCTATTCCTCCCAATTCTTCCCTGCCTCCACTTCCATTCAGAATCTCACCATTTCTGTCTCATTACAAAACAATTGTATATAAGGAATAATAATAATAAGATAATACAAATCAAATTCAGAATAGGACCAAACAGAAAAAAAAATCCAAAGGAAAACCATAAGAAAGACATATAGATGCAGAAACCCCAAGTTTGCACATATAGGAATCTCATAAAGACACAAACTGCAAGTCATTATATATTTGCAAAGAACCTGTTAAAAAATGTCCTGACTTAACACAAAGATATCACTGTGTTTGTTTTCTGTTGGCCATCTACTGCTGGGCATGGGACCTACCCTTAAGAGTGGTTTGGATCCCTAGTGAGATTCTCTTGGAGAAAACTAATTTTCATTTGAAAGTGACTATCAACTTGAGATAGACTCTGGATTAAGAGGGGGCAATTGTCCACGTTTGCTTTCAGCTCTAAGACTTGATTTGGTGCAGCCCCATGCATGTTGCATCATTATCTGTTAGTTCTATGTGTGACAGCCCTGTTATGTTTAAGAGGCCTTGATCTCTTGGCATCATACATCCCCTCTGGCACTGACACTGTTTCTGCCACTTCTTCCACACAGTTCCCTAAACCCTGAGGAGAGGGATTTGATGGAGACATCCATCCATCTTAGCGCTGAATGTTCCAAGGGCTCTCACTCTCTGTAAACATTGCCCCGCTGTTGGGCTCTGCATATGTTCCTTCCCATCGTCTGCAAGAGGAAGCTCCTTTTGAGAGGACTAACAGAAACTTACTCCATTTTAAACAAGGCCCAGGTTTCAGTTTCCCAAAGAATTGGGCAGGACTTCTTGGAAAAATCATAGACAAGAGGCCATTAATCAGGCTTGGCCTTGACTTCTAGGTGAGAGAAATAAGCAGTTAGTTCAAGGCCTTAGACAGTTTCTGGAATTTCTCTAAGGCCTGACCAAAAATGATAAAACTAACATGGGAATCAATTAGAAATGTACTAAGGTAACTGCTGCTTACATAGCCAATCATACTAAAAATTACCTAACCACCCCTAGTACTCGCCTAGCTGTCCTTAAAAGGAGCCTGTAGCTCATCATGTGTCACCATTTTGAATAAATGCCTGACCCTAACATGCTGGTTGTTTCTGCAGAATGAATGCTTTTTGCTTTTGCAGACTATTTGAGTCTGGGGTTTTCCTTCAGCATTTCTCAGACCCCTACACTCTAAAATGGTTGATCAAGGCACAGAACTATGAGTTTAACAGACTGTCATTAGGAGAAATTTTATTTTTACATTCTTTTAGCAGAATGGTAGTATTTAGTTTTACCCTAGATCCCTGTCCTATCTAGTCTCAGGTTCTTGGAAGCTCAAGCAGTATTGAGTATTGATTTCATCTTATGCCAACTTAAACTCATCTTTCCATATGTAACAGGAAAAATAAGGTGTCAATGAGTTAGGACATGGTGGTCATAACCAAATCCATGAAAGCTTGTCAGACCTACCTATGTACCACAGAAGGGCCACACCAACATTGAAATGTTACAAAACTTCCCAGGGGAATAGTGAGTATATATTGCTATGAACTAAGTGGTTCCTTCTATTGAGTTATCCTTAAGCCTTGGAGCTTCCACCTGGGAAATCTCCTTGATTCAGTAATTAAAGAGTTTATACTTGTTAGGACCACTTCTGACAGTGATGACTGGTTCTCCACACTGACCAGCATTTCTCTCATTTTTGAAGAAACACTGAAGACAGTCACTGTAGATGCCCTATTCACAGCTTGCTCTACTCTTATTGCTAGAGATATAAAAAGTAAGCATCAGTTTCCCATCCCCCACTGCTACACACCTCCATTTAATTTCCTGACCCTTTGAACTTCTTCCCACCTGTCTCCTCCCACACCTGATCCTGTCCCCCTTTCCCTCTGCCTATTCTCTCCTCAGGTACCTATGTCTCTCTCTACATCCAGTGATTATTTTGTTCCCCTTTCCAAGTAGTACTGATGCATCCACATTTTGGTCTTCCTTCTTTTTGAACTTCATATGGTCTGTGAGTTGTATTGTGGTTATTCTCATGATAAATAGATTTGGGCTAATATCCACTTATCAGTGAGTACATACCATGTGTGTTCTTTTGTGATTGGGTTACCTCTCTCAGGATGATATTTTCTAGTTCCATCCGTTTGCCTGTGTATTTCATGAAGTCATTGTTTTTAATAGCCGAGTAGTACTCCATTGAGTAAATATACCACGTTTTCTGTATCCATTGCTCCATTGAGGGGTATCTGGGTTGTTTCTAGCTTCTGGCTATTATAAATAAGGCTTCTATGAACATAGTGGAGCATATATCCTTGTTATATGCTGGAGTAATTTTTGGGTATATGCCCAGGAGTGGAGTAGCTGGGTCCTCAGGTAGACTACTTTCAATTTTCTGAGGAAACACTAGATTGATTTCCAGAGTAGTTGTACCAGCTTGAAATCCCATCAACAATGGAGTAGTGCCCTTCCTTCTCCACCTCCTTGCCAGCATCTTCTTTCACCTGAGTTTTTGATCTTAGCCATTGTGATTGTAGTGAGGTGAAATCAGGCTAATTTGATGTGCATTTCTCTGATCACTAAGAATGTGGAACATTTCTTTAGGTGTTCCTCTGCCATTCAATATTCCTCAGTTGAGAATTCTTTGTTTAGCTCTGTACCCCATTTTTAATAGGGCTGTTTGGTTCTCTGGAGTCTAACTTCTTGAGTTCTTTATATATTTTGGACATTAGCCCTCTATCAGATGTAGGCTTGGTAAAGATCTTTTCCCGGTCCTTAGGGTGCTTGTTTTGTCCTATTGACTGTGTCCTTTGCCTTACAGAAGCTTTTCAAACTTATGAGATCCCATTTGTCAATGTGGGATGAGGAACTGGGGATAGCCACTATGAAGTCCCAGATGCCAGGGAAGCAAGAAGCAAGAAGTTCATAGCACCCAATGAGGATGACAGTAGCAGAAATACTCAACAAAGGGGAGAGAGAGCCTGTAGAGACCATACCCAGTGGATAGGCATGGCCCCTGGTTGAGGGAAGGGGCCACCTATCCATCTCAAAAATTTTAACCCAGAATTGTTCCTAGCTAAAGGAAATGCAGGGACAAAGAGTGGAGCAGAGACTGAAGGAAAGGTCATCCAGAGTCTGCCCCACCTAGGGATCCATCCCATCTGCAAACACCAAACCCAGACACTATTACTGATGCCAAGAAGTGCTTACTGACAGAAGCCAGTGCCTGACAATACAAATGTGGATGCTCTCAACCAACTATCAGACTAGCATGGGACAAGGGATGGGTGGAGAAGAGAGGAGAACACCAATGGAAAAGTTAGGGGAAGGACAGAAGGAACTGTATAGGATTGCAACCATAGGAGGAACAACAATATCAACCAACCAGAACCCCCAGAGCTTCCAAGGACTAAACCACCAACCAAAGAGTACACATGGAGGGACCCATGGCTCCAGATGAATATGTTGCAGAGGATTCAAGGAGAGGGGTGGCCCTTTGTCCTGTGAGGTTAGGTCAGTGCCTCAGTGTAGAGAGATGTTGTGGCAGTGAGGCTGGAGTGGGTGGGTGGGAGAACACCCTCATAGAAGCAGTGAGGATGGAAGATGGCATGGAGGATTTCCTGAGGGGAAACTGGGAAGGGGGGCAACATTTGAAATGTAAGTAAATAAAATAACCAATAAAAAATAAAGAGTAGCATAATTTTATAACAAAACAAACAAAAACTAAGCCCTATCAGCTCACCTACAGAATAAGGGAAAATGTCCTTTACCTGTTAAACTCAGTGATTGCTTATTATAAATTTCAACTTATTATTAAAAAGAAAAGGACATGAGATTGTGAAGGGTAATTGTAAACTACTAATTGACCTGACAAGCCTGGAATATCCTAAAGAAGATTTAGGGTTCTATACGGGTCTATAATAATCGTTTCATCTTCAACTTGAGCTTTTAATGGTTTTGGTCCCTGGCCTCCCATTTAATACTGAATGTTCAAGACTTACTTGGATAAGGTATGCAAAGCATAATTTGGGAACAGTATGACCACCATTTAATGGTTACAGTGCTGGGAATTATGCTGTTAAATATATATGTGTATCATCCAGGTATCACAAATCAACAAATAGAACACAACTTAATTGAGTAAGATAGGTAATTTTGTCCTTATTATACAAAAGAGAGATCTGTGTACTGCAGGAATTTGGAACTTGTCTAAGGTTGGGGAGCCCCTAGTTATTGGAATACAGTTAAACACTCATGCTGACTACAAAGATATTCAAACTACTTCGCAATGCTGCCTCTACTATTTTTTTAAAGACACTTTTGACTGTTCTTCCAAGATTCTCTTTCAAACTTAGCCAAAGAGAAATGAAACAAAATAGTCAGTTTGTCTGGAAGTTACCTCTAAAATGAAATAATTAACTCTATTGAGTTTAATCAAACTCTATGGAGCTTAATGCAGCAATGGTTATGTTTTTCCCTTAAATATCTTCCCATATGTTCTTTTTCCTCTAGCATATGGTATTGCTGAATTTAAGATCATCTTCCTGTCCCTACTGAAAAGAAATTAAGCCTCTGGATGAATCTAAAGCCTGCCACATGGCTGTAAGTCCATTTTACTAAGATGTTGTTCCTGGTGTAGTCATCCATCCAAAACCTTAAAAGCTATATTAATTGCTTCTGGGCTCTGAGTTCATCCCTTCGCCTGCTCTGACTTATGACTACCATTAGTAGATTTAATGTGGTCATGGCACAGGCAGCCAAAATCCTGCCTATTTAAAAAAAAAACAAAGTAAAGTCATAAGAGGGACTGTGCAGAGGAAAGACCCTTAAGTATTATTGATGAGCTAAATAGCCAGTTTTTATAAAGATGCCTGACAATTAATATATGATATATCTTATAACAAATTATGTTTATGATTGTTTTGTTGATAGCTGACAGCTGGGTGGTATGGAATGGACTTCTTTGTTGATAGAGTGCTTAATGTCATAGGAAGTGGGCACAGAATTATGAGAGCCTGGTGATTAAAGTGAAATATTATTTATCAATTTTTCTATACTTAGAACATTCAAGGTGTTATGTGAAAGACTTTCCAGTTGAGATACAAAGAACATCTACTTACCCCAGAAAGGGAGACCAGAACAGATCCCAATATGGATGCTGCCAAAGTCCATCTGGATGAACCAATTTTTTTTTTCTTGTGGAAATGTTGGTGATGGGTTACTTACAGGAGCAGGAATGAATCATCAAAGCCAACCCCAGCATGGGTGACAGCTCACAAAAGCTGGGAACCTGGAGCACATTGCACAATGTGCAGGCAGCTCAACAGGTTGGAGAATTTCTTTCCCTGGGTGGGGGTGGAGCCAGGGGGTTGGGATGGGGAGTCATTTTGGCTTGAGCCTCTTCCAGGCAGCTCTATTGCCCCTTGTTTCTCCTAGGCTGGTCTCTGTTTACTTCAGGAAGCTGGGCTTCTCTGAGGAATCCTTTTCACCAGTCTTTACAGTTTATTTACTCTTTGGTAGGGAGGAGCCTTATAAATCTAGTCAGTTTCAGGGATTTTTTAAAAGCTATTTTGAGTCGTTTACTTTCTGTCTCAAGGAGCTTCCCTGCCGTATTTTATCTTTAGAACATTCTGTGTTTCATCTCCCTGTAAACATGTTTTACCAACTTTTTCTACAACATGAAATATCTCTATCTGAAAACAAAACAAAACAAAACTGTTACACAACACAAGAAAAATAATTAAATATATCAGTTGTTCATATATCTTGAGATAAATAAAGTAAGCATAGTATGAACTAGGTCTTCTGTCTCTTTTAAAAATATGCTTCATTGAATTTTATAGACAATGGAAAAGAGATGAAACACCATGTCCTCTTCTCCAATTATTCTATTTGACATAGAATTTGTTTGTGTGTTCCGAGTGTTAGAATCTAAGCTGGGCATGACTTTCAAAGTTAATATGAATACTCACATCAGTGGTTATTGACTCTCACTGTGTACTACACACAAATCATTTTAAAGTACACCAACATCCTAAAGATTGTAAGCCAAGCATTACATATGTATATACCCATACACATAAGAACTATAGGAATAAGAAGCAATGTGGGAAATCAGGCAACATCATCTAATCGTGCAGAAAACGTGGAACATTGTGTTTGGTGGGTAACTTGAGTGACTTAATTTTTATCTTCATGATGGTTGCATGAGATGGATGCTACTTTGCTCTGTGTTAATGCTAATCCTTTCAGAAGACCAGTGTTCTGGTGAGTGACAAAGCCAGAATAAGCGTCTGAGATTTTAATTTCACCATCTATCACCTTTCACTGTAACAAGAAGCTGCCTACAAGGGCTCAAAGTAAACATGAGTACTGTACAAGACTTTGAAAGAGGGATCTGACTTTCAGAAAGAATGCCTGTATCAAAAGAAATGATTCATTCAGATTCCAAAGCTACAGTTTTGACGTGAGAAGACAGAGTAGGGTCTGATTATGACAGGCATGTGATAATACATATTCTGCTAACACAGAGTGACATATTCTTACATGACTTCAAGAGAAACAAGACTTATGCATGTGTGACACTGAAGATGAACATATGAAAAAGAAAAATTTTGTCTAGCTAATTAAATTTCTCCTCCCCAAAATTAACATATGAGTGGGTCTTACTATATTATGATTAGTATCCAGACAGGAAAGTGGAATTAGACATATTCACATCTGTGGTAAATAAGGGAAGGTATCTGCAAGCCCCAAAGATGTTTATATGCAAACCAGAGAAAGACATTCAGATTAAATCCTTACCTCACTATTCAGAAGGATCCAGTTTCCTGATACCCTGGTCTTGGAATTCTAATCTACAGAAAAATTTTTAAATAAATTTCTGTTGCTAAATAGGCCTAGCCTGGTGTACTTTAATTTAGCATAAGCAGTATATTGTGAAAATCTGCTGCTCAATTCTTCCAAGGTCCTAGTAGAAACAGACTAAGACTACAGCTCAATAAACATTAGTATCTTCCAGCCATAATCTAGCCTCATCATTCACACTTAGTACTTTTGTCCGTGAACAGTATTCAGTTTGCTTCATTCATGAATGATATCTTGGCATGTTAAACCATTAATCATCGTTCATCTGGAAATTCTTGTTATACCATATAATGAACAAATCAAAGCATCTTCCTTTGTCTCTTTGTTTATATAAATTTAATCATCCCTTTCCATGTCCATTCATTTTTACTTCATTTCATGTTTCCTTTTCTTTCTCTCCTTTCAAAATGCTACTTAGGATTGAACACTTTGGTTTTTATTTGGGTCTCATATTTTATGTGGATCTTGTGTCCTTGAATATAATGAATATGAAAGTCCTTGAAAATAACAGGAGGAAATAGTGGCTTCTGTTGGAGTTTTTTTGAAGAGCAGCAATGAGGAGCTATCAGAGCCATAGTTTGGACAGAGGAGGAACTGCACAACAATCAAAGGTGGTTGTTTTCTGCCGTGAAACTCCTTAGGTTGTAGTCCTTGAGAAAATAGGAGAGAATTGATCTGGTCCCAGTGTCCTGAGCATGGAGGCTTTTAGTGTTTTTCATGTGAACAATGTTCACTGGTAGAGTCCAGGACTGAGGAAGAGCATGTCATGTTCTTCCCTTAGACAGATAAGGAGAACTTTAGAGAAAATGCTATCTCTGAACTTCATAGACAGGGTAACATTGTTTCTAGGGCTGCTTTTTATTTCAAACTTCCCAGCATGCCAAATGGCAATATTTGGGAGCATTATTCTTTTAGCCCAATGTCCCTTATCCAAAATTTAGGATTTTATGTACAAAATCATCAATGACTCAGACATAGCCTATGCATAAAAACATGTAATTTTCTACATGCAGAGTTATTGAGACCTCTTTTTGTCTTTCTATCAACAGTGTTATGACAACAGTGTTCATATTATAATCATAGACCACAAACACTGTACAATTCAGGTATAGTAACAATCAACTTTATTTTTTTTCAAAACAACTGAGATTAAATGACTCAGGATAATAAACTAGGACAGGCTTTATGTGTTTTAGCAGTGAACTGTCTTTTAATTTCTGGTGTTAAAGAATTAAACTAACATTGTTTTGTTTTCATATTGTTCTATTACCAATTAAATGTTTATTATTTCTCTTCCTCTTCTACACTGGCAGCTTAAAAAATGTAAAAATATGCCAATGTTGTCTAGTGTGTTACTTACTTGAGATTCAGTTCTCGAAAGTCATCTTAAGTCCTTGTGTAAGTAGATAATGATGATGATGATGATGATGATGATGATGATACAGGATATTTCATAAGCATCTCTTGGAAGAATAAGAGGATTCTTTGTCAGTTTTAGTAAGAGAAAGATGAAGAAAATGTCTCATAGAAACAGATTAATTGGCTAGAATTTGAGCTTGCGTTTAAGAAAGTTCTTATAAGTGCTTTGAGGCATACTTATTTATCTAGATCAAAACCATGTTAATTACTAAAGGTGAGAATAAATGTCAGACATGTAAAAAGGAATAAACATGTAGAAACACTAGGCTGAAGCCTCAAGGGAGACTTGAGGCTTTATTTTGACTCAACCATACAGTACTGTATTTTGCTAATTTGCATGTAAATGAAAGCATAGTGCCCCTCCTCTTCAGAAGTGAGAATGGATAAAGACAGTAGACAGCAATATATTAATATCTTATTCCAATCATAGTATAACTTAGATTTTGAATCAAATGGTTTTCCTGGAGTTTGGTTCCTAGTACCCCTATTATGTCACAAAAAAAAAAAAACAAAACAAAACAAAAAAAAAAAACAAAAAAACAAAAAAAACAAAAAAAACCCAAACAAACAAACAAACAAAAAACCCCTGTAACTTTAGCCCCAGAGATCTGTCGCCTCTTTCTGGCCTCTGTAAGGACATACATGCACATACAATTATATCCAGAGAGATAAACAGAAAAGTGCTTTTCTGTAGACCTTCTTTGGACAAGGGCTCATTTTGTGACCTAATGTGCCTTACTAGTCTTCCCCGTTCCTATCTGTGGGACAGAGCTCTTCAAGCTCTTGAGTGGTGGGTTGTTTATTTCCTTCATGTCTTAAGGAGACAGGACACATACACCGCACACAGAAAACTGTAATGTAATATAAAGATTTATAGTCAGAAGAAGGGATGCTACAGGGATGCCAAAATAAATAACACCCGGAGAGCTCACTTGACTGTTCTGGAAATTCAAAGCTTTATTTATTCTCTAAAGTTTCTTTGTTTGGGCAGATAAGGTATTTTTCTATCATCTCCCCAGTCTCCTCAATAAACAAGCTTCTGAATGCCTCGTGTGGGCTGAGGACAGAATATAGAGGCGAGAATAATAGAGAAAAAGTCTCTGTGGCTCTTATCGTGTCCTTATTTGTTGTCTTTCCTGGCTGAATTGCTTGTGAATTATTCTATGATTATTTGTCTCATGGCAAAAGTAAAGGGAATAAAGTGGCCTCTTTTAAATGAGATTCTAAATGGCCTTTTCCTATTAACTCAGCTCCTGTGCTTACATTACTAAGTATGAAATACAGGAGGGGGAGGGGCCCTGCTGCTTCATAGACAATGTCAGTGATCCCGCCGCTTATTTGGCCTCTATTACTTGTGATTTAAAAATAAAATAAATTCCGGACACATTTGATTTCTAGGGTAGGAAAGCCAGGCGGTTTAACATTACGTTCCTAGTCAAGAGAGGAAATCTAAATGAGCGTTTGAACACTGCACAATTAGATCATTGATTTTGTGTGCTTGGAGGCATGGGTCACACTACAGGAGCTTTAAATGATGATTCCTGCTGTGAAAAATGTAAAAGACAAGACTTCGTAGCCAATGCCACAGCCACATTTCTCATGTGTTCTGTCCTGACTGGCCGAGTCCTGAGTCTGCGCATGCCTGCTCTGTGAGTTTAACCAAGACCACCTGGACCATGAATGAGCACACACTGGATTTCATTAGGTTGAACTACAAACTTTTATTTTTCAGGTAGTTTAGAACAAACAAAGTATGGTATTTTAAAACTTTTTCTTGTTTTTTCTTAAATTTTCTTTAAAACACACTACACACACACCCTACCCCACCCCACGCCTCACACACACTTAGTGTCCTGGAGACACTAAGTTGGTGGTTTCTTGCCTTTCCAGTTGTCATTGTTTGGTCCAGAGAATTCGCTATTCAAGTTCAAGGAAATATTAGTGAGATTCACAGCCGTTTCAGGGACTTGGTACTTAAGGGCAAGCAAGTAAGAGAAGAAGGCTATCACAGATGCTATGTGCCATGCTAGTACCTGAAGAGGGAGATGTCGATTTCCGAATTGGTTCTTTATTGTGTTAATAAAGGAGGTGGAAGCCAATTACTGGACAAATGAAAAAAAGGCGGGACTTCTAGGTCCCAAGAGGAGGAAAAGGGAGGGAGATAAAGGTTTTTGGATAAGGTTTTGGAGCGAGTAAGAAGCAGCAGACATACAGGTCTCTTGAGACCCCTGGGGTTTGTAGCCTACACCACAAGGGGGGGGTGGAGGGAAGAAGATGGAGGGAACTAGTTGATAAGATTAGGGCAGAAAATTCTTCATCCAACCATTGAGTTATCTAGCTACTTTTAAAAATAATAAAACTGTCTAGTGTTTTCCATCCGTGGTGCTAAAGTGGGCAGGTGGAGGAAGCGGGCAGCCGGGGCGGTTATTGGCAGCTTGGTGAAGCTAGCCATGAGAGGCTGGGGGAGCGATTGCTAACTGGCCATAGCTCTAAGTTGGGAACTTGGGCTAGCAGGGGCTTGATCTCGGAGCTAAGCTGAGAGCACGTCCCAGGAGCAAGCATGTTTTTAAAATTACACACAAGTAACCAATGGATGTCATGCTGTAGTACAAGAGCAGGCACAGCTCGTGAGGCAAATGGCTGCTGATGAGAGTGTTCTGTTCACCTGTCCCATAGACTCTGCCACCACCTACATTCAGCAAGGCATCTCTGGCTTGAAGATGTACGTACTCCCTGAGTCTGTGCATTCCGCTCATCGAAGGCTGTGGTGACCAGACTGTTGTGTATTGGAGATAGCCTGTCTTCCAGATATTCATGTGCTAGAAATTTGGTGTTGGGAGGTAGGACCTGTGATTGGGTTAATGTTGTTCTCATAAAAAGAGTCCTTGTTTTTATAGGAACCAATAAAGCTCTCCACGCCTCCTATCACACCATTTATGTTTGTCTTATATAAGATGCTACATGCATGGCTGACTGTTGGCTTAGAAGATGTGCTGCCATTCAAGTTATTTCGATATAGAGAACCTTCTCCAGGTGCCACTAACATGCTGTTTGGACATTCTAGCTATCACAATTATAACCCAAATAAACCTCTTCTCACATCTGAGTCAACATCAGGTATTCTCTTAGAGCAATACAAAATGATTGAAGACAGGGCGCTACAGAAGTACATGAAAAATAAACTCTCCAGTGAAAAGAGCAAAGGAGTCAACTTTGTTGACTGTGTTGGCTAGTTTTATGTCAATTTGACTCAGGCTGAAGTCATCTGAGAGGAGGGAGCCTCAACTAAGTAAATCCATAAGATCAGGCTGTAGAAAAGCCTTTAAGGCACTTTCTTAATTAGTAATTGATGGAGGAGACCCCCCCTTCCCCCAGCCACTGTAGCTGCTATCATCCCTGGGCTGATGGTTCTGGGTTCTATAAGAAAGCAGGCTGAGCAAGCCAAAAAGAGTAAGCCAGTAAGCAGTGTTCTTCCATGGCCTCTGTATAAGCTCCCGCCTCCAGGTTCCTGCCTTGTTTGAATGTCTGTTCTGACTTCCTTTGATGATGAACAGCAATATGAAATTGTAAGCCAAATCAACTTTTTCCTCCTCAAGTTGCTTTGGCTGTAGTCTTTTATCACAGCAATAAAACTAGGACAGCCACCATAGTTGCACTTAAGAAGCTGATGACATCTTTAAGATGCAAGGATGAAAAAAAGAGTAGGGGAAGAGGAGAGCAGAGGAACAAGGTGAGGAGGTCTTATACTTAAATGACCTCACTATAAACTCTACAGGAGAGAGGCCCAGCCCCTCCCATCTTAATCTTCATCTGAATGCCCCTTCCTCTTTTTTTTTTTTTTAAACCTTCACATACTTCATTTCTTAGCATCCTAGTGGCTAAAATTCTCCCCTTGTCTTGGTAATTTATTCAGCTAGAATTTTTTTGATACCCCTCCCCTCCTTTTTAAAACCTACTGTTTTACCTCAACAGAACGGAAAATGGGGTCTAGAATTAGACTCTAAAACAAGCTTAAGCTGGCATTAGTATTTGATAAAGCGGCCACAGCATTTCAGCGAGGACAGCTGACTGTTTCAGGAATAATAGCTGCACATTCAGTTATTCCTCAAAGGCTACAAGGGATACAAAAAAGACAATAACATGTTCTAGAATAAAACCATAAGGATGAACTAGAGAAATGGCTTAGCTGTTAAGAGTGTGTACTGTTCTTCTGGAGAACATGTGTCAGATGGCTCACAACCACCTGTCACTCCACGTCCAAGAATCCAGCAACTCCTTCTGGCTATTGTGGACCCTGCATTCACATGCACCACCCTGCACATGCATAAATATAATACAAAATTAGAATAGAAAATCTTAAAAATGTCAACACCAGTCTCACTTGACCTAAATGTAATAATACTCTATATGAGGAAATTAATGAGTGAAGTAAAAAAAAATAACACAAGGGTAACAATGCATAGAAGACATTGCCAATACATGTGAAAGAGATTTCATAGACTATAAAAATGAGACAATTAAAACTACTTTTAAAAGTCACTTTTACTCATAAGGAAAAGCACAAGTGAAATCTATAGAGCTGTCACTATCTCTTGTTGCTTGGCAAAGATGTTATTGGTTAATGATACTCCAAAGTGAGTGTGGGAAGAGCCTCCTAAAGTCCCCACAGGAACAAAACGAGGAAGAGTTGTTTCTGACAACTGAGTGACAGCTTTCAAAATCAAAATCTTATCTAGTTTGAGTTAGGATTTATTTCATGGCCACTAGTATCAAAAGATGATTGCATAAGAAGTCACAGCCAAATACTGGAAACAAGCTATTTTGTAATAAGAACATTAATACAACATCCTTAAAAATACCCATTTGGGACTCTTTTCTTCTACTGGCTTGCCTTGTCCAGCTTTGATATAAGGCCTTGTCTTACTGTACCTCTTTTTGTCCTGTTTGGTTGTTATGTCTTGGAGGCCTGCTCTTTTCTGAAGGGAAACAGAGAAGTGGATTTGGGAGAGAGGGAGCTAGTGGGAACTGGCGGGAGTGGAGGGAAGAGAAACTGTGGTTGAGATGTATTGTATGAGAGAAGAATATATCTTCAATGGAAAAAAACCTCATGGTATAGAAATCCCAAGTACATATATAATATTGAAAAATGAGGTGTAGGTGTGTGTGTGTGTGTGTGTGTGTGTGTGTGTGAGAGAGAGAGAGAGAGAGAGAGAGAGAGAGAGAGAGAGAGAGAGAGATTAAATGCGTGCATGTGTTAAAGAAAAGCAAAATATAGTTAGACATGTTGTATTACTTTTCTAGCTGATGAGATAAAATACCTGAGAAAAGTAACTTAGGGAAGGAAGTATTTATTTTGGGCTATTGCTTGAAGACCCTGTGCATCCTGATATGGAAGGTGTAGCAGTAAGAGCATGAAGGGCTTTGCACATTGCACATCACAGTAGGCAGTGAGAAGAGATGAGTGCTGTTGTTAAGTTCTCTTTTCATTCAGATCCAGGCCCCAAACCATGGGACATAAGCCTCCAGGCCTGTCTAGGATGGATTTTCTAGACTAGGTAAATTGAAGTTGGAAGACCCACCTAAAATGGGTAGCACCACTTTGGGTGGAATAAAGCAAAGAAAGCTGGCTAAGTACCAGGACTCACCGTTCTGTGCTTCCTGACTGTTGATGCAGTGTGAATGGCTGCCTCAAGCCACTGTTACTATGCTTTGTCTATCACAATGGACAGTGCCCTTGTAGTGGCAGCAGAAGTAAACCTTTCCCACTCAATTTGATTTTATCAGGATTTTTTGTCTCAGCAATGAAACAAAGGAAACAATGTTTTCTTTATGTTCAGTGAGGTCAAGTTGCTAGCTTGAGGATTGCCAGGATTGAGATGTGGTTGAAATGTTTAAACCTTGAGCATAGGCAAACGTTACAAATGGGACTCTTATTCTTTTTTTACTCTTAGAAGTATTTTTGAACCACCAATCACTACATCAGCTTATATAGCTTACCTGTTATATATAACCAAATCCTGTGATTCTGAGTGGGAACTCAATGGCCTCCTGGAGTGGAAATGATGCTGACTGATGCAAGGTAGATAGAGACAGGCTACCTCCGTTTCTCTAGCCTTCTGGTTCAGTGACTCAACCAAGTGGCCCTGCAGGAAGCAAAGACTTTGTCAGGCTGGAGGATGAATGCAAGAGATAGCAATTGCAAAAGGGCAGGAAAAGGTAAGCTCCAATAATGACTTGTGACATGAGCTGACAAGACCTGAAACCATCTGAGATTGAGAAGAATGAAAGGGAAGACAAGACAAACAATGGGATGTGCTGGATGCTGCAAATAGCTGCGGATTCCATCAAATGGAATCTATTTAGAAAGTGAGCATGTAAAGAAACCGAACAAGCTTATGTCAAGGCTCTGACAGAAAGTAAGGCAGAGGAAGGCATATGAACGAAGATACCCCATATGCCCAAGGTCACACAGGAAGTGTGTGGCCCAGGCTGTCCCTAAGCAGGTTTTCTTGGACAATATTTGCAAGACTACTTTAGAGGAATAGCTCTTTTTATCTTGGCTCATCAAAAATCTCATTGTGTTTTCTTTTGTTCAAACTTAAGAAAGGCATAGTTAGTGCTAGCTCCCCGAAATCTCCAACTCGTGGAAAGCAGACAATCTACCAAGCTCTTCTTAAAAGCATTGCCTTGAAGGCTGAGTTAACCTGTTGATGAGCTCTCTAAGCCAGGGCAGGTCGTAGATTCCCAAGGTGCTCAGAAGTTTCAGCTAATGGCAATCATCTAGGTTCAAAGTGGAAAGCAAATTTGTGTAGATTTTCACATTCTCCTGTCACCATCACAGGAGACTCTGGGCCTACTGTAATATGAGAAAACAAAACAAGCTACCTAATGAACCATCTATCTACCTACCTACCTAACTACAAATGTATAAGCAGGATGGACCAGAGTAGAGACTCAATTAACAGAAGCAATACTTCACAGGATGTGTTTAATCACCCACCCAAACAGAGCAGAGCTGCAGCTTGGGGATTCCTGTGATATTTATGCTTCTTTGAAGAAAGGTCTGGGATGATGCCCCTAAACAGCAAATCAGAAAGTAATCTAGTGCAGTGAAATGAAATAAATAATTCTGGTACGTGGTGATGGGGACTTCTGTTATCCCAATAAGCCATAAAATATTTATACTACTAAAAAGCCATTAAAAAGCAAACAAATACCATCTTTTAAAGGCTGCTTTTATATGATAGAATTTGTTATATGGCCAAATGAGCACTTAGCATGGGGCAGGCTTTCTCATTTTTCCCTCTCCCATAATGCCCTGCATCCTTTCACATCGGCCTGGCTGCAAGCTTTAAAGTGTGTACTAGTTTTCTGCACAGCTGCCTTAGATGTAGAGTATCTCCTGGACCTAGCAGCAGCATTCTTCATAATTAGAAGTTCAGTGACTACAACATCCATCCTTTCTCAGGACATCTCCATGCTGAACTCTCACTTCATTCCATAGCTGCAACATCACTTTGTCAAAAACTGCTCATGACATGGGGGGGACATATGTCTGTATAATTTACAATGAAATAAATATAATACAGTAACATATGGAGTTGTATCTACATGCATATGTATCTGATGTACTTGAATTTGTATCTGCATGTATAATATACAGAGCTCTCACATACTGGGAAATATAGTTCAGAACTTACTTCTTTGGAGGAGGTGTGTAGGGGGTGTTGAGGGGAAGAGGAACGAGGAAAAGACCAAGGAAGAGAGAAGAGACTTTATTTGGAATAACTAATTGCAGTTAGTGGGAAATAAATTCTTAGAAAATAAATAGGGGCCAGAGGATATAGAAAGGTGATTTGTGAATTCAGTCAGTTGTGAAATACTGGCAGCGGGAATAATAACCTCTCCCAATGATGTTTGCCTTTTAATTTGGCTAAAAGCCTTAATGGGAAGAGATGGTATTTTTATAGTACAGTGGTTGCTGAAGTTATTCAAGTATGGAACCACCTGGAAGTTATAATGTTCCCTTCAGAGCATAGTGAAATATCATTACAAGTAATGCTATTGTGAATGTACTTAACAGAAACTTAGATAATTTGATTAAGTTTGTGGTACTTGAGGGTATTTGGTTTAATTAAATAGTCATGTAATAAGACAACATCTTAAACACACACACACATACACACACACACACATACATATACACACACACACACACACACACACACACACACAGGAAAGCAAATACTTTCCTTAAAATATAAACCATACACATTGGGTCTAGCAATTCTAAAGTCCCTTGTCAATACTCAGCTTCCTCAAGGTAATCATTGAAAAAATTTTAAAAAAGTTTAAAAGACTTTGTAGAAAGAACAAATTAAGAATATTTGCAACCCAAGACTAATTTTTACAACATTTTCTCTTCTGGCAACATCCCAATAGTTGGACTTGGCCTTTTGTACTGTTGGAGCCATTCCAATAGATAAATCATACTAATAGTTAAGTTCTGCTGGTGTGAAAACTCCATGCCATGCACCACTTAAGTGTGTGCACCTTAACTGTAGGGGGTTGCAAGGACCCTCATTAGAATTTGAATTTAAACAAGATTCAAGAGAGATGACAGCTTTTGAATTTACAGCTCCCAAGTGTCAAATATTGAAATGTGTTTGAGAGCCTCAGAGGTTGATTTATAGTCACACAAAATGGCATTGGATTCCTTGAACCCCACCAGCGTGTTTCTTTCCTTCTATACACAGTGAGCAGCTTTAAAGAGCAACTTTGTTTAGCAGGTACCTGACCAGAGCTGCTACAAGTAATGGAACCTTTTGTTCATCACTGGAAAGGCAAAATGTATTCAATTGCAATTATAAATACACAAATAAAATTTATATTGATTGTTTTTTTTTTCTTTTGGTTGTGTGTTATCTGCTGCTACAGCTTTACAAAGGTTTCTTCAATTCTTTTGGGGTACTAGGTGTTTCAAATTCTAATGAAAGAGAAAAACCATCATGTCTGGAGCTGCAGAGTCATCTCTTAGTCTTCAAATAACAGATCCAAACTGGCAGCACAATTCCTAGGACCGTTTGACTAGACAAGCACATCTTTCTGCTCATTCATCCAATTTTCCTCAAGTGTCTGATTTGAAGTCTCTGGTGTCTTGGTCATTGCCTTCAGGTAATAGAAAGCCCTGGGCATCACATTTCTTATTCTGATGTTGGCCCTGAGGAAGTCAGCTCTTCACAGGCCAATATCAAAACATCTTGGCTGGAGATTCCTAGCCACTCTTAAACTATCATCTTTACTCTAATAGTGATGCCCATGTCTTGCACACCATCACACCAGGAAGGAAGATCCTTTATGCACTAAAACTTAATGCCTTTGATAGCATCAATCACAACATTATGCAAGCAACCTCATCAAAGCCACTTACAATTGCCTAAATCCTGTACCAATTAGAAAGACTCATCATCTGTTTGTTTTTGTTCATTTATTTTAAGCTTTACAAAATATGGATCCTTCACATTTATCAGTTTTCATAACGAATGAAATGCACTGGTACTGAAAAATACATTGATCCTAATCCTATAGTGATGTATGTAAATTGCATTACAAACAGCATCTTAAATTTGAAGATTAGACAGAAATTACTGATTGTTAAGTACATGGCCATAAAAATCCATGCTTACAGAATACGTATGAGCTAAAAATCCAAATGGATGTATATTTACAGAGCCTGTATAATTCTTCTTTCAGAATGATGACTTTAATTTGCCATCATTTTATAAAGAGAGTACTTCTTCACACATTATTATTTTGTAAGTACTGCTAAGTATGTATTAGAAATCAAAGTGCTGCCATTTCTAAACTTAGTGTATTTAGCCTCAGTTCAGAAGTAAACATGTTCTATGCTAAAGCTTTAAAAACTGAATCTTAATTAATCTGTTTATTTGGGAATTGCTTTTCAAGCATAAATTAAGTCAGGCAGTTTCCTAGGTGTTTTAAATTCACAAGTGGGAGGGATACAGTAGAAACAGTGCTTGTGTGAAATATTGCACATCCATGCCTATCTTTTTAAAACTTTAAACAAACAAATTAAAGCAAAACGAGTAATATTATTAGGTTGGACAAATGGAAATAACTGGGAAGACAATTCCTCCTACCACTACTTCCAGAAAAAATTAACCTTAACTTTTGAAAGCTAGCCTAATTATTGTCTCTCACACACAGCTACAACAAATACCTAGAGGTGGACTTAGTGCATGTCTTTAATCCCAGGACTTAGGAGGCTGAAACAGGTGGATCTCTATGAGTTCTTAGCCAGCCTGATTTACATAGTGCATTCCAGAACAGCTACAGATACATAGTAAGATACTGTCTTAAAAAAAACATGCACACAAAACAAAACAACAAACAGCAACAACAACAAATTGAATACCAGAAAGGTAGATATCAAATCTACTTTAAATAATAGATGTTCAAAATGACGTCAGAATTCAGAAGCACAAAGAATTAAAAAAAAAAACTTTGTTTTCCTATCTCTAGTGTCCACTTTTCCTATTTTTTTATTCTATTTAGTGTAAATAGAATCACAGAGCCTTTACAAAGTCAGAATAATACTAGACCAGAGGCAGGTTTGTGCCACTAGGTATAGACACAGAACATGAGTTACTACTCACGTAAGGGTTACTGGAGTTTCTTAAGTGATGAGAGACATTTTTGTTCCATCTTTCACATGCTCTAGTCTCACCATGTAATGCTTTGTGCTATGTTAGTACTCAATCAAAATAATAAGCCTACCAGATGTAGTCTTTTGACTTGGAACATCCACTCTCAAAACCAAAAATCTTGCTTTTAAAAATCTACTACCCAATATTTGACATGTGGTTATAACAAGAGAACATATAGCAAAGTGGTATATTACAACCATACTATAAACTCTCTTTTGGTCATGTTGGTATTGGTAAATGAGGAAAAGATGTACTTGCTGATTTAGAAATAGAGCAAATGAAGAATAAGATGAGGTCAGGCAGACTGCAACCTGAAGCTTGCTAAGGAGATGTATAGTCAAGATATCTGTAGTATCAACTTGTTCTCTGTCGAAATATCATAAGAATAAAAATATATCATCATTTTGTTGGGGTCAATTGTGAAGACAATGTTTCTTCAAACTCCTGGATGTATAATTTAGCTCAATAAAATATTAACAAACAACTGGATTTGTCTAACCAATAAAAAAGACAAGGAGGAAAGGAGAAGACAGAGGAGAAAAGATGAGGCAAAGTAGGAAAGAAAGAAGAAAAAGAGAGAAGATTTCTATATAAATTCTTACTCTTCTCTTTAATTAAACTTCATTTTGAAAGCCAAATCTTCCACTTTAAGAAATTAATATAGATTTATGTTTAACTGAATGGCCCATTACGGGAGAAAAGAAACTAAGTTTGGCATGTTATCTTCACTTGGCATAAAACTCTGGAGATGCCAGGATACATCAGTCAACATTTCTAAGCTGGGATATACTGCAGATAGTCTTGCCTTTGGAGCAATATGGTGGCCTTTGCAGCAATGTGGTCAAAGGCAGCACTAGTTAATCTTTGTTTATATTTTAGCAGTAGCAGCAGGTGTCAGAGAAGGGTTTTTTTAATTTATTATTATTAGTATCAGCATCTTCTTTCATCTTAACTCAAGCATTAAATTCATTAACCTGGCCTCTTGTAGTATTCCTTTGAAAGGTGATTCTCTTGTAATAGGTTCTTCATGTGAGTGGAAGATTAGTTTCAATGAACACCATCATGAGCACTCTTGCATTGAAATTTGTCTGCGAGACATGATTTTCTAGGTAAAATTTTTTCACAGCACTTACTGTTTCAGAAATCAGCAGCCAGCAATACAAAAGTTTCTTATGAGGGTATAAGAGTAGTTTCAAATTTCTAGGACCTAAAAACTCTTATCTCTGCAGAGCCAGGAGAGAGGAGGCCAGATAGGTAGGGAGCGGTTGGACTAAGTATAGCAGTTTTGATCTTTCTCTTCTCCTTCCCAAATTTAACTCTTTTGTTTCAAAACAACATCTTTCTAAGCCAAAATGAACACAAGTATATATAGAGTCTCCACTAATTAACTGAAAGAAATGAATAATCTGCTTTGATCCCATTCCAAGAGATCATGTGACTGTGTGACTCCTTCAAGCTCTTTACTTTTTAACGACGTTTTTCTCTGTCAAAACTTACAAATAAGCTGGTATTTCCAGCTGATGTAGTCTTCAGCTAGAAATACCAGAATCTGACTTTATTTATCCTTTACTGTCTTTTCTCAGTAAGCTTTATCTCTCTCTCTCGTCCCTATGTCTCAAGTATCTCTAGATGTTGAAGATCCTCTTTTCCTCCTATGAGGTTTCCTTGATTTCTCAGTGAAGATGAGAAAATGTCAAGCTCCAGGGGACCCACAGTGAAACCACACAGGTATTGCTCACAGGACAGTGTGACCAACAATGAAGCCAGAGAGTAAGGTACCAGATTTTTCAAGCAAATGATCCTAAGAAACATGCTGGAGTAGCCATTCTAAAATCTCCAGCCCGAGAACACAAAGGGAGGGACTCATGGCTCCACCTGTATAGGTAGTTGAGGGTGGCCTTACCAGGCATCAGTGGAAGTGGAGGGCCTTGGTGCCTGAAACTTTGGATTCCCTAGTGTTGGGGAATTTGAGAGCAGGAAGATGGGAATGGGAGGATGGTGGGAGCACACCCTCATAGAAACTCCCAGAATTATATGGAGTAGACATGATAGAGGCAGGCCACCAGAAGACTAGATTCCAGAATTCAAACAAAACATTATCTTGATACTAAAATTTGTTTTGAGAATTGTATATTGCAGAATACACAGCCTTGGTGTATCTACTCATCTAGCAAGCTGAGCAGACCTGCTCAAAACTCTGATGTCCTGGAATTCCAGCTGGATGCAGTGAAGACACAGCATCAAAGGCTTATCAATTTATTCTTCACCTTGTCCCTGTTCTAATATCTCAATGCTCATAATCAGCTTGAAAAAGTTAATGAAGAGTCGGTGCCCCTATTCCCTGGGCTTAGGGACTGAGGTGGTTAATATTGGGCTTTCTAGGGAAAAGCAGTGGTTTTGTTGGAACAGGGAGGATTAGCTATGATTTATTGCATAGCCATAACCTATTGGTAGAAATGTGTATAATCGTTATTAAGATGAACCTATAATTTCTTAAATGGCACAAAAATTACTTTGATTTCAAATTTAAGGTTTTCATTGGTATGAGTTTCTTATTGATATAAAAGTGAGATTAATATTGTTACTCTCATAGGCATTGTGCCTATATAACACATTTAAGAATACAAGGCTTAGACCCAGTCCTTCTTTAACTTTTTTAACTGATTTGAGATGGTTATCCTGTGAGTTACGGGCCTATAGCAAATTCATGGCTTTGAGTTTATTGTTAGGGTGTTTTCTATATATATTTTTAGGAATAGCTGAGAGGAGTTAACAGACAACAGTCCAGATTGCCTTACATAAATAGTTGGTTTTCAAAACATCAGAAATCCGCAGAATTGACGTTACAAACATTTCTGTATTAATGTTCATTTTGATTAGAGACCTGTCTACTCCTGACAGCTTCCTGTACTGAATTCTAATAATTCTGCATCACTAGGTCTATCAGATGATCCTGGGCCAGAGGCTGAAGATCAGATGCTCCAACGTTTTGTAGTATAGGGATTGTCCAGGTGTTCAGTGGTCTCTATAAATTGACTAAGTTTTAGAAGCTATGCTTTGTGCTTCCCATAATTTCAGTTAATTCGGTCATTCTGGATTTCTGAGGGGGTTGAAAACTTATAGTCTCATAGCCAATCCCAGCTATTTATTTTGAGAGAAAAGATTTGAGAGGATAGGTTTCAGCTGACATTCATTCTAAAGCCAATAAAACAGCCAGGTTTAGAACTAAGTCTTTTATTTAGGAGAGATGACAGAGGTTCTCCTTAGTTAACAAAATGATGGACTGGGTATTAGGTCTTGTACCTTACTGACACAAATTGTTATAGTTATGCTCTAATTGTATTTGGAGAGAAAAGTTTTATTTTAACAGGAAGGGTGATATGTAGGAGGAGCTAAGGTGGGAGGAGTAAGGAGATAAAGAGGAGGAGTAAGGAGAGGAGGAGAGGAAGAGGAGGAGCTAGGAGAGAGAGAGAGAGAGAGAGAGAGAGAGAGAGAGAGAGAGAGAGAGAGAGAGAGAGAGAAACATGAAGGTGGATGTTCACGTGTCTCCACCAGTCAAAGATAGTTGATATATCTAGGTTGGCTATTGTGTTATAATTCTGATTGTATGGGCATCTTGTTATTGAGCATTTCCAAACTTATAAAGCCTTTGATCAACATTAAAAAAATTGTATAAAAGCAAAAAGGAGGAGGGGAGATGAGATAGGGGTTTTCTAGGGAAGGGAAATGGGGAAAGGGGATGGCATCTGAAATGTAAATAAAATATTCAATTAAAAATAAAGTAAGAAAAAAAAGAAAATAATCCTTTATTTAAAAGATGGAGATGGATATAAAAATATAAAATAGATTTTAAAATTTGATGAAGTATCAGAAGAAATACCACTGGATGAAGAAATTTCATCGCAATAGTGAGATCAGTACAGAGTCACATGTACACCATCATACATTGCAGGACTGGTCACAATAATCAAGAAATGTAGACAATGTAACCTACATCAATTGGTAGATGATAAAAGAAATGGAATACTACTCAACAATAAAAACATAAAACCTTTTCATGGATAAAGATCACTTCATTAGGCAAAACAAACCAGGTCTTGAAACAAATGGACCATACAATCTTTCTAACATTCAAAGTCCAAAAGAACTGATTACACAGAAGCTAAAGGTAAAAGAGTGGTTTTAAGGTTGGGGAGATTAAATAGACAATATGTTAAGAAAGATTCATTGATAGACACTATGTTTTGGGTCTTTGAGTTATCTTGCTTGTAGTTCCTGGTCATACAGGCAATGTCAGGCATGGGCTCCCTCTTGTTTGTTTGTTTGAAGGGAAATAGAAAAGGAGTTTATCTGGGAATGAGGACTGGAGGGAAGGGAAACTGTGGTTGGAATGTATGTAATATATAAGAGGAAAAAATGGAAAGGGACTATGTAAAAATAAACCACTCTGAAATTTGACTGCGGGTAGTTTACCATATATTACAGCTGTAAAAGGGGTCCTTACCACAACTAAATAATAAACATTTGAGAACAGACATATGCTTACCCAGTTTCACCATTAACCATGTATGCATACATTTATCAGAATATGACAGGCTACCCTATAAATACATACAATTACAAAAGTGCCTAGGGTTGTTCTTTTTATACACTAAGAAGATAGACAAAATAATGTCAAATTATACTAATTAAGAATAAAAAGATGGAAATAATCACAGATAAAGATTAAATTAAAGGAATTACAAGACTAATAATTTTTGTTTATTTTTAAGACGTATTTTAATTACCTTTGTCCTTCCATTTTCCTTCCTTCAAACCATCCTAAGTACTCCTACCCACTCTTTCAAATTCATCACCTCTTTTTACATCTAGGTTATTGCATACATATATGTATTTGTATATACATGCATATTCTTAAATATAACCTACTGAGTTCATTGTAATGTTACTTCTAAGTATAATTCAGGGTTGATTGACTGGCACTCAACAACCAAGTGGTTTGCTTGAACTGCCCATAAACTTCCAGATGACATCTTTACTTCTTCACACCCTTGCCATAGTCAGAACAGCTACATCACCAATCACAAGTGGAATTTCAGGTTGTTCCTGCACTTCTGAGAGTCATTTGAATACTCAATAAAGGTGGAAGACTGGATAAATATCTTCTCTTTCTTAAATTAAAAGGAGCTATGGTGATTAGTAGTGAGATCAACTTGACAGGGTCTAACACAAGACACAAACCTTTGGGCATATCAGTAGGAGAGTTTCTAGATTGAGTTCATTGAGGTAGGAAGATCAATCTCAATATAGGTGTTCCCACCATGAGCTGGAGACCCAGACTGTGTTAGAGAGAGGAGAGATAGATAGATAGATAGATAGATAGATAGATAGATAGATAGATAGATAGATAGCAAACCTGAGTACCTGCATTTATTGTTCTGTGCTTCCTGACTGCAGATTCAACTTTTTAAGCTGTTTCATATTCTTTACACAGTGCTTTCTCCACCATGGTGTCTTGTACCTTCAAGCTATGAGCCAAAATGAACCTTTACTTCCTAAGGTTTTTTACATTGTGTATTTTGTCACAGCAATGAGAAACTGATATGTATTCTATCTTTTTATCTATCATCTATCTATCTATCTATCTATCTATCTATCTATCTATCTATCATCCATCTATTTCAAATGAGAGAAATGCTTAAAATTCAGAAAGGACATACCATTATTTAATTCAAAAAAATCATCTAAGCTAGACCCCAATAAGTCAAATTCTTTCCATGGTTCTATTTTCTTCTTTGTTTTTTGTTTGTTTGTTTGTTTTCTTTTGTCCCGGGAAAGAAAGGAATTAGTCCAGAAAACTTGTTTTCCTTAAGATTAATTATGTTATTTAGTCTGTTATTTCAAGCAAAATAAGACTATGCCACTGATTTTGGATATTTTACTGCCTGGAGCTTTGCATATTAAAATAATTTTTTTTCTTTCTATTAGTGACTGGCCACCCCAGTCTCATTCATTCACTGCTGAGACTTACTTTGCTCCTTGACATTGGTTCCTGTGCTCTCTATCAACTCATCACTAGAGTTTGGGGAAGAAATTGAAATAAATTTATCATTATGGCCAGTGTTTTCATATCTCAACTTCAATAGAAGAAATATCTTTTTCCTAAGTTGTTTCCTAATTGTCCTTTGGTGTCTGAAACAACAGCATTTCTCCTGTGTGGGTTTGTGTCTTGGTTTTAAGCTTACAATGAGTTATTCCTTTCCAAAATTCTACTTTTCCAACACCAACTCAGTGTCAGATATTCAGGCAAATGCTCTGCACACTCTAGTTCACTGGATCTTAGAAGTGCTCACACACTGATGGTCAATTTAGCAAGAAAAGGCAAGGAAACAATAAGTGATCACAATTCTAAGAGAAGTACAAGGAGAGTCACTATTGCTTTGTAAAGCTGCACAGGACCAAATTCCTGAGACTACCTTGACATATATGATGGCTGAAATTCTAAGGTAACTCCATGAGATAATATTACTATTGCTTTTGTTTTACAAAGAAGAAAACTTAGGTAGAGAGCTCAAGATACACTCCCAAGACTACTCTTTGAAAGTCAGAAACATTGAGTTTCAACACCTGATTCTCCATTGCTATAATTAAATCTCCAGACTCACATACAAAATCACAGAGAAATAGCTAACTATCCCTCACTTATGGATGGGTAAACAAGATGTGTATCCACACAACAAAATATTCACGAAACAATAAAAAGTGAAATGCTGATACATAGTACATTTCAGACTGTAGAAACCAGTTTTAAAAGATTACATCTTAGTAGACAAATGTAAAATTAGTAGTATTATTAGTAGGATTGATGAGGGGAATAAGTTTGAGAAAAAATTGGAATAGGTGCTAAGAATCATGAGATTTCTTTAGAAAAGGGTGAAGAAAATATTCTCAAATCTGCTTCAGTTATAGGTACATGCTGGCACATACAGATTACCACTGAAGTGTGTGCTTTCAATGGGAAAACGTTACAGCCTATGAAATATATGTCAATGCATTAATTTTTTAAATTTGGGCTAGATTATTAACCTTGAAGTTTCAGATTTCTGCTCTATGCTTTTAACATGACATTTGCCAACCACCAACTTGTTAACATACTCCTCCTTCCCTTTTTTGCAAGCTACCCAAATTGGTTCATCTTTTCATATCCATCTGCAGACTACTACAGGATGAGAACTCTGAAAAATATGTTTTTTCCATCTCATTGTAAAGGCTCAGTCTCTTGCTATTTACCAATGCTAGCACAGTTTGTAACCTACTGGATATTTACAATAAAGTATTCTAATTGAGAGGATTCTGGTCACACACAACAGACATCTTCCTTAAACATCATGGCTTTTAATTTAAAATAAATATTTTAATATTCTAGTGAACTCAATATTTAGAAATCTGTCTTAGCTGACTCTACTCGAGTGTATGGACATTTGCCTCATTCTTATTTTGGAAAAATTTTCTCCTTCTCTTCTTTATATTTTTGCATATACCCCTCAATATCTTTTTCCATGATCATATATTTGTGTTTATGTACACATGTACATGTCTGTGGGAGGCAGATGCACACACACATGCATGAAATTGAGTAGAAAATACAGAAGCCAAAATTTGTCTTCCTCTGTGGAAAATTACCTTGGTTTTTAAAACATACTCAGTTTTATTCAGAAGTCAATAATTTAGATAGGCTGAATGCCCAGAGAGTCACAGGAATTTATCTGTCTTTATCTTCTCTGGACTGAGATTATAAGTGTGTCTAACTAAGCCTGGGTTTGTATGGAGATTCTTTACTTACTATATAAACTGAACCATATCCCTACCCTACAAAGTTTTTTTTTTTTTTTTAATGTGACATTTTCTACTACAAGTAGGTTCTATGCATCAGTGTTGTCTTAGAAACTCTGTGTAGGGAGTCCTGGACTTGCTAAAAGTATTTGTGACATTAAATGTCACAACACACTAAGTGGGCTTCATTTCTACATTCCTATTAGCTTGTGGTAATAACTTGTAATAACATGACTCAAATATCAAAAAGGAAATAAACAACTATGTACATATCTCCTTCCTCCTCTTCAACCCCCTCTGTATGTGTTATAAAATAGTACTTGTATTGAAATGAAATTCTGCCATTATATGAGACTATTCAAGTCTATTAATTTTACCAAGAACCTTCTTCATTTTCAACTTTTCTTTGCTCCTCATCATTTTCACTTCTCCATGAACTTTTCCAAAGGATAGATTAGAATCACACTGATACAGAAGAATAGACTACCTAGATATGAAAGACAGCATGGAGAGAGCATGGAAGGGTCAAAAGACAGAAAGAGAGTAGTTCAACTAGAGAGAAACGAATGGCATTTTTCATTGAGAGCAGAAGAGTTTGTTTGTTTGTTTGTTTTTGAGCCATGCATGTCAATAAATAACCATTCCTTACACCACTGGATATTAACTATGACTGAACACTAGTCAAGTTGGTAACTCTGGAGATTCAATTCTCTTCTTAGTCTCACTTTATGTCCCTGCTTCATTCAAGTATATGAGGAGATTGAGAGCTTTGATAGGGAAGTAACTGTTTAGTAAATTAACTAATTTGCTAGCATTATTGAATCAAAGTGATACTGGTCAGCTTCAACCACAGAAGTTAGACCTAGAAGCTTCTAGACATAGCTAGGTCTAGATGATAGAGGTCAAAGATCAGGATGTAACCATAATTGGAGCCACCAATAGATAAATAGATCAACAGATAGACCAAGGAAGGGTATAAGCCTCTATTACCTTCTTCCTGTATGATCTTGCCATCTTTCTTGTGTGCATCGTTGTGTCTAAATGTCTTCTTAGACACATAGAAGGTTACCAGTCATCCTGGTGGCTTTAGCATGCTCACCTCTACCAAGGAAATAAAGAAAAACCCAGGTCCAAATGTAACCACATTCTTACCTGTTGAGGGTCAATATACTTGAATTAGAGGAGAAAATGTTAACGCACATCAAAACCATTTGTTGGTTCGTGTGCCATATGAGTATGGCAATATCTCATAAAGCCTTACCTCATAAGAAGAGTAGAACTCTGACAACTACAAGTACATTCACTAAACTCAGCTGTAATGAATAAAAAAGAGTCAATGTTTGGATCGCTTTGGGGATGGAATCTGTGAGGCTCCTCTCTTTCTAAAACTCTCAGTACCATTACTTTGAAATAGACAGTTATATGATAGATGGAAAGATAGATAGATAGATAGATAGATAGATAGATAGATAGATAGATAGATAGATAGAATTATCCCAAAAGGTAATTCAAATTTGTCTGGTACTCAACTAAGGTCACAAAAACCAATTCCAGTGCTAGTAAAAAAAATAACTGTGGATTAAATGTAACAGAATATTATGAAGATGACCTCCTTAAGGCATATTCAACACTGCTTCTAATGTGATAGTTACATTCCAAAATTAGTAAAGAGTAAATAAGTATATTAACTTTGAATAATAATACTTTCCGATCGCATGTCATATAAAGTACTTATCTATCTAAATCATTTTAAAGCATTTGCATTTATTTGAATGTGAATTCTAATGGTAAAAAGCACACAGTTCAGTGATAATAAAAACCCATTTACTAGGGTTTTACTAGTTTTACTAGGTTTCCTAAGGATAAAATTTTCCTTCTGTTAAAATCTTCCTACAAAGTTACAATCTCAGTCTAACCACAATGAAAGGCATCATTTGTACTCACACTAAGAATCAACATACAGGTGATGATCATAGGAATCATTTCAGGTGACCAGGTCTTGTTAGTGAACCAACATGTGAAAAATGAGAAAAGATGAATAATCCACCAAAGATAAAAGTATACTTAGAAGGCATAGAGGCTTCGTGTAATATGATGCCCTGAAAAGAGAAAGAGCAAAATGGATGGCTCTGATGATAAAATGCTGGCTTGTAGGCATGAGATCCTGAGTTTTGGCCCCAGAACTTGCTTTTTAAAAGCTGATATCATGGTGTATACTTGTCACACCAATTGTAGGGAGGCCTAAGCAGGAAACTACCTTAGGCTTGCTGTCAAGACCATCCAGCTAACTTGGTAATTTTCAGATTATTGAAAGGCTCAGTCTCCAAAAAGAACTCCTGAAGAAATACATATGGTCTTGTCTTCTGGTGTGCACATGCTTACATATATGCATACACATGCACAGACACACATGTGTGTGTCTTACATATGTCTTACATATGTGCGTACACACACACACACACACACACACACACACACACACACACACACACACACAAGAGATAAAACAGTGGGATGCCAAAAAACCACTTAGTTTGGTCCATGATATTGCGTCAGAATCTTTTTCTATGACAAATATCCCATGAATATGGGATCTGTCAATAGCAGGATAAGATGGTGAAGAGGTATACAAGAACAGTTTATAAACTTTGCTAACTTTTAAACCATTTCAAAATCAAAAGCTCATTTAACTGAAATCAATATATTTATGACCCAAAACAAAAACAAAAACAAATAAAAAAGATTCCTCAACACTCGTAGTCATTAAGGGCATGCATATTGAAAATGCAATTTAATGTCATGGTATACATACTGGAAGAGTATAAACAAACCCAAACTGTGATGATAGCAAGTGTTGCTTAGGATGTGAAGAAAGGGTAGTACTCAGGATCTTCTAGTGAGAAGACAAAAGGCAGAAGCTGATCCAGTAGTCAATTTCAGCATGTCTTTAAATCTTAAGCTTGAATTGATGACTTAGCAAATCTACTCTAGTTATCTATTCAAGAAAAATTACAATGCCTTCTCAAAGCAGCACCATCTAAATATGGCATATTCAAATGACAAAACATTATCTAATCACAAAAAAATATTACATGCCTCAATGTAGGTATACCTTGAAAACTTAGTGCTCACTGAAATAAGCCAGGCACAAAAGATGCAAATTTGTGGTTCTATTTATGTGAACTGCCAAGAAAATGAGAGTCTGAAAATAAATCATTTTATTTAGTTTGGGAGGGTGAATTTAGACTGACTACAAATCCATGCCAGGTTTCTTTCTGTGAGGAGGTAAATGCTCCAATTGAACTTTTGGATGTCCACACAACATCTGCAATTTACTAAAACTCTCCATTCCTCTTCTTTAGATAGATGAATCTGATGGTGCATGATTGATATTTTAATAAAGCTATTAGATATGCTTTAGTAGAAAATGCAGACGATGAAGAAAAGCATAAACTGAATCTTCTTGTTACAGGCAATTCTATAACTTAAAAATATATTTTGATTTGTTTCCTTTTCAATGTTATCACTCCCTGTTGATTTTAATTATTAAAAAGTGTGAAACATGGGCTGGAGAGATGGCTCAGTGGTTAAGAGCACTGACTGCTCTGCCAGAGGTCCTGAGTTCAACTCCTAGCAACCACATGGTGGCTCTCAACCATCTGTAATGGGATTCGATGCACTCTTCTAGTATATGTGGAAGACACTTGCAGTGCACTCATATAAATAAATTTTAAAAAAAGAAACAAATCTTTTTAAAATAAGGGTGGAACATGAAGAAATTTACCTTTTTTCTGTTGCTATATATGACAATGCAGAGAGCTGACTGGATAGAATTTTTCCCTCTGTAGCATTTTATGGTAGTTCCTGGGTCCTTGAGAATATTAGTGATAAAGAGTTTGTATTTCTTGTCAATTCAATAAGAGGCATCCACTAGCCCCCAAGACACTTCTCTACTTTTCACAACTTGGGGATTTGGCCACTTCGGAAACATTCAGGGTCATCCACTTGCATTTTATCTTTTCAGGACAGATTATGGGCACATATCTTGTGGTGTGAACAGAGAAGAATGCCCAGCCTTTTCTGAGATCATTGGTAGCCATACTATGCAGGGAACTACCTGTACAGTTCAGGAAGAAAAAGATTCAAAAGTTTCCACAAGGGTTATTACCTTTTTCTTTTAAATTTTCCTTTCATTATCTTTTTTTTCAAGGCAGGAAAGAAAACGTTCTTCATGCAGGTCAGGCATCTCTGCCATTACTATAAATATTAACCTAGAAACGTTTTAGCTAAACTTCTCTCTTAGTGAATCCTATGAGTTCTTCAGCATATCCCAAGATGGAACTTAACTTATTCTGTATCTAGAAAAAAAAATACATGTAAGGACAAGTTTGTAAAGGCAAAAAAGCAAAAAACAACCCCCCCCCAAAAACAACCCACAGAAGAAACAAACAAATCATCATCAAAACCACCAAAACCAGAACAATACCCCCCAACCAAACAACCAACCAACCACTACCACCACCACCACCACCACCACCACCACCACCACCAACAACAACAACAACAACAACAACAACAACAACAATAACAAAACAAAACAAACTTACAACTCCTGGAGCAGGGAATGTAGTTCAATGTCACTCATATCACCATGTTGTCTTGTGCTGTTTTATCAGTAGGCGACAAGAGTAGATAAATCTCTCTTTTATTTTCCAATTCCTCTTTCACTTTACGTTATAATCATGGCCCCCACTCTCTCCTCTCTTCCCAGGACCCTGCTTACAAATCTCTCCCCCCATTGCTTACCCCCGACTTTGGTACCACCCCACTGTGGGACATCTAGTTTCAGGAGGATTAGGCACATTCGCTCCTACTGATGCCCAACTAGGGAGTCCAGAGAGGGAGAAGGGAATCCAATGGCATGGAACAGAGACCCAGACAGTCCCTTCTCTACTTGTTAGGGAACCCACATGAAGACCAAGCTTCACATTTGCTATAAATGTGTAGGGGGTCTTGGTCCAGCTGTTGCATGCTCCCTGTTTGATGGCTTGCACAAACAATGTACAGAGATAAAGATTGAACAAAGAACGAGGGACAAGCCAACCAATGACTGCCCCAACTTGAAACCCACCCCATGTGAGAGAGCCAACCCTTGGCACTATTAACGATATTCTGCTATGCTTTCAGACAGAAACGTAGCATAACTGTCTCCTCAGAGGCTTCATCCAGCAGTGGATGGAGAGAGATGCAGAGACCCAAAGCTAAACATCAGGTGGAGCTTGGAGACTGGTGGAAGAGTAGGGGACAGAAGTGAGCAAACTGGAAGGATCAAGAACACCACAAGAAGACCTACAGAATCAACAAAGCTGGGATCATGAGATTCAAAGAGTAGATAAGTCTCATTCACCATCATAGGTAATATGAATGAAAGAAAATAAAATTAATGTACCATTTTTTTTTAACTTTTTGCTAACCAAGTAAGAATTGCTTTAAACTCTGTAATTTTCTCTTGCTTTCTAGGTTTTGCTTTTTTTTCTCTTCTTTCTGTGGACTTTCAGTAAGATATCATGGTCTCAGTATGTTAATTTAATTCCAAAGACACTAATTAAGAAACCTGAAGCATCATTAGGAATATACCCACAAGCACTAGAGGGCAATGCTGGACAAATATTTCTTAAAGCAAGGAAACTCCTCCAGTAAGTATGGCTGGATGCTCGTTAGTTTTGAATAAATAAAATTCCAGATGCAACTTTGAATATTCTGGCTGTGAGTAGGAATGAGTTTCTAGTCACTGCCTCCAGCCTGATTACAGGAACAAAGAGGGCAAGGTTTCCTTGATAGCAATCAACTCTGCTTCCTGCTTCATCAGGGCACTTTGCCCAGAGTGAACCTGGGCCAGCTTAAGAGCAAGCTGGCAAAGTGAGGAGATGAGGAGATAATGACCCATGTCAAAGTCAAGAATGTTTCTGGGACTGGAAATCAGAATCAAAGCCTTGAATCTGCAACAGAAAAAAAAAGGGGGAAAAGTGTTCATTCAGTTGTGTCTTGTGATTTCTAAAAATGTACATGGAAAGAGTATTTATACTAGTTAAAAGTTGATTAAAATCTGATTGTCAGCTCAGGGTTTGGTGCTAAGGAGATGAGTTAATAAGAGAATTGTGTGGTGAGGAAGCATGAGGACCTGAGTTTGACCCTAGCATCAAGGCCAGGTAGACATAAACATGCAAATGTGTCACTCTAGTGGTGGTGGTGGTGAGGGGACTGGGCAGGGTGAGGCGGATCCCTGGCATTTATTGTTCAGCCAGTCTAGACAATTGCTGAGGCCTAGAATCAATGAGAGACACTGTCTCAAAAACAAGATGGAGAGCAATTAGGAATGACCCCCACACTCACACACACTAGCATGTATGTTAACCCATACACAGGCGTGGATTAATATACAAATGAAGGAACTCATGTGCTGATGTAGGAATCACTGGTATTTGCAGGTGGCTATACTAAAAAATTAAACCATGTTGTTCTTTTATTTCCCTTTGTCTTCTGCAATCTCCTTGTGCTACAGAATCACAGTTCTGCCCAGAAGATGAATAAAAACCCCTAATAGAGATGAAACTGGAACAATAGATTGTCAAGAAGAATCACTGAACTGGTATCATCACCACGATTTCCTAACTGTCTACAAATTAAAATACTTTGTGTATTTAAGGGAGAAGAAGTGAAGCTATAGATATGTATTGTAGAATGACAAAATTGAGCTAATACACCCTGCACCATGAATATTTATTTTTCCTCATTGAACTCTGCACTTTTTGATGATATCTCCTAAATCCCTCATCTCTGTCATCTGATAATGGCCACTCCATTTTCTGCTTCTATAAATTTGATTATTTGACACACAAACTAGCTATATAGTAATATGGTATAAGCTCTGTCGGAAAAACACTGGCTTTGAAAGATAGAACACTAAACTTTTAGAAAATAAAGATTATACAATAACATATAAATTATAATCCTGCAGTGTGTTATCTGTTATCTTATATATATTTGCTTTACATAACATGCATAACAAAATCTTTACATTGTAAATATTTTCCAAAATTTATTACTTACTTTTACATGACTTGAGGTACATTTTATGTTGAATTGATTGAATTATTATTTCAATTATAAAACTAATAATAAATTCTCATTAAACTTCTCATATTATTATTGATAAAGATATTAAAAGATATGAATGTATTGTACTTTACCTTATAAAATAGATTTCAAAGAGAATATGTGAAGGGCTCAAATAACTTGCAATGAGTAAAAAGCCATGATTTCAACCTAATGCTTTTGTCACTAAGATCAATATTCTCCCTGTATTATGCTTGCATATACTGTATATAAAGCTCTTTATAAATGCACCAGCCCAGAGGTAATGTACAAATGATAGTAACTAGGCAAAATGATATTCTCTCAACATTTACTAGTGTTTGATGAACAACAGGTATAATTGGTAAAAAGAAGCAGATGGAGTTTTCTAGAAAGTAAGAGGAAATGTTTGGATATTTTCCAAGAGCAGATGAGGTCATCCACATGTGAAAACAAGATAATGGAAAGAGATGTAAGTGAGTCCATAGCTGTGAAAATTATTAAACCAGGGACATATGGTGAAGAACTGATTTCCCTACAGAAGAAAGAAAAGATGGGAATCATGGCTGTGTTGTAGTAATTATTTAAAAAACAGCTGCTGGTCAATCTGACTATCTAGGCTGTGGCTTATCTGCCTAGCTCAGCCAACATGTTCAGTGGCTGGAGGCCATGTTTTGCGCCACAGCTAGAATCAGCCAGTCAGAAACACCAGCCCTCCCACCCATGAGACGCCAGGGTGGAAGATGGCTCTGCCAATCTTCCACGCTATCTCTGCAAGGCTGTGCATTGCCCAGACCATCCCGCCAACCACGTGGACCCAGGAAGAAATGCGACTCTAATGCTTAAATTATCCAAAGGCTTATATATTTAGTAATGATCAATAACAAGATGCCCATACAATCAGAGGTGTAACCCAATACCCAACCTAGATATACCAACTACCTTTGACTGCTACAGACAAGTGAACATCAGCCTCCATGTCCTCCTCTCTCGTTTTCTGTCTCTCTCCCTAGTTCCTCCTCTTCCTTCTCCTCTTCCTCGCTTACTCCTCCTCTTTCTCTCTTTACTTCTCCCACCTTAGCTCCTTCTACACTGTTGGGTTGTTATTAAGAAACAAGATAAAAGATTTAGAAGTGCTGGAAGTAACAGATGACCATATAATAAGGCAGATGCTATTGGTTTCTTAGCACTTGCATAAGAACCTGGAATCTACAAGTTCTGTCAAGTTTCAGTTTCAGTTTCAGTATGGAGGCTTATGATGGTCAGTATTAAATGCTAACTTGAAATAGTCTAGCATTATCTGGGAGACAAGTCAATAGGCATGCTTTCCAGAATGCTATGGCTTTCCTTCCTGTTGCATGCCCCTCCCGTGTCCCCTTTTCACCCGTGGAAGAGAAACACGAGAGACAGTATTCGGGTATCACCACAGCGGAGGCTTTACTCTGTATCAGCAGACTTGAAAACCGTGGAAGTGCCAAAGACAGGAAGAGGCACAGCTTAAATACACCCTAGAGTGACATGTTCACTTCTGATTGGCTGTTCACTCATTACCCAATATTATGCCTCGGGATTGGCCAGTGACTTTGGCGGGCTTTCTGCCTTTGCAGCTGCGCAGTTAATTGTTTACTAGTTGGAGGACACGATGTCCGCACCATCTTGGAATGGCGGATACTGACATGGCTCACTGGGGCTCCCAACACCTTTCTGAAACAAAAAACTCTTCCCCATTCCAGCCACAAAGAGTTCCAAAAGCCTAAGAACCAATGATTGGTTTTACCACAGAAACTGCCCAACTTCTAGGTACCATTTTTCTGTTCTAGTTTCTCTTCTGTTGATGTGATAAAGTACTGTGACAAAGCAATTCAGGGGAGAAAGTATTTGTTGTGGCTCAAAGTTAAAGAGTCATTTGAGGCAGGGAAGTCAGAGTAGTGGGAATTGGAGTAGATAAACACATCCTATTCTTCGTCAGAAAGAAGAAAGTGATAAATGCACTGTGGTTCTCAGTTTATATGGTTCTGCATCATGGAAATGGTACCACCTCACAGTTCATGGGTGTTCCCATCTCACTTAAAATAATCAAGCTAATATCCCACAGGTATCCCCAGAGACCAACTCTCAAAGTGATTTTAGATAATTAACCTTGCCCATCACAGGGATGACATCTGAGAACCTCATATAATACTAGTGTGTAATAAATGAGAGCTCTTGTACCAGACAACTGAAGGGCTAAAGTTGATTGACAAAAGAGATGGAACTCTCCAAGGTATGGCCAAGGGGTGCAAGCTATGCCTTTGTATTGTAAAACTTCAAATACTTTTGGGAGAAGGCATGAGTGAGTTAGTACATAAAGGGGAGTCTGAGATGTTCTAGGGTAAATGGAACCTTATGACTTGGTGTGGTTGTTGAGAAGAAAGGATAAAATGGTTTTCTTTGGGAAAGAAGGGGTTACATTCAGTTTATGCTGTATATTCTACTATACCAATCCTTTTTGTACCTAATGGACCTTTAGTAAAATATTTCTCATCAATGAGATTTTTGCAAGTACTATCTTTCTGGACTGTTAAAAAATTGATAAGGATTACTGAAAAGGAGAGATAACATGAACTGATGAACTTCACACAAGATACTCCCACTAAAGCAATCTTAATGAGTAAAACACAAGGAACATGTGTTGGGAACACAAATACTTGAGTCCCTGAAAAGTTTGGACAAGCTGTGTTACAAACATCTTTACTCTATAATGCAGGACTTTAAAGAATAGATGCTTGGCAGACACCATTTTTCTTAAGTAACAAAATGGGTATCATTTGTTAAGCTACCATTTCTTATACCCTTCTTATATCTTTTGTTAAAGGGATTCATAATCTGAAAACAGTAGTGTGTCAGGGTTATACAATGTTTTTCAAATTTATTTAGATTATGTATGTTTCTGAAAATGTGGTAAGTCACATATAGTTTTGGGGGAGATTCTACATGTCTATGCATCATTCTTGAAAAATAAAAAGAAGATGTTATAAAATAATTTTAAATGGCAGCACTATGACTGCATTCAGGGTCAGAACAATAGTTACTATTTTAGGAAACATTTGGAAGTGCATTCAGACTGTCTCCACTCTTACCTTTGATGAGTGCTTTAGGAGTCAGTGCTGAAATGGAGCTATATTCCCTACTGCTCATGTTAAATAAAACTATAAATCCTGTGGCATGGTTAAGCAACGGCCACAATAATCTTTTTATTCTTTAACTCTTTTTCTATTCTATGATTTTTGTGTTGTTTATTTCCTCTACCTAAATCTGAGTGTGCAGACGATTGCAGCTGTGTACAGACTGGCTCAAACATGTGTGACTTCTCAGACTAGCTCACAGATTTGTTCAGGCAAACATGCAGGATACTGGGTAACCTTGAAGCGATCCTACTGGAGCCATTTTGTGGAGAGAACAGAATATTGATTTTCAAGACCAAGTCATTATAGTTACCAGCTGCTAGCGTTTTCCAGGCTGGGGCAAATAATGTTTAAGTGACAGAGCTATGGCACAGGAAGGAGTCATATTCATAGGGCCCTAACACAGCTGTAGAATCAGGATAACATAGGGTTATTTTTTAAGATACCAAATTTTAGAAAGATTATTTTACAACTTTATATAACCAAAAGAGAGGCAGAAAATCTACAAATGACAAAAAAGTTACTGATCAGCGACAAGAACATTTTCTGATCACCTCACATAAAATATTGACTCCTGCCATTCCTTGCATATGTTTACTTTTGAAATGATTTTTTCTATAGTAATTACCACTCTCTGGTAGGATTTATGTACTTGATTAGTTAATTATTTTTTTTGCTTCCTTACACAAATTGAGTAAATTCTGTTTATACTAATATAGACATTGACAAGTTTTTCTATTAAGAATGTAGAATGTACTAACACATCATACTATAGAGTAGTATATGTAAAAATACTTTATACAACATTAATTTTTATTATAAGAGTAAAAATAAATCGTTTAAGAGTTTCATGCAATTTCATTGTTTTAGATTATTTATGCAATTTTTGTCAAATACTTGATATGTGTCAAAAGATAATGTTTTTGAGCAACTCTATCATAACAAAAATGGGAGAAATGAGACAGTTTTTACTAATTTCTGCTACTTTCCCATTTTATGAAGTATACAAAAAATTTGAAACAATTTGAAAAGGTTTCTTGCCTCTTAAAGAAATTTGATGAGTTTTTTTTTAAAAATGTATGTGTGCCAAATTTCTCAAGAACCTAATAGATGAAATCTTTATAAACACATTAAAGAAAATTAAACAGTTCATTGACGTTATGAAATCTTCATAGGAATTCTAGAATGTGCTAGCTCATGCTACTGGAACTAGCTAATCACAACAACAAATGGTTCAGAGAATAATACATGAAATTGATGTGCATAAATCTATATAATATGCCAGTAAAGGGAGGCTCAGAAGAAAGTACTGAAAAAACAAACAACCTTATTTTAATAAATAAACGTTCATTTATATTGTTTATGTGTGAGTACGCATGCATGCATGCATGCATGTGGGGGTCACAGGACAAAGTGCAGAAGTCATTTCTCTCCTACCATGGTAATCCTCATGATCAAACGCAGGCTTAGCAGCAAATGCTTTTACTTGTTGGGCCACCTCCTTGGCCCCACACACTCTTATTTAACAGTGACATAAAGCCAATTTTGTTCAATTTTCTTTTCTGATTTCGAATTTCTCAATGTTAAGCTTCAAGTATTCAAGTGCTTGCTGAAAAGACTCTGCTAAGCAAGGCTATTAAACTGGAATGGGACTGTTATTTTTTGTGTGTCTGATCCTAGTCACTTCAGATTTTTTAGTTTTACCTCAAAGAACAAATGAAGTCAGGAGCTTGAAGTAAAGGCTCAATTTTCAAGCCAATGCCCCTGGAAATGATTAAAGTTTAGAGGCCTTATAATAGAAATATGACACTGAATAAGTCCATAAGAATTTGCCTGTCAATGTGTCATTCATAGATGACTATGAAGTCTTTTAATTTTTATCTAATGTTACTAAGTATCATTGCTATAGAACTCATATTAATAAAATACAAACACTATAACAATTATATGTACAAGCTATGAGACCTAAACCTCAAAGATGATATATTTTATTTTTTGGAAGCAAAAGAAAGCAGTCCAACTTTCTGATCATAACCAACATTGTGCTCATAACCTTTCCCTGTTTCCTATTAGAAGGTTTGAACAATACTGAAAATCCATCTCCTGAAATGCTGACCTAGCATACACACCCAGCTGCTATGTGAAGGTCACTAACAGCAAAACAAGAAACAACACCAAAAATTTGAACAATTAATTCATAGATCTTTGTCCTTACTCAAGTTCCTTAAATTAGCAAAATTGTATTTCTTAAATTAAAGAAAATGAAGACTCTTAGAGCTGGGTGTAGTGTCTCATATGTAATCTTCCTAGATGGGAGAATGGGGCAGGGGCATTCCATATTGGAGCTCAGCCTATAAACATAAAAAGATTCTAATTAAAAAATCAACACTAAAAAGTAAAATCAATTATTCTTAATTCTAGTATCATAGTTTCACAGTGCTTTGCAGCTACATATTTGTATTTGTTTCCTATGTGTTAGAGTCCACACAGCCTGAATGCTATCAGTATTGAACATCATATTTAAAAAGTAATTTGTCTACTCATTACATAATTTCTATGTCTTTACTTAAGATTAAACGTTTAATATATTATCTATCTGTCTGTCTGTCTGTCTGTCTGTCTGTCTATCTATCTATTGTTTTGAGGCAAGGCTTCTCTGTATAATAGTCCTGGTTATCCTCAAAAGTGCTTTGTATACCAGGCTAAAATCAAACTTACAGAGATCCATCTGCCTTTTCTTTCTTTCTTTCTTTCTTTCTTTCTTTCTTTCTTTCTTTCTTTCTTTCTTTTATTTTCATGTTTATTTTATTTTTTGAGGTAGAATTTTTCCACATAGCCTTGTCTGTCTTGGAGCTCATTATGTAGACAAGGATGTCCTCAAACTTACACAAATATGCCTGCCTCTGTCTCCTAAGTGCTGGGATTAAAGGCATGTACCACCACACTTGGTTATCATTTAGCCATTTTCAACTGACATAAATTTGTTACTATGTTCATTCTGAGAACCATTTCATCATTCCCTATATACATCTTGTACCCACTAAGTAACAATTTCCTTTGACAACTTTTTCTACCTCCATCCCTAATAGTTTTTACAGTTTTCTGTCCCTATGATTATTAATATTTGTGGTTTTATGTGTGGCTTATTTTTATCATTATGTTTTAAGCATCTATTTTGGATTGTGGATATAGCCCAGGAGAAGAGTGATATATTGTGGTATGTATCAGAGTTAAACTTAAACTAAGGTACTTAAGGAGAATGTCCAGTCACAATTCATGAGACAAGAGGTTTGCTTCTGAAAAGGAAGAGAATGAACCAGAGTAAACAGACTGAGTGAGAGAGAAAAAGTGAGTCAGATAGATCAAGGTTGGAACAGCTTCGTTCAGTCATGGTGGAAGTTTGATGGGGATGGTCCTTGTGAACACTTTATGAGTGAAAACTATTGTTCATTTTTAAATCCCTTTTCAAAGTCATTTCTATCTTTTAACAAATCAAATACCCATTAGTACATGGTATGAGTCTATCCATTATTCATTCATTTATTTATTCATTCATTATTTACTTTTTGGTACTTACAATGGAGAATGAAGTAGAATTTCTGGACAATTCCAATGAAGAAATTAAATAGTTGACTATGAGGTAGTCACCTACTAAAATATAGAAGATGGTACTATCTTCTCATGGAGAGTCATGAGGATTAGACTTATCATACTAGACTGTTGCAGACCAAGGAATTGTATCAGAGAAGTAATATCTAAATGGCAATGCATTGTGTTTATTTTTGAGTCAGTTTTATACTATGTAGTCCTATCTAGTCTGGATCTTGCCATGTAGTCCAAGCTGGCTTCAAACTCACAGAGATCTATCTGTCTCTGCTTCCCAAGTGCTAGAATGAAAGATGAGAGCCACCATAACAGACTCAACATATTTTATAAAGGGAGGGGTTTTGAAGAATCATTCCACCAAACTAAACTGAACCCATTACATAGTTCTTTGGGCTTGGGATGTTATTGAAGATAACATGAGGGTTGCCTGTGAACATCCCGTTTGGAGCTCATGTAATTATACTGGGTCTTCCATAGTTAACAACACAAATATCTCAGGAAAATTCTCCTGGAATCTCCTACAAATAGTGTCTTGAAGAAACATTCCAACTTGTGTAATTTTCAGCAAGCAAGTCACACAAAAATCTAGTGCACTTCTTCACAGAAATATCCTAGCATGTGGGTGTGTATGTACTGTGTGGAGAAAACAAAGAATGAGCCAGAGGTTGATTGAGAAATTACAAAATCTCAGGGAGAATACTAGTTGATTTATTATTTGTTTCAAGTTAAAGTATTTTCAAAGTGTTTTTATCTAGTGACTGAATCTTCTCTGGATATTCTCCCAGCTGATGTTTATAATCTTTCTATTGACACTGGCTTTCTAACTTCTTCTCTTTATGATTTTCCACAAATGAATTCACAAAACATGTACACACACATACATACACATACACACAAGTTCAAATATACTCATTCACATACACATACTTGATCACATACATATATAACATGTCCCCCCATTGCCCTTCTCCATGTCTTTGACCACTTCTTTCAAATACATTTATTTTTGTCATAAGCTTCCTCTCTGGTGAGTGAGAAAGACTACAATCAGTTAAGATATTGATTTGGACATCATTGCCAAGCAGCAGGGGCTTCAGCGACTGGCACATTTGTACTCACATGCAACTTCTTATCAGCAATCAGCCTGATGAAGAGAAGAGGAATTGGGACAAATAAATGAAGGACCTCATTACACTATTTGGAAATGGGATTTTCAGGGCTATTCCCAGCAGGCTTATTATGGGGCCATGTCACATACTATGTTTATCATCTGCTGCTCTGGGTTGATGTCACTCTCACCCTCCAGTAGAGCTCTGAATTACAAGAAAGGTAAGCAGATCTGATAGAGTCATCAGATGCTTTGCCTAGGGTAATTACTTGACCTCACTTTACAGTTATTCTTGTTCAGATGACCTTGCTAAATCCCCAGCACACAACCCAGTGCTCCCTGCCAACTGACATGCACACCTGAAGAATTCCTCCATACCAGAAATAAGGAAAACAAACAAACAAACATGCACTGTAGATGTCACTTGTGTATTTTTATTTTATTATTATTTGTGTCTTGTGTATTTTTGTGGTGCATTTCTGGACCCGTATGGTTAGTTCTCAAAGCTACTAAAAGGAAAACTTAGGAAAGCTACAGATTAAACATTATACGTGTAAATTAAATTTCTAAAATCTAAGTAAGTACATAATTTTCAGTGGATGAAACTGTTTATCTAGTCTTTCTTTGTTCAGATAATATATTAGCCTTTTGAGGAAATATGTGGTGCATTCCCATCTCTTCTATTTGTTTTCTAGAAATGGAATATTGATGAAAATATTTCCATATGATAGGCTTGAATAATTTCTAAGAAGTCCTACATGAATGAGCCAGGGAAGAATTCTCAGCATGAAAGGGGCTTGCTACAAAAGTAGGAAGCCCCAAATGTGTGCCTGTCACAGCCGTGCAAAAAACCAACTGCAGCATTGCACACATGTAATTCCAATACTGGATGGCTGGGACAGAAGGATCCCTGAAACTCACTGACCAGCCAGTCTAGCTAACTGATGAAATACAGGCTCACTGAAAGTCCGTTTCTCAAAAATTAATGTGGATAGCAATTGAAGAGTCACCCAATGTCTTCCTCTGTTATTTCTATACATATACACACAGAAACATGCACATTTTCATTTGTACATGCATACACACAGTACTTGCAGGTCTAGTAGTTGAATTTAGGTTGCTATGAAAGAACCTCGAGTAGATCAGTTCATCACACAGACTTATCGTCATATTATTATTATTCATGCTTTTCATCTGTCAATCTTCTTTATATTTATTTATTCATAGATATGAATACAGTTGTCCCTTGGTATCTGCAGTATATTGGTTTCAGGACTCCTCCACTGTAGCCTAAATCTTTGGAATTCTCAAGTCCCTTAACATAAAATGGCACAGCATTTGCATATAACCTACAGACATCCTCTCCTGTATATTTTCAATCATCTCTAGATTACTTTTAGTATAAAATATAATGAAAATGCTATGTAAATATTTGTTATACTTCATTGTTTCAGTGATCGCCTCAAGAAAAAGCCAATACATGATCAGCACGGATGCAACATTTTCTCTGATTATTTTAAATCTAAGATTGGTAGAGTTCACAGAGGAGGAACTTGCAGATACCCAGAGCTGATTGCATTGTGCTTAGTAAGAAAGACATAGTAACACTTTTCATGGAGTCAATAATCTAAAGAGAAATAATACAGATGATTGACTCTGAGGCATTTAACATTTATTATTGATTTCATACTAATAAGATATCAATTCTAGCAATAATGGGAGCTCATATTTCTTGCACAATTGGCACGAGTCCTGGAACTGTTCTAGGGCTATAGGTATATTTAATTGTCACAGAAATTTTAATGTGTCTATTCTTATTATTCTATCTTTTTATACTTGAGAAAACTGAAGACGAAGGTGATAAACTCTCCCTGTTATCACAAGCAGGAGTAGTACCACCCCAAGAGTCTAGGCTGTGTAATTCAAGCCAATGCTCCATCTGGCCTCTAATGTTGAATGTTTTTGTTAACAGTGAACCTGGTTCTCGTTCAAATTCCAGATTGATTGCAGAGAAGACAAAACATCCAGTATCTTCATAGAATCTATAAATGCAGAAACCAACCCAGGAAGCAGTGGGAATACTCAACAGACAAAATTGAACAGAAGAGGGAAATAGAATTTTCATTAAATTTCAACTTAGAAGAAAGTCTTTAAAATGCCCTACTATATATTTAAGTGGTTATTGAAAACTATCTATGATTTAACAATTGCAATAACTGAAGACCATGTATGATCTAACGTCTCAATAATTTAAGGATACCACCGTAAGCCTTGACTTATCAACAATGATTTTATAGTTACAAAAATGTAAGAAGTTTAGTTACTTGTTTTAATTCAAGCTCTTGTACCTAGTCAACATTTCCCATCACCCCCTTTATTATGAGACTAAGGATTATAAGACTATCTTTGCAGTCGAATTTCCTGTGTCATTGATAAACCTCTAAATTCTGATAAGTTGGGAACTTAACCAAATTTCTAGTATTGTATCTAAACCTTGGTGAACAGAAATGGATAAAAGATTACAAGAACTTCCATTTTCATTAGGTCAAAACTGATAATTATATTGGTCTATACCAACCACATGATACAACTGACAGAAAGCAAGACATGGATGGTCTCCATTAGAGGAAGCACTGCAGCACATATAAAATTATTTAAAAAGCAAAAATATAATCTTTGCTTATGAACGTGTCTTCTGGTAGCCAGCTGGCATGTTTTTAAAGAGGGGTTATTCTCTTCTCTTTCTGGGGTCTCAGGCTGCTTTTCTTTCTGCATGGCAACTCTGTTGCTGCTTTAGAAGATTTGTGCACAGCAGAATTGAAAAAAATATATGTGCACACAAACATGAGCAAAAGGCGAATTTTGGTATTTGTCATAGTTTCCAGATGGCATAGTTGCTATGGTTTGAATACTATTTGTCCCTGAAATGCATACATTAAAATTATAATCACAATAAGTAAGCAGTAATTATACCAGAGGCTTGCACCCTCTTGAGTAGAATTCACATTCAGGTAAGGATACAGTAAGAATAGGCTGTGTGCCGTGTTAGACCCTCAAGCTTGCTGCACTTAGTCAGGTCTTTATTTACTGTAAAGAAATACCTAAGGCAGTGAGTGTCTTACCTACTTTTCTTATTGCTGAGACAAAATGTCTGTCAAAAGCCAGCTAATCCCTCACCAGCACAAACAGAAGCTGACCTAATATAGACCGTTCCTCACAAGTGTGCCCACGTGCCTGTCTCTCAGCTGTTTCTTGATCCTGTCAAGTTGATAATCAATATCATGAGTAGTCAATGTAAAGCAAGGAGCCCTATCTTATCACACAAGTTTCAGTTAGTGGTCAACTGCCCCTGATGCTTTGGGCCCATAGTTAAGCAATATATTCTGAAGGAAGACTGTAGCAGAGGAAATCACTCACTTTAGGTCAGCCCTTCAAAACATACCTCGACATCCTTGATTCCTTCTACCAGACTTCATCTCCTGCCATTCATTAAAAGCTAAGGAATCTTCCAACTTAAGGCCTGTGGACTTAGTCTAGATAGAGCAATTTTCCAGCCTCTATAACTTGGAGAAAGAAATCCATTGTACCATTTATAAGCTACTGTGATCACTGTGACATTTCCCCAAACCAACTAGTATGATAGCAACACCACAAAGTCGACAGATTCACATCACCTAATCTGAATCACCAGATCTAAAGATGTTTACTGGCTAAAATATGTTTTTAAAAATGTTATCTTTCAGGAGTTATAGAAACAGGTATAGCTCATGTTTGTCTTGCATCTGAGACACGGATATGAAAACAGATGGGGAAAAAAAGCATCCAAAGAAGTGAAAATTCCACAATGGTTTTTTTATGCCCTATTTTTTTTAAGTCAACGAGACTGTGTAAACTGTATTTTACTGTGAGAGTTCACCATGAAGTGAAATCTAACCTCATGCTTATAAATAGCACCTCCTGGGGTACAGTGATGGTTCACAGGGTAAGAGCATTTTTTGCTTTTGCAGAGGAACCAAGTTCAATTTGAGGCACCAAGTTAAATTGAAATTTAAACAACAATTTGTTAGGTGGCTCACAACTGCCTATAATTCGAGCTGCCAAGGATAGAATGGTTTTCATGGGCACCCACACACACATATACACACACATATGCACACACAAACATACTCATAGTTCAAAATAAAGTAAATCTAAAACCACCAAGTGGCACCATAACTGAAATTTGTGACTATGAAAATTAATATATTTCTAGATTTTATAAAAAATTAAATATGCATGAAAAGTCAGTCCCTTGCAGTTATCCACATGGCTATGGAAAGCACAATCAAAGTAGAAAAATAACTATTTTTTTTTTTTTTGGTAACAAATCCCATATGCCAAGTCCTCTAAAAAGCCAAATAGCAATCCTTAGGGAACCAAAAAGCAATAAGGAAACAGACCAGAACCCTGTTTTTACTTCATTATACATTGGCCCAGAATTACAGCATGGAGTAAACAGTTTCATCCAGGAAGCAAAAGGAAAGGAAGGGTTAAGGTTATGCAATCTCCCCTTCAAAGGCTCCAATGACCAGGTTCCACCTCTTAAAGATCAATGATCTTTAAAATAATGAAGATCATCTTGATAGTATTAATTAAACTCTTTCCATCACAGTTATTTTAACCAGAAGTCCTGCTTTTCGGTGGACGCAGAAAGCTTAAAATATGCTGACTTCATGCCGGTACTAAAAAAACGAGCAACTGTGGGTGTAACGGTGACATTTCTCCAGCTCTTTAGTATTTTGTCCATTTATATACCATCACCATGGCTACTGTGATAACATTTAAAATAATTCCAATGTAAATCTGACAGCACCTCATTAGGTTCTCTCAGAATCTCGTAATTAGGTAAGAAAAGACTGTTGATTGAGAAGGCTGGTACCACGTGGGACAGGCTGCGTTTCCCCATTAACAATCACAATGTCCCTTCTCTAAGGTTTTCTCTCATGTGGCTGAGGTTTCTTTCAGGCTGGAATCTGGAGCTTGTGCTTTTCAAACTGAGGGGCGGGGTGTGGGGGAGCAACCAAAATTCCATTTCCTTTCTTTAGATGTGGGGAACTAGAAAGAGATTTCCCCTTTTCCAACCCCTAAGTAAGGGATGTGAGGATGGTGTTTCAAAGCGGCTTTCAGAGAAGCTCAGAATCCTGTGAGTGTTAAGTCCCTGGATCTTGTTATTGTAATTTACCATGTTTGTTTTTCTTAACAAATTGAATATAATTATAAATGATAAAAGTGCTATTTAATCAAGGTTCTTTCTGGATAAAAGGCCACCTACCAACAGAACTGGAATGAACCTGATTCATATTCTTAATAATATTTAAATCTATGGCTTATTCCAGGCGCCAGAGGTGAGTTTAAGTAACGTACACTTTTTTACACAAACATATTCTGTATTTTGATGAGGTGAGCCACATGAAAGCTATTTCAGCCACCACTGCAGCTGTGTTGTTTGCAAAAAGGCATCATAAATGCTCAGTTTGACATTCTTTGGGGTTTTAACTAGAGGAGACTGTTTACACTCTTGAAGTTGTCTGTAATGAGGAAGAATTTAGACTAATTGGCAAACCTAATAAGGGAGCTGATTAGTTCATACAAATAGCTCAAGTCCATTATTTGACACAGAATTCACAACTGTGTCCTGCTTTACGAAAGTTCTGCGCCGTTTTATAACAGTAAGAGAGTGAGAGAGAAAATAGACACGGCAGAATAGCATATGGGCTGAATCAGTATTCATTGTTTTTAAAGGGGCTGCTCTTCACCATGGAACGGACTTATGCAATTTGTGCTTAGCATCAAATTATCCAATCTGAGAAAGAAATCTGCATGGATGCAGTATTCACAGCATGAGAATGAACAGAGGAAATGGCCTAAAACCGAACTGTGGTGTGCATGTATAATTGTCAAGTCTTAGTGCTCTATATAAAATTCTTATCAGAGTAGAATGCATTGCTCATTACCAATATCATATCATTCTCAAATTTTACCAAAAAAGTATATATTCCCCACTATACCCTTTTGAAATTTAGAAACATAGAGGTTGATAATTTTAAACTTTTACAGCCATGATTGGATTTAATCAATAGTTAGGAGAAAGGTTCAATTTAATTATTTCCCAAATTACATTTTGCTGTTACCATTGGGAGAGGTTAGATCTACTGGTATCTTGGAGGCAAAGGCCAGAGGTGCTGTGACATAGTCCACAGTGTCCAACGTCCACCCTGCTAATCTTGGAGGTTCAGATCTCTTGAGGCCTCGAGCAATCTACCAGGAAACAATATTCTTACCAAAAGCAACTTGTGCCTTTGGAGGCTTCGTGCCATCCCACACAAAGACATGAGCAAACACAATTCTGAGGCAAGAGCCAGCTCAGGTAAGAATTTCTCATAATGACTAGAGACAGGTCAGTGGACAGCCTTGAAAAATGCCACCAGCAATGAGTAGACTGTGAGAAATCAAAGCAGAAAGGGTCTTTGTTTTAAGAGCAAAGGAAAACATTGCTGAAAAAGCACATTGGAACTGTCCACACATCATTTCTGCTCCAAGACAGAGATGAATCTGATTTAAACCAAAACACTGGGGGAAACGGATGGCTTACATGTCATGACAAACATTAAGTCAGAATAAATTTACTCTTAACACAGCAGGTTCTGCGCTGGTGATTAAATGTGCCTACTGTCACAGGTCACACCATTCGAATTAACACAAATATGCAAGTATTAAATTATTTCACCAGCAAGGCTAAAGCCTTTCTGGAAATAGGTACTCTGATCATATATCTACCTATCCTACCTAACTCCCTGACAAAATGGTTTAGAGACCATGGGAATTATTGCTCTGTAGGGAGGAGGCTTATGAAGTAGGCATTTTAAATTCAAGACTGCAATTAACTTAGCTCAAGTTAATGTTTCAGGATTTATACCAACACTTGGTTTCCAGAAAAAGCTGAGCTCACACTGCAGACTGCAGTTTTAAACTCTGTTACCCTAAAAACACAAAGCAGCCCTCTTTGAGCTACAATCTCAAAAGGGTGAGCCTTGTGAACATATCTAATTTCAGTAAATGATTAGGTACCATGTTCAATCATCTTTGAAGCAAAAGATATGAAGCCAAAGGTTTGTGCCTACTGTTCCAGAGTTAATGGAGATGGGGTAGCGAGAAGGCTCATTGGCTGATGGCTTTATCCAACAAGCTTAAGAACCTGAGTTCAATTCCCAGGTGGGAATAGTGGAAGGAGAAAACCGACTCCCACAAGGTGCCCTCTGACATCTATATATAATCCATGACACGTCGGACCTGCCACCTCTTCCTCCCATACAAAATAAAATTTAAAAAAGGAAAACAGTTAATGAGCAGGCCACAGAGTAGTGATTAGCAAGAGTTTCAACCTAATCTTTCTATAAGAGAGCATTAATGCTTTCTCAACTCACCCTCTCCCTGCATCTCGTTACTATTCTACAAGCTCTTACCTTTCCCTCTGGCACAGGGTGGCTTGGATCTTATTGGACAGGCTTTGCTTAGTTAGAAGAATTAAATTCTTCAATGTTCAGGCAGCCATGCATTTCTATGCACTGCACTGCACCTTCTTTTTAACACTGTGAATAAACACTGCATTTCTGTTACCCACTTACCTGACAGTTTTTGCAGCCATAAGGTAAGTGTTAGTAAACATTGAAATATGACAAAGAAGAGAAGAGATTTGTGCAAGGGAGTCTGGCAACACTCTGTAGCCTCTCTGACCATCACAGAATTCAAAGATTATTCTTTCTTTCTTCATGGTGTCCCAGGAATATAGACAGCCTTAGCAATGGGCTGCACATCTGCTCTATAGCACAAGGTTGTATGAAACATTCAGAAACTCAGCAAAAAGCATTATTTTGTTTTTCTAATAGAAAGCTAGTATTGCCTGGGTTATTTGATTCTATCAAATCTCTTTTCAAGTCTTTGAACTATTGCACAACTCTGTGGGCTGTAGAATACTGATAACCTTGCAAACAGTTCCTGTCCCATAGAAATGCAAATCTTGTCCAGTGGAAATACAGTTGATTGTTATTTCTCTGTGGCTACTGACTGAACTTACATTTGTGAAGCAAATTCACTCTAGCATCTCTGATCTGTACATGGGTCTTCTGTATGGATTTTCCTATAAATTAGTAGTTACATGTTATAAATAATCTATAGTTAAATTACCTAAAATACCTGACATGGATTCATTTTATGTAAGCACACCATTGATGGCTACATTTGCTTTTTACAATTACGTTTTAATACCTTCAATGTCTAATATTGGAAGACAATAGCTCCAATCAAGTTCACCATCTCCTTTAAAAAATTAGAAGTTTCAACAATCATAGTTTGGCAATTTTTTTTGTTGTTGTTGTTGAGATACGTTTTTCTTGAATCATGGGAACTCATTTGGTGGGAGTTGAGGGCAGATACCACTTTGGATTTCTACAACCTCAATTAGAATTTGTGCTATAAAGATTTTTTTTTAAAAAAAGTGTGTGTGTGTGTGTGTGTGTGTGTGTATCTATATGAATATGTTAGGATACCTGCAGAGCTCAGATGAAGGCACTGGATTTTCCTGCAGCCAGAGTTATAGATGGTTGTGAATCACTCAAAGTATGCTAAGAATGTAACTTGAGTCCTCTGGGAAAGTAGATGTTCTTGATCACTTCACCCATCTCACCCATCTCTCTAGCCACAGGACTACTTTACACACTTGGCTTTTCACAGTAGAGATGATTCTCCATTTAAGTTTTGGTTACCTTTAAAGCAAATATTTTGGCCTTAAGATACGCAGAATTAAGTTGCTTGCACGTGTAAATTCAGGAAACAGAAGCAAGCATGTATGTGTCTCTATCCTGATCTTCTATTTTTACTGCATAGGGATCTCAGGCCACACTCTGCTCTAAGTTACTTCATCTTGTGTGGAACAGTGGCTTTCAGTCTGGCCCTTGCCCTGAGTGATTCTGTTTTACATGAGAGAAGTTGGCTCCATTTTCAGTGTGATTGCTGAGACAGAATGCTTCTTCATCCTGTTTATGCAAGTAAACAACCTCCATCTGTCCAACACAAGCCACAGCACATACTCAGAGCTAATTTATTCATGCAAGCAGACTATTACCACCTATGAACTTATGGAACTAAATTAGGAACACATGGGCACATAGACATGTCAAAACCATATAAGAATTAGGACTGTAAAAAAATACATCTCTCTCTCCTAGACCATACAGAAGGAAGAACACTAACACCTTACATACAACAATCCAGAGTACCTGTCATTGGTTAGCTTGATGGGTCATGACATCTCTCTGTCTCCAGGGTTTTCACTTAAATATCATTCTTCCTGATTTAGGCAGCTCTGTGCCACACCTCACCTGACTTTGCCTTCAGTAGGGTCTTGTGTCCTGCAGGACCTGTGAACAGATTCATTAATAATTTAACTAAAAACTTGCAGTGGCTCTTTGTATTTGTATCAGTTTTCTGTAGCCTTTATAATTCTTTGTGTAACAGAAACGTACATGTACATACACAAGCACATCACTGTATAAAGTATAATAGATGGTTTGAATTCATTTTAGAAAATTTGATTAGAATAAGAGGCTTGTGGTTCCTAGAGCCACACATAAAGTAAAATTGGGAATAATTGGTGAGTTACAGCTCAAAATTTAATATAGTTTGTAAATTTATTGGTATTCGGTCAATGAGAACATTGTAGAAAAACACAGCACTCTACTGTTTCTGACATCGTATGCAGAGAACAGCAAAGGCAACCCCTCTAACTGTATTTAACAAGTATCTTTATAGTCCATGTTTTACAGTTATTTAGCTATCTGTCTCTTTAGATATATGGGCATTTGGTAATGCATATGGTTTTTCTATATATTGCAGTGCATGAATGATAGTAGAACACAAACATTACTTTACAGATTTTTTTTTTTACACAATATTGTGTTAAAAATCTTTTGGCAATGTGTATAGGTCATTGGTTATGGCAGAGAAATAACACTTTATCAGACATACAGATTTCTTCCTACCTTCCTTCAGAAATAGACATGAAAGTATCTATACAACACTGTACTGCATTGAAGCATGGGCATTATAGCATTTGCTGGAGATGTGCAGCAGATGGGAGATTTCTGTGCCTAATGGTATATTTTTGTGTGATTATTCTTAGAACAACCAGGTGGATTTCTATTAATTAGATGCTATTTTCCAAACAGTACTATATAAGCATCCTAGAGCCCATAATATTTCCAATGGTATAAAATTTTTATCATTTTATATTTTGCCACATTTATATTTTATTCAATAATAACTTTTCCTGTTTCAATTTGAATTTTTCTTATCTAATTCATTTTCTTCTTGTTCTTAAGAGAATAGAAGACAGAGAAGAGAACTAATAACTGAAAAATACACACATATTTTATTTAATAAATTACTTTCTTTAAGTTCAAGAGCAAGGAATTATTGCTACTATCTTTTTTTGGATCAGAACCAGGAGATACAAAATATCTAGCACACTTATCCAAAAACAAAGAAATAAAAAATATGCTTATTCTAAAATGATAGGCAAATTTATCAAGTATTTAAATAGTCTGCAAGTCACCAACAGTAAAGCTATTTCAGCTTTTTTTCTATTTTTCACATATTGTGAAAATATATAGTTTTATTTTTCACATATTGTGTATACATATTGTATGCTGATTATCTCAGCTCATTGTACTAACAAATAGGGCCAACTTCCCTAACAGAATATGGAAATGGCGATTTCTCAAATACATTTAGGGATACACACACACACACTCACACACACACACACACACACACACACACACACACACACACACACACAATTTCTTCCTACCTTCCTCTAGAAATAGGTAGATGTCTGTGTCTTATGATGACAATCTGAATGGATCTTATACTTACACTGCTTCAGGTGGTTGCTTCATTCTCTGTTATGGAGGTGAGAGCATGTTTAACAAATAATCTTATTCCCATTGACCACACAAGACTCCTGTAATTTACTTTTGAAGTATTCACCTAGCAAGGAAAAACAAAATAGAATACCTATGGTTTTGCTTAAAAACAACACACACACACACACACACACACACACACACACACACACACACACACTTCTCTTTTCTATAACAAATGAAAAAGGAGTGTATCTGGGGAAGAGAGGATGTGGGAGGAGAGTAGGGAGGGGAACTGTGGTCAGGATGTAATATGTAAGAGGAGAATAAATGAATAAACAAACAAATAAATAAGTAAATAAATAAATTTAAGATATATTAATTTGAGAGAATAATTTAATGTACTATTTACTTTAAGGAGAAAAGGGCTATGAAAGCACACATGCCCATTCATATGCAATGAGATCATGTGTTATCAGGTAACACAGGCATGATTTTATAGTATTATAAAAAGTTAATAATTTGAGTGACTACAGAGATGCATAGTGTTATGTATTTACTTTTATGATATCTGTTTATGATGGGAAAAGCAATTTGTGAGATCATTACTTTATGGCAAATAAGACCTCATCTATAACCATATCTCATAAAGCATACATTTCCTTGGAATCTGTTCAGCGATGCCTGGGTTTGATTGTCTTCAGGGCTTTGTGGTTTGAGGTGCAGGCAAAACTAGAAGGTGGAGCAACTGTCTCTATGATGGATAGAGAGTTCTTCTGACATTATTCTAATGTAGGTTAACACATGACACATAGACCCACAGTATAAATCGTTCCTTGTCAATGCCTCTAAAATCTCAACAGATTAGCACTTTGAAACATTTAAGCAAAATCATACATATTCTGTCTTTCCCCTCTTAGATTATCACTGCAAAAGTCAACTACAGGAGTCTTGTGTGGTCAGCTGGATGAGAATGAGGTTATGTATTTGTTAAACATGTACTCACCTCCATAGTGGAGCATGAAACAGCCATTTGAAATGTTAGATCTGTTCAGATGTTATCAGGAGACACAAAAGTGCATGAGCAAGATGGTTTCAACACCTTCAGTTCACCTTTGGTATTTTCTGTTCATCTTTTATTGAACCAGTTGACACAATATTTGAAACTTCCACTTCACATGAAGTTCACACGTAAACTCATGCAGCTAGTGCAATCTCCTGTGCCTTTCCTATGTAGGTGAAATACTCAGAATACTTACTGTTTCTAGCTCTGTTCAGCTGCTCCTCCAGTACTTATCACATTTCTATCTATATTTTTCTCTCATTAATCTATTGATATTACAGAAGATAAGAACAAATCTATTCTTTGGATAATGCTTCTTACAGATATTTAGATTATTCATTATCATTATCATTAAAAAAATAAATAATGTTGTTACGAAGACTCCTGTAGGTTTTCTCTGTGCACGTATGGATGTCATTTCTCTGAGATAATTTTTTAGAAATTGGAATTGGCCCAAAATATTTTTTTAGAATATACCACCAGTGCCTGCCCAAGGGACCATACCAATTTGTATTCTTCTTTATAGAAAATGGTAATTATTTTTTGAATTCTTTATTAGATATTTTATTTGTTTACATTTTAAATATTATACCCTTTTCTGGTTTCCCCTCCAAAAACCCCCTATCCCATCCCCCCTTCCCCTGCTTCTACGAGGTTGTTCCCACAACCACCCACCCACTCCTGCTTCCCCTTCCTGGCATCCCCCTACACTGGGGCATCAAGTCATCTCAGGACCATGGGCCTCTCCTCCCATTGATGTCCAATAAGGTCATCTTCTGCTACATATGTGGCTGAGCCATGGGTTGCTCCATGTACACTCTTTAGTTGGTGGATTAGTCCCTGGGAGCTCTGGGGAGTCTGGTTGGGAACTACTTAAAATATTGATTCCTGAGCTATGTAGGACTAGGACCTTGAACACTCTAATTATGGATGATATATGCACATTCTCTATACACATGGAAACACACAAAATACAAAGGACCAAACATCAATACATAAACTTCCTTCCTATATCTAGTTCTTTTGTGTTCTCAATTTTAGTCATTGGTGCCCATGTGAGAAACCCATTTGCAATTCTGTGTTGCCATTACTCATCTATTACAAAGTCCCACATAAAGCTTCTACACATTCATGGATTTTCTCCACCCATGCCTGTAATTACTACTGACATTCTGACCCTGTCATCTCTCAGAGAGTCTTATGACATCTTTGTAATTGATACTGAAATTTTGAACTCTTGCTTTTCTCGTGATGATTGATATATCCCACCAAGGACTATCACAAAGCAGACATAGGCAAGAAATGGCTTGCTGTAAAAGCACTCCATGACTCTGTGCATAGGCTGACTTCTCTAATGCCAATCTCTGTTCAGCGTCCATTTTCCATCTCTTCTTATACTCCACAATAAAAACTAAACATGTCCTACTTTTTCCAGATATAAAATGTTATGTCTTAAGGCTAGTGCAGGACCTCAGTGAATAAAGACACTTGCCCCAAAGTATAACAACCTGAGTTTAGTCCCAAGAACCCACGCACGTGGTGGAAGAAAGGGCTGACCTCCATAGATGCATCATGGCATGTTTATGCATAGTCTCAGACACACACACACACACACACACACACACACACACACACACAGAGAGAGAGAGAGAGAGAGAGAGAGAGAGAGAGAGAGAGAGAGAGAGGCAGAGAGACAGAAAGACAGAGGCAGAGAGAGACAGAGAGAGGGAGACAGAGAGAAATAAAGATGTAAAACATTATTTTTAAAGACTTAAAAAGAAGACATAACTTCACACTCAATATATTTCCTTTATCCAGAAGGCCAGACTCCTTTTATTGCAAGAACCTATTTAGGTATAAATGCGTTGGGGAAGCGTATTTGCATTCCAATTTGTATAGATATTCTTTGTTTTTATTCCACAGTCACATATTCCTACTCTATCATTTTTTCCTTCTAAAATTGGGAACAAAGCAATCATTGTCCATGGGTATCTTCATAAACACTGAAAAATCCATAGGGAATAAAACAATGTCTCCCATTACTCAGTCCAGCATCACAGGACTTGCTACATGTCAGGGATGTATACCTTTATATCTGTCTCATCACACATACACCTTTACATTAGTAACAGTATCTTATTAAACACTTTTGATCCTCCTTTCTGAAGTAGGCACTCAATATTTGAAACCAAAATATAAACATTTTCACAAAGATGACCCTAACTGTTAGAAGTTAGGGGATTCAGTGGTGGCTTATTGGTCAAAATTGTTGCTATACAAGCATGAAAACCTGAATCAATATCTCCCAACAACTTCATAAAAGGAGCAGGACACACTGATGTTCTCCTGTAATTCTAAGACAGAGAGAACAAAAATTGGTACTCACTGGTTTGGAGCTCCCTGAGACAAGCCAGTCTAGCTGAATCATTAAACTCTAGGCTAAGTGAAAGACCATATATATTTTAAAAAAAAAAAAAAAAAGGAGAAAGGAGATAGAGGAAGATACCCAGCATTGATCTCCATCTTTTGCATATTTACATGTACTGGTATACACTCACACCCGTACATATACCAACACTTAACTCACATACAAATGAAAAGCTAGCTTTAAAAACTAGCTGAAAATTTTATTAGTATTTGAGGTGAGTCCTGAGTAGGTTTTTAGAGAACCATATTAAAAGAAGAGTGATTTGGAAAAAGTCTGGCCACATCTAGGTAGTTCAGAAACACCCTAATCTGAATCCTTTAGAACATTGGGGTGGTTACTATCCTCATGTGAAGATATTGTTCATTCTCCTTATTCTGCAGTACAAAAGGTGCTTCAGCTTTGAAATTTGCTTGTAAAAAATGTGGCACTTAATTATAACTTACAAAAGAATATCTATGGTTAATGCATGCTTTCTTAGTTGATAAAATGTGGCAGTTTATCAGAAACATCCATGTAGGTCTCTAGAGGAAGTAAAGAGCTAAGACCCAGCTCTATTCAGTGACAGCATCTCCTCTGAACAATAGCAGGGTTTAGGATTAACCTCTGAGTTTATTTAGAGACCTCCAAAGGTTTGTAAAGTCAGCACATTGAGTTATCTGAAATACCAAATTCTTCTTCACTATGAGGGTTCAGCGAGTGTAAAGATGTGTGTTGCTGAATTAGATTTCTATAATATGAGAATCAGGAATGACTTTAGGTTTGGGGAAAGTGTTATTAGGTCATCCTTTGGTTTAATGTTTTCAAACTGAGAAGGTGTTCTCTGAAGTTTGAGTACTACCTAGCCTTTTCAAGGTGCCTACATTTCCATTTCAAAGGGAAGACAGGCCATATATCATGTCAAGGAGTCTGAACACAGCCAGTCACCCAACTTTTTGGTAGGGGCATTTACAAGAGTTCTTCAAACAGTAAGAGTGATGTAGCAGATGTTAGTACAAAGGAAAGAGCAAATGAGGTGTGAATTACGGGGTGACGAAGCTTGTATGAATCTCATTTGTTTAACCATCTGAATGGTATACTCCAGGTATTAAATGAGCTAGATACGATTGCACACAATTTTCTGAATAGTGCAGGAAGGTGGCTTAATGAACTATGCCTACTTGAATGTGCTCACATCATCTCACCCTTTCATCCAGCCATAGCTGATTTAACATTTCTTTCCAAATTTTTTAAAGCAATGCTTTGGGTGATTATGACCTTGTCCTTCTATTTTCCAGGTAATGTAACATGAGGGATTGTTAAATGATTAGTAATTTAATTAGCAGGTGTATTAGCAGAGATTCTTTTGCAAATTAAGAATGTACTTTTAATAATCAGTGCTCTTGGAAAGAGCTGACAGTTTGAGGCATGTGAATTTATGCGTTTTACCTCATCCTAACCAGCTGGGCTGCAAGCTCAGATATCCTTGACTTAGTAAAACGTTACTTGTCTGCAAACAACACTAGGGCTTGCACAGTCCTTTCCATGGCTTAATGACTCATTTGCATTAGTTATGCAAAAGTATCAACACAGGCTATCTTATCTCTTTTCTCTTTGCTCTCACTCTTTTTGATCACATCGGAAACCAGGGGAAACCATCTATTCTTGAGTAGTGAAGAGAGTATAATTTAGTTTGCCAGGAGTAATGGATAGTTCATGGTACATTTCGCATTTGCTAGATTGTTTCCCTTGTTCCCAGGTGAGAATTTTAGTGGTGTGGTGGGAGAAGTTAATTTTAACAACTCACCCACAGATCTACTATTGTCCACCTACTTTGGGGAAATAACCGGATTTTAAAAAACAGAATGTTTCTAACATATAATGCTGTTGTTTCTGCAAAGCCAACGATGCTAGAGAAAAACAACTTTCTGACTTATGGACAGTGTGGGTTGTTTACTAATGCTTTAATTAAAGGTAATTTGACTGGTGTCATAGACGTCACGTACTGCGTAGGATTATATTTTAATAGCTACTTACATTTAGGCATCTATTAACATAACAGTGCTAGTGTGAATAGCAAGGAAAAGTTGGACTAATTTTACAGATTAATAATAAAACATGGGCGAACCCTCATGCTCTACTTCAAATATTCTGAGAATTAAAAGTATCCAGTGTTGGCAGACATACCAGGTTTCTGATAAATGGAAAACAAGGAAGGAAAGAGAGACTGAGGGAATATGGTAAAGAGAAAACAAAGGGTCCGAAGAGCAACAATGAGGCTAGTATCAAAGGTTTGACAGCACTCAAAGAGATTTAAGAACCTAAAAACTCCATTGGAAACATTTACATATACTTTATATACCATTAGTCTGCTGGAGCCAGGTCCCAACTCTGTGGCTGATACCATTGAATGCCTGAAATTGCCCACAGGGTTTATTATCACTTTAGAAATAAGCACAGTATGGATTTACATCTCTCTCTCTCTCTCTCTCTCTCTCTCTCTCTCTCTCTCTCTCTCTTTCTCTCCCTTCCTATCACCTTCTCCCTCTCTCCCTTCCTCCCTCCCTCCCTCCCTCTAGCCTTTCCTTCCTCTCTCTCTCTCTCTCTCTCTCTCTCTCTCTCTCTCTCTCTCTCTCTCTCTCTCTCTCTCTCCCCCTGCCCCAAGAATTCGACTGGATCACACATAACAGCAGTTGAGGATTTGAGCCTCATCAAGGTAGACATTGGAACAGAGTAAGGGGTACATCAAGTCTCTTCCCAATATCTCTTCTCACTTCTAATTTCTTTCTTTCAAAAATTTTATTTTATATTAGTTATTGAGACATTACATGATGCCACCCTCAGTCCTTCCTGTCCTGAACCTTGCATGTAGGCCAGGGTAGTCATGAACTCAGAAATTTTCCTGCTTCTGTCTTCTGAGTGATCAGAATAAAGGTGTGTGTCACACTGGCCTTATTTGTTTCCTGACCTCTCTGTGGACTTACATCGACCCCCAAGTACAAATAATTTACAGAAAAAAATAGAGGAAAATACGTTTTCTTTCTAACTGAATCTCGACAGTACTTAGGGTTGACAAAAGACCCAATGGTACAAGAAACTGATTGTTTCCAGTGACATGGTTTTCACTCTTGCCCTTATATACAATTTTTCCATACAAAGCATCCAGAATGGTCTTTTAAATGAGTTAATGCAGCAACACCATCTTCTATTCACTCTTATAAGTGAATTTCATTAGAGATAATAACCTTGAAGTCCTTACCATGGCTCAGAAGATCCCTACTTTGATCATCTCTCTTATTATGGACTTCAATGGTACCACTGTCGCTTTCTCCAGTTCCTTCTGGTTACTTCCTCATCTTGCTATATCTCAGACACATCAAAGTCTACTGTTTGAGTGCTGGTATAAATTTGACTCTCTTTGCATTGAGCACGTACTAAGAAAACAAGGTCATATTGATATAGACGACAGACAGGACGAGTATCAAGCAAAGTTCATACTCTTACTCCTGGGTGGAAGATATTAACACGTATCTGCAGAGTGAAATCAAAACCATAAAGAGAAGACATTAAAGGAAAAGCGAGAACACCACTGTTGAACAATTAACTAACTTCTTCAGGAAGAATGTATTGCTAAAGAAGGTTCCAAACATCCGCAAGACAAACAAATGCAGTCTGACCACTGTGGCTTTCAAGCAACACGTATTCTGGTGGAGGGAGTCAAGTTCTTGTGGATAAGTCAAGCATGAAAGCAGTGCATACAGTGTTGACAAATCTTAAAGATTAAAGCCAGTGGAAAGAATGCTTTTAATGATGAAAAGGGAATCACACATTTCCATACCTTACTGTCAATCAGTATAAACACAAAGACATGCATTGCTCAAAAGGTTTGAGGTTGGATTGTTTCTTGCTGAGATAATTAATAGCTACAGTTAGCAACAAATAACCGTTAACTATGTGCCAATTATAGTACTAAATGATGGTCATCTATTGTGACGTTCAGATGCATATAGATAGAAAGTCATATATCACATACTAAATATACCTCACTGTACGTTATATGTAAGTGATATATTTAAAATACTATGTATATCAGAACTCTATGGAATAGATCATTTCAGAAATGCCACAAAATGGATGAAAATATTGAGATGGTGAGTGATTAACCAACGTCCTAGTTAATTAACTCTCACAGCAGTTTGTAGTATTTTACAGACAGAGGAGTGTACAGCAGAAGCCCACTATCCAGGCCTCTACATTTCCCTTTCTGTTTTATTGTCTTAAATATATACTTAGTTTTAGCTTTTAAGGTCAAAGATTTTTACTTGATGAGACTGTTACAAGTTACCCTACTGTGACTTGAGTATGGAATATCTATTCAAGGCTCATGTGTTTAATGTTTCCTTACCAGATGGTGGTCCTGTGTTATGAGCACAAAGAAGCTGTGGGCGGTAGGACATGGAAGGCAGACGCTCTTCACTGAAGACATACCTTGCTGAGGCCCCTTTCTTGTACTCTGCTTCATGACTGCATATGGTAGAAACACTTTTCCTCTACATGTTGCTGCTTCAGTGATACTCTAAATCAAAAGAAAACCTTTAAGGAATTCCTCCTTTGAAACTCTAAGCAAAAATAAATCTTTCTTCTCATAGCTGCTTATGTAAATTATTTTGTCATGATGGTGCAAAATTTACCAATATACCTCTGTTTCCATTTCCTTAATATCTGAACCTAAAACATTAGTATTTGTGTACCTGCTTTCTGCCCATCATTTCCATAGTCATCCTGTATTGCTATGATGTTTTCCTAACTGAAGTCCTTTTCAAGTTCAATCTATCATATCCGATCATGGTAGTCATGCTGCTTCTTTCCTTCTCAGACTAAAACAAACATGATCCTGTATCAATGTGTTCTGTGACCAGGACCAGTCTCAAGCAATGTACAATTTATTGCCATTAGTTAATCATATTAATAATGCATATATTTTATGTGCAGAATTTATATAGTCTTGTAGTATATATTTCTTTCTTAAAAAAATTATCATTCTAGTTTCCCTTGAAAACCATTTCCAGAGACACAATTCCTATAAGAAGGTCATACCTCCTAATCCTAACATATAATAACACTCTGTGATGACCAAGCATTCATATCTATGAGCCTATGGGGAAGTTATCATTCAGACTACTATAATACTGGACCAAAGTTAAACTAAAAACTAGCAGGACAAACTCCAAATTCTACATCTCCATGTTTGATAGAGCTCTTCAGAATTCCTATTTCTTTTAGCTTTGTTCACTGCAGCACACTTCTCTCTCTTGGGTTGGTTCCATGTTTGGTCTGCAGCTCTCCTTGGCTGTGACATAAGTTCCCTAGTCAGACCAATTCTTCATGGAATACTGTTATTCTGGATAAGATATTCTGTAAGTCTACATATGGTGGTTTTAGCAGAAGCATTGCATGTAGGAAATGCAAATGACCAGAATAAGTATCCAATCAAGTAAGGACGAAGTATTGTCCTTTACACACAGGAAGTTGTACAAAGTATGGAACTTGCTACCAGATCACTGGCTGATTACCTGGGGTATGGTGCCATATCTAGGGCTCGGTGTCCATCTCTGTTGTTGGCATATCTAGCTCTCAGCTGTAGTCACAGCCACATCAGCCTTGGTGACTGGAAGTCCATACTACTAAGCCCATGCATAACCTCCATCTCTGCCACCATGGCTACTCTGCCCATGAACTTACTGGGCAATGATAGGGATGGCTGGGGAAAGTGGTCGACTGTCCACAGAACAGGTTTTCCTATCCCCTTGATTACTGAACTCCTCCTCATCTGAAATCACCTTTTGATAAGCATTTACATGGGACACAAATATATTCACATCCTTCACAAATTTGGAGGAATCCACCACATATTTTTCTCAGATATCTTTCTCACCAGTTTTCCAATTATGCTATTTCCAAGTCCTTGACCTGCCAGCTAATCCATTTGCTACAGCCCATGAATCAGTGAGCAATAGCACATCTGCCCATTTCTCCTTTCAAACAAAATGTATGACCATGATTATACTGCCCTATGTCCTGCATACCGTGAGGATTTTCTTTTGCTGGTGTCTTTCAGGGTTGTTCCAGAACCGGGCTGTAATGCTCAAGCTGTTTACTTCTGGGTGGTGTGTACACAACATGCTGAACCATCAGCAAACCAGATCCTAGTCTTCTCTTCCCAGTCTACCCATCATCAGAAACACTCCATGAGGCTATAAGTGCATGCTTGGAAACATATAGCATTGTAATAGAAAACACAGGCATTTGGGCAAATTCTTCATGTAACTTACTATAGGACTGTGAAAGGCAGCCTGATTTCTGGTTGAGCACAGGCTGGAAACTGCCAGAGACCCCAGTTCTAAGGGACAGCATGCATTTCTACACACTCTCAGACTCCAGGTTCCTAACATGAAGCCGCAGCCCTCCATAGATTTGGGTCCTTTCCTCACGTAGTGCAACGACCACTAGCCCCCACACAGGTAGAGGGGCTACAGGCCACAGAGCCTTAAGACAGACCTCCATATTAATGAAGTACCTACAGGCCAGAGGGGTGTGGCCAATTAAACATTCCTTCCCAGACACTCCTCCTTGTAAAAGGTATTTAACCTCAGGCCCACCCTGAGGAAACTGGAGTACAATTTCCCATCTATTTTCCACCATGACAATAAACATCTTAAGACCATGGACTGTTTCTCTTCTTCAGAATCCATCATGGGAAACAGCAGAGCAGGTCTTTGTCTATAGAGCTGCTATCTAATTTCTTGCAGACGACCTCTCTCTGTTTCCAGCCACAGAGACGACCAGCCACCCAATCCAAGGAAGCAAGCCGAGCCAGACACTACCAAACCAAGAACTCTCATTCCTGTGTGCAGCCAGGGAGCACTGTCTCCCTTTCTCACCCCTTTGGCCGTGGGCCAATCCAGCCTGTATGCCCCCACTTCTTTCTCAGCTCTTCCATGTCCCCCCAGTGGCGCCTGGGGGCCCAAGAGCCTGAGAACAAGCTGGTCCCGGGCCTCCTTTGGCCCGGAGACCTTCAAGCCAAGAGCTTTGGCTCTCCACAAGACCTTAGACTGGGCTTCCCGACCCCAAGAGTCCTGCAGCTTCACATAACCGGATGCCCGCCCTGCACCTGCCTAGGAAGAGCACAGTCAAACTTCCGATGCCTCTGTCTCCATGGTGAGACCCACACATTAACCCAACAACTTGCTTGTGCCTTCAGGACTTGCTCAGACACAATCAAGTACGTACTGGTTCCATTTGGTAATAGATTGAGACTGTGTACATCCTAGTTTATGATTTGGTGGGTCAGATAACACACAGCTTATGATGGACAGGCAGCTCAGGTCACATTCAACTTGTTGGCCAATCAAGCGTCACTGAAAATATCTGACCACTTTCCTAGTCAAAAGTCCCAAAGTCTTTCATAGTCCTACAATAAACAACATGGATGGTTCTGTTACAGAAATCTCCCAGTCCCTGGTATCAACATCTGTCTTAGACACTGTTCTATTACTATGAGAGATACCATGACTACAATGCCTGTGGCATTTTCTTTATTCTTTCTTTTTTAGCTTTTGTATTGATTCTTTATGAATTTCACATGATGCACCCCAATCCCACTCATCTCCCCATTTCTTCATATCTACCTCCACCTTTTCTACCTCATCCCCGACAAAACAAACAAACAAACAAACAAACAACATCAACAACAAAAGCAAAAAAAAAAAAAATTAAAAACCTCACCATGGAAACTGCAGTGGTTCACAGAGCATACCCTATTTTGCCAAACAGCTTTTCTTGCAAATGTTCATTGCAGTGAGTCATTGGTGTGGTTTGAGGACTCTGGCTTCTGCCACACTATCAATATTGGATCCTCACTGGGACCGCAGCAACTGTTACAGAAGAAAGAATGTAATTAGTCTTGCTTACAGTTTCAGAGGCTTAGTCCATCATCATCATTGTGGGGAGCATGGTGGCTTGCAGGCAGTTGCTAGAGCTTAATTGAAAGCTACATTCTGATTCATAGGCAGAGAGAGGAAGAGTCTGGGATTGGCATCATCTTCTGATTCCTAAAGTCCCACCCCCAGTGACACACTTCCTCTAATAAGGCCACACCTTCTAATCATAATATCAAAGAGTTCATGTCCAAGGGCATTTGGAGAAGAAAGGGAACACACACATACATCAAACAACTGTCTTCCTTGGTGCAATTTGACTAAGTGCATATTGACAATTATTTAAACGTTCTCCAATTTGCTATTCTAGAACTAGATCCATATTAATTCTGAGTCCCCCTCAATCCATACTATTGAGAATAAATTGATGTCTGATGTTGCATCTCCTCTACTGCAGTACTATATTATACTGCAAGCGTTGTGCTAAATATGCAACATTGATAAATGTGTCTTTATATAAGCAAATGAGACATATAATTTCATTGTTACTGTAAGATGATATGGCTTGCTTTCGAATATCTGATATTATTTTATAATTTTTAAATTATGTTGTTGATCTTGATTTTTTAAAAAATATAATCTATACTAGTCTATTTACAAGAATAACATAAATATTTTCTGATGAGGAAAATTATTTCAGTCTTAGAGTACAAGTTCACAATATCTATAAAGTGCACTTTCAGCAATCCATTTTCACATGAGTTTCATGGTGTTGCTTATTTTTTTGGCTTTATATAGCCTTCTTTGTAGAGTTTTGAGGCTGCAGTTGTCACTATTCTGGTCAAGTGTGAATCTTATGTGTGGCATTTTCTATTGCTGAATGTAAAACTGTGGGATGTTGAGAGTCACTTCTTCCTTCTGTTCATTCTCAACAAAAAGAAAGTGCTACTGTTCCATTAGTGATGCTTGTGGTACATGATAGTTGAATGCTTATATGGGATGGTCTATCTGTTTATAACACAGGTACATAAGTCTCAACAATTAAGATTTAATATGACCAATTATATTATTCAAATGTATATACAATTGAAAAGAATTCTGGACATTTTTCTTGGGCTATTTATTTTTGTCCAAATTGGAACCACAGCACATCATTTCAAACAAATTCTGCCATCTTCCAGTAATACAACTCCAGTCTTTCATGACAGGTAGATCTGGGTTTAAAACTTGTCTTGTGCCACTATGTGGTTCAAACTGTGTTATCTTTCAAGTCCCAGTGTGAATAATAATTTAAATGGGAAACTAATGTAAACTGCATAGGAAGTGTTTGAGAGAATCATTCCTTCCTTTTCTTGCCAAGTGTTCCTTTACTAAATGACTACAAGCTAAGGAGCTCTCCTAGGTGCTGAATGCGCCACAGCGAGAAACAGCAGTCTTTGTTCAAGTATAAACAATGCTCTCTGATGCCTAGCACACATAGTTTACCTGGACTAGACTCTTCTTTAACTTCTAAATTATATTGTGCATTATTTTTGCAGCAGCAGATTTTAGGTGATGCTTTATATTGTTAGCTTTTCTTTATATGTGTCTATACAAAGACAAGGCAAGGAAATATAAATTACAATCATCTATATTTCATATACTGGCCAACAGTTCTGTGGACCTTGAAGACAATTTGGGAAATCGCATTAATGTAATCAGTAGTGAATGGTTTTGCTGGGCAGATGGAATGATGGGGGATTTGAAGGATAGTAGTTTTCAAATGCATTCTCACTGACAATGTAACTTAGTTTACACATTTTATTGCACACTCACAATACATTTGCTGAGAGGTAATTGCTATTTCTGAGATAATTTTATTTCCTTTACATACCTCAACATGAATTTGCTCACATTTGAATAAAAAAATTCACTTCCTTTGAGTAATAGAACTATTTTTAAATAACTGTTTTTAACATAGAGCAATTTAACTCATCTTGCCTCAAAACGTATAATTACATTTTAAAACACATTTAATTGCAAAATCAATTCTATAATTAACAAATGTATTTTGTAACTTCCCCTGATCCCTTCATATTTATACACATATGCATGAAAATATCCATGCTCCTCATTTCTCTCTCCCCCACACAATTGGGTTCTAAAGTTAAACACTTATTCCTACTTTATTTCATTCCAGTTTAGTTGTACAGTAGAGGAGTGTTATCACTGCAGTGTTGGGTAAGCATTCTATCTAGAAATTGTTGAGTGTTGTGTATGCATTTTCAGTACATTAGTGTTGAAACGTGTTTCATAGGTATATAAGAATGTTAAAACACTATCATATTTCTTTTCTTTTTTCTTGTTTTTCAAGTAAAAGAGAGGTGGTAGAGAAAGGGAGGGAGGGAGAAAGAGAGAGAGAGAGAGAGAGAGAGAGAGAGAGAGAGAGAGAGAGAGAGAGAATGGTGGGTCTGGAACTTAGTCTGTAGACCATGCTGGTCTTGAACTCAGAGATCTGCCTGTCTCTGCCTCCTGAGTGCTTGGATTTAAGGTGCATTATAGTATTTCTAAGTACATTTCCCCCTGTTTATTAGTGTCATAAAATCAAATAAAAAATAGAATAAATATTGTTGGAAGAAGATGATTTACGGAGGCTTCAAAAGATGTTCTTGCACTTGAAATGTGCCATTTACTTAACTTAAACTCTCTCCATTATGGATTCTTAAGCAAATCTTCTCAAAGTGAAATTGTACTAGACAAAGGAACATTAGATAGTTATGTAGTTTAGGAAAATACTTCTTCTAAATAATTTAGATGAAGAGAAGTATGACATAATTATAAGACTAAGAAACAGAATTATGAAATATTAACATAACCATGCTCAGAATTATTCTTTATCAACAACCAGAGGCATTTCTCTTTCACTTTACTTTTTAATTCATATTTTGCATAGGTATAAACTAGGTCTTACAAATGATATTCTGGTTCTTGGGTGATATCATCTTTTGGTGATTAGCACTTACAGTTGACAATGAGATGCTGACATTTGAACTCAAATGACTTAAATTCATCCTCTTGATAGTACTCCTCCAATCAGGTTTTCTTTTTCTCACTCCAAACACTGTGATTAGACAGATTATTCTAGAATCTTTATCTCTTCCCTAGACAGCAACTCTCATCTTTGTAAGTAGTAAACAAATACATATTTCTAAACCTTCACTGATTTTACTGAAGCAAAAAGGCCCATAAAAAATTATTTCAATATTCACAATACAGAGATAATAAAGTAACATTTAATGAAGATTTACACGTACTTTATCTTCTTTCACAGAGAATTCTTATTGGCATCTAAGATACCTACAGCAAAGGGCATATCATTGTACATCTTAATAAAATTTTCACACCAAGAATGTCCACATAACTATCATTCCAACTCTACCAGCTTATGTGATGTAATCTGCCAAACAAATTCTGATAGCTACACAGATATTAGCAGGCTTTGAGGCCACCATAGATGGATCTGTCTCTCATTATTGGCTTTGGATCCCACTTTCAGCTTTTCTTGTACTCTTAAAAAGGGGGAAAAACACCATTTCACCATTAAAATTTAAGTTGTTATATAAAAAGATGAAGGTTCTGGGACTTTATCAGGGCTTACTAAGGAAAACCTATTTTGTCCAGGTCCCCCCTCCCGTGCCCCTAAAATGGAATTTAAGTTATTTGTTTAGCACTTGGTGGGTAGCCATGGTGCTTTCTTTGCCAGCCCCAGTTCCTGAATAATGATACAGATGCCTCTATGTATTTACAATGCTTTTCGCCTCAGCTTAGGCTTGCTCCCCAACTAGCTCTATACTTATACTAACCTGTTCCTACTATACTACGTCTGCTGGTTACCTTTCCTCAGTTTTATAGGTCCAACCTCCTCCAAATGTGTGTGGTGACTCTCCCACCACTCACTCTTTCCCAGAGTTCCTTTCTCTGCCAGATGTCCCACCTTACTAACCTTACTACTCTACCCTCTGCGACAGGCCATAGGCTTTTTATTTTAACCACTAGAAAGGAGCCTTAGTCAGGCAAGGAAGGGTAGAGACACATCTTTACACAGTGTACAAAAATATTGCTCCAACATCCATGTACATTCTGATCTGTCTCAAAGAATAAAGCAGCATATTATATCATTTCTCCCTTTGAGAATTAACCTACCTGGCCTTGTCATTTATCTGGCCAAAAATCTTCTCTAAGAAGACGAAGCCACCAAAAACATACAAAGGAAATTGAGGGAATACTTATTTTCTTAATGAGATAATGTACTATACAGAAGCCCCTCTGCCATGTATCTTGACCGCTAATCTTTTTCTCAGTTTAAACTCAAAAAGTAATCCTTTTCATTGTCTTTTTTCTGTTTTTCTAATACCTGCCTGACAATCTGTCTTTTCTCAGTCCTTTTCTGCATCTGCTTTCCCTCTCTGTTAGGTAGTTGCCTGCTGAGCTCTCCTGCTGAACATGCCCACTTTCTTGAATCCTAACTCAAAAAAAAAAAAAAAAAAAAAAAAAAAAAAAAAAAAGCGTGAGTCTTTCTTCTTTTTCTCCTTCCACCAAGCAACTGCTGAGACTTACATCTTGCCTGCCCTTCTTCTTTTTGTTTCAAACACTAACCCAAGAAAGAGTCCTTAAGCTTCCATTTGATTTAATTTTTAAAATTCTTTTGTAAACAAGACTAAGAATGCAAATAATGGACTCACTTTACATTGGTGATGTATGTATGATATGTCCCAGGTGAAACTCCCCCAAATTTTGGTAATTAGTACAATTAGTACTGCCAGTCAAAAACTGACTAAAATAGCATCTTCTCTTTCTGCACCCTTAGATTTCTATGGCCCCATCTTCTATCTGTTGCTTTTTCCCACATTAAGAATATAAGATTCAAGCCTGGCAGTGGTGTTACATGCCTTTAATCACAGCACTTGGGAGGCAGAGGCAAACAGATTTCTGAGTTTAAGGCCAGCCTGGTCTACAGAGTGAGTTCCAGGAAAACCAGGGCTATACAAAGAAACCTTGTCTCAAAAACAAACAAACAAACAAACAAAAAACAAACAAAAAAGAATTACCCATTGCTATTATCATTTTTAAAGACTTTATTTATGTGCATGTGTATGTGTGTGTGTGTGTGCATGTGTGTTTATGTACCATTGAAGGAGCATGCCCTCAGAGGCCAGAAGATGCGATATCCCCCAGAGTTAGAGTTTCAGGCAGTTATAGAAGCTTTAATTAAACTATAGTCCTCTGGATGAGCAACAAGCACTCTTAACCTCTGAGCCATCTCTCCAGCCTCAGAAAATTATGGTGAAGTAATCAAAAGCCAGGCTTTAGTGAAAAATAATTCTAGATTCATATTTCAACTGGCCCAATTAGCAATTATTTATAAGACTCTGAACATTATCCTCATGTGAAAGGTAGATATACAAATAACTGCATATTTTAGCTTGCAAAATTAAAATACGAAATATCTGGCAGCTAATGACTGTCTACTAATAAGTCTCACTGTTAAAAGGCCTCTAAGAAATGTTATTCTATACCTTTTATTTGACTCTTAATTAACTTCAATCTGGTAGATTTTCTTCATTGTTTTCCTAAATTATTGCTGAGTCTTTCTCTTCTAATGCAATTCCATTTTGTGTGTTCACTATGTTTCTAAGTGGGTCTCTTTTAGCACAGTACTGAGTTCCATGCTTATGCCTATTTTTCATGGAAGACTTGTTCAGGAGCCATGCTACATGAATTCTTGATTTATAAACATCCCTATTCCAGAGAAAAATCAATGAATAAGAAGATGCCACATGACATATAAAAATGAGAGCTAACATCAACCTGGATCAAATTTAATATTTTCTATACAATTATTCCCCCAGTTGCCTTGATGAATTTAGGGGAGGAGAAGAGTTGACATGAATCAAATTCCCTAGTCTAATTTAATTATAACACTGTAGTTCTGGAAATAAATAAATAGGGCAATATGATTCCAAGCCACTGATTTTATTGTTTTAAAAAGGAAGAATTTCTGGTTCTGAGGAACAAGCTCCTATTTAGAGATATGCTCGGGACTCCTTGCTGTTGTCTTTAAATTAATGATCTAACCCTTTGGCTATAAGAAGTACTTATTATACAGGTGTAAAAATGAAACAAAAGCAGTCATGTAGAGAGGAAAGAATTGCATTTCTGGGCTGGAAAGTAATCAGTCTAGCAACGTTAAAACATTGAGTGGGAAATGAATGAGAATCTTAACAAAGCATACATACACCAATTCCTGCCAATGAACCTGTGTATTCAGGCAAGTGCCAAGTACTCCAATTTAGAGACAGAATTCTTTGGACATTTTTACAAGAAGAATCATTTGCAAGTCATTTGAGCATTGAGTGCTCTAAAAAAAAATCCCACTATTTACTGCTAATATTTTATGTGGAATCATTAGAAAGAATAGATACTAACTTGTAAATTGTTGAAAAATTACATGAGATGGAATTAGTCCTGCTCAAGGCATCCACTTCTGAGTGATCCTGAATGGATCCAGTCTAAATAATGGAGAAATGAAAATGTCAGTGGTATTAGTGAAGGGAAACCTACCACTAGAAAACCATCCATCCAGAAAGTAGGAGAAAAGGCTGCAAAGTAGGCAGGGGTGGATTGGAGTAGTTACTGGGATTTTGAGAAATGTAAAGTCAAGGAGTAGAATACGGTGGGGAAACACACAAATATGACCACCTTTGCCATTTTTGATAGGTACATGTAATTAATAATTTAAGGACATGTAGGGTGACACACACCCTTAATCTTGGCACTTGGGAGGCAGGTGAGTCTGAAGACATACTTATTTACACAGTGGATTGTAGGTCAGCCAGGGCTACCCAGTAAAACCCTGTATGAAACCCCAAAATACCTCATATGCCCCACAATTACTCATTAAGGAAATGCATTGTTGTAATAAATAATTGCTGGGCATAAAGGAGATTGAAGCAGTGCAACACATAAGTCAAGATTATAGAAACATTTCATTCTTGGTGGGAACAATTGATAAAACAGCTGTAAATTTTCAAAGAAAAACAAAAGACCTAATCAGAGATATATACTAATGTAGATACTTTCAATCTTAAACCAGCAACATTCACTTTTTTTTTGTATTTTATGCATTAATTAATTTGGTGCTGTTTCTAAAAGGCCTTACCTCATTAAGGACCACTCTCAACATAATTATAAGTGGTCACAGAATCTAAGGACACTTCCATTGTAATGATTACTATGAAACAACACTGTTACTGTCTCACTTAAACAAAAGTCCTAAACGTCTTTTGATAAGTTGTCTGATTTTCCTTTTCACCAGCCACATAAATTGTCTGGAGAACTGCAATTATATTGTAAACATTTGGCTTTGACATTATTTCTAACATTATTACAATTTTCTAACAGTAAACTTAAAATTTTTGCCAGAGTATAAACAAAACCAGCTGTCCAGACCCTTTTGAAAATATGAAGACCTAGAAAGAAATCAGTGTTCTTGGATATTTCTCCTAAACAAAAACATAACAGTTCTACTGTTTGAACACTCTTCTTGGTTTTTGATTTTTTTCTTTTGATGAATCTTGTCTTTGATTATGAATTCCATATTCCTGAGTGATCATAATACTGCTGTTGTGTTTTAATTTATAGGTATATTTTTGGCAATTAGCAACACAATTAACTGCAATTGCAAGGCTTTGATTTAATTTTTAAGAACATGAGCTATGCAAAGATTTAGAGTAGCATATGGCTAGTGAGGGAAGACAGAGCAATGCTGTAAAATTTGGAGCAGTCTAGAAACAAATTCAAGTCTAGGAGATAATTTAGCTGTCTATTCATAACAGGACTGGCTTTTTCTGTTGAGAAATTTACTTCAATTTTAATTTTAAGTGCCTTATAGCAAGTTATCTAGTTGCATTCACATACCAGAGTTTCTGTAAATTTGTTAACAGTATGAATGGACATGAACAATCCACAGTCTTGACATACTCTACTAGGTGCTCCATGATGAGACTGGGCATCACTCAATTGTTTCTTCTATGTGTCCCTTTCTAAAGAATGTGACATATATGCTATGTCACACTCACTGGTATAGAAACTAGACTAGTATAGATACTACAGTCATAGAGAAACAAGAGAGGAGAGGTGGAAGAAGTGGTTGCAGATGTGAAAGACAATATAGAAGAAATCATTCGGAGTATAAGCAAGGGCCACAGGAGGAAGAGAAAAGGGCAAAAATCTTTATAAAGCATGCATCAAATAAACAAGTAGTTTTAGTATAAGTCATCCACATTGCTTTCTTATTTTCATTTGACTTTTACTGTTTTTCTAACATTTCCTATCATGATTTATCCTTTTGATTAAGAGGTGGGTTCCTTACCATTTAGTGGTTGAACTATGTTTCTTTGGATGGTGTCATTCTGGGACATAGTTAAATTACATACAGCTTTTAAAAGTTTACATTTCAATGTCTAGAGGCTGAGTAAATCCTGGGTCTTAAACACCTTGAGTTTGTTGCATTTAGATACCAGGCTCTCAAGGATCTAAATGTTTAAGTATAAATAAACTAATAATATTTATAAGAGTTTCTAAAGTATACTAGTGTCATATATTCCAATAAAAGTATTATTTGTTTCTCAGGCAATTATGGAAAGAATTAGATTTATAAAGCAAGGTAAGCTTAAATAAATTAAATAAATTATCCATTATATTTGACAGCATACTTTTAAATGAGGTTCATTCCACACTAAAACATCTGACTATTCTATTGTAATTTTATTTACTAATTCTAAAACATCAATAGATGTGTAATAAAAATCTTCACTAGCTCTCTCAGTCTGCAGATGAATACAGACTTCTTATGGAATACAAAGCATGGTCATATTTTAACAGACATTGCAATTCATCACGATAGCATTTCCTAAGATCTCAGGGAACTATAGACTATCTGTGCTATAAGCTTATAGCATCAATAATCTATATATTAGTATTCTAGTAGATTAAACAAATATCTAAGTTTTAAATACTTGGGATAATTCTTTCTAATATTCTCCTCATTTCTAAATATCTGGATTTATCTTTAGTTTCTGCTAATGGTTCTTCAACAGCTCCTCTTGGAACTTGGAAGAGATGCCAAACGCTTTTTTTGATTGACAAGGACCATGGCCTTTGAGTACTGTTCATAGGATCTTGGAATGAAAGATAATGGCTATAAGGTCATCCTATGTTCTTCCTTAGTTCAGAAACTTTTCTGCCTCTTTGGGGCAAACACTAGTCTGCATTTTCACATCATCATCTGACTAGTTCCTACTTGTTTTTCCTATTTGAGTTTAGCTACCATATTTGAGGAACCACGTGAAAACAATATTGGTCAAATTACTCTATAATTGGTGTCTCTGTCTTGACCAAACAATATGCACAACAATTTTGTATTCAATTGCAAGTGTTTACTTAAATGTTCTGCTAAAGAAAAACGCTTCTTTAAGATTGAGTCTTCTTTACCACTTACCATAACACACACACACACACACACACACACACACACACACACACACACACACTAAAAACAGGCCTCAATAATTATTGGATGAATGGATCAATAACTGATGTTTGTGCTGCTGCTCTGGAAGGTTTTTCAATGCCAAAATAATTGTCTCAGCAAGGTAAATAACAACAATTCCAAACGGAAACCATTGCATATTGCTGAAATTAGCAAATGCAGGTAGGATCCAGGCACTGTTTGTTTTCTAAATTGGTTTTTAGTACAATCTGCCCATTGGCAAAATCCCCACAGGAAAGTGCACCTTTGTAAATACAGCCAGCAGTTTCTGTTCTGCTATGACACATTATATCTGTGAAATTATCTTCATCAATAGCACTCCCAAACAAAACAATACCACTCTCTGTTAAATCTTCTATTTAGAAAAATAGGTGATGGCCAAAGCATCTAGACAACTTATCTATCAATGGATGGAACAATTCTTTTTTAAAAATTTTCAGTGGTGTTACAACAGAGGCCGTGGGTACAGAGCCAGTATTCAACTACTTGAAGCTTAAATACTTACTGGGGTTGATTATTGTTCAATTGCCCAGAATAATTAACATCTAGTCATCTGTTCAACAGTCTACCAGCCAACACCTGCCTGAAGTAACCATGGAGATTCAGACAATGCTGATGAGCTAATGAGAAGAGAAGAGAAGAGAGGCAGATCAATCCTGGCTACTTCCATGTGTCAATATGTGTTCCCCAGAGAGTGGTGGGCTGTAGAACAGGGAATAAGAAGGTTCTTGTGCTCATTTAAATTTTGCTTTGTTGAGAACTAAATAGAAATATTGAAAGAACAAATTCAAACTCAAGGATTTCCTTCTGCTTTCCAAGAACAGTACAAAATATGAATTAACTGATTCATCTAACAAAACAGTCTCTATTATCCTGTATACTTTATTATATCCTGTATCTTGTGAAACGTTCCATGGATAAGGAGTTACTCTAAACATTACAAAGAAGAACTTAGAAAATATTGAAAAATTCAGCAATATTAATAATCTATTACAATTAGGAAAAAATGCAGCAGTAGACTGGGGAGAAGGATCAGAGGTTAAGAGCATATACTGTTCTTCAAGAAGACCCAAGTTCAGATCCTAGAATTCATATTAGGCAGTTCATGAATGCCTGCTTCTCTAGTGGCAGGGAATCCAATGTCTATAGCCTCTGTAGACTCTTATTCACACAAAATTACAAATAGAATTTTTAAAAGTAATATTATTTTTTGAGATTATAATTACATATTTTTTTTCTTTTCCTTTCTTCTCTCTAAGCCCTCCTATATACTCTTCCATGTTCTTGTTCAAATTCCTGGCCTCTTTTTTTTTTTAACTTCATCACATGCACGCATGTGCATGTGCGTGTGCGTGTGCGTGTGTATGATAAATACATAAATATAACATGATTAGTCTAAATGTTACTTGTATAGTTAGTGTGCTTTTTCCTGGGAAAGACTATTTCTCTCACTCTCGGAATTTTTAGTTGCCTATAGTTTGCTGTGAAGGGTCAAGGCATTAGTAAAGTCTTTGGCTTAGCAATGACCTCGTATTTACTGCTTCTTGAGTGGTCTTGAAAATTAGAGAGATTAAATACCAACTAACTACTGTTAAGCTTTTAAGGCAAAAAAATTATGTAATTATAATCTCAAAAAATCAATTTTGTTATAAATTTTGAAAAAGTGTTTCCAACTTATCTTTCTTTTTTCTGTGAGTACCATTCATTTGAAATCTCAGGGCTATTGTTTTAAATCCAGTTATAAGAAAGGGAATTAGGTCCGGATGGAATATATGGAGAAAGATACCATAGATGTTGGGGTGGGGAAGAGACTACCTAGGTTTTTTTCAGCTGCTTTTGTATTTTCTCAATCTAGTAAATACTGGATATCTTTATGTCTTTATTTTATTTGTGTTACCTAACTATAGAATAAACTGTTGATAAACACCAAGTAATTATAAATAATATCAATTAATTCATAAATATAGATGTTGGGGAAGTCGCCATGGGAAGGGAGACATAGAGAAGCGGGAAGAGAAAGCATGTGTGCAGACAGGGAGAGAGAAAATGCAGAGAGAGGGCAAAAGGCCAACATGTCTGAATTATATAAGAAAGAGTTTGTAAAGAAGGGGAAGTTGAAACTCTAGTCTGGAAGTTCAGGGCAGAGGGCAGGGTATGCTAGCCATGCCCTGTAACAGGTAGGGACTGAGGGATGCTGGGAGAACTTGGAAGCCAAGTCCACTTTAGTATGTTAAATATGTACCTCAGGTCCCTCTCCTGGGTCTGAAACACAATAATGGCATCCAAGCCTTCAGAATTACATGTTGTTGCCTTTAAAACTTCAGTAAACAGTATTATTTTTTAAGCACTGATTTTGATAGATTTATAACAGAAAGCATTAAACATGAAAATGCTTAAGTTAAGTTATAAAATTTATAAATGTAGATTGTCACAAAACACCCCAAGACACTTGATTTAGTTTAAGTAGCCTCAAACTAATGAGGACTGATTGATTTAGGTAACACCTTTACTTACTGTACTAACATGTTTGGAATAGGACCTTGTCTTGAAAATGCAAATTGGAAATCTCACAATTATTCCAACTAACTTCTGCAATTTTGCTTCGAATACTTTTCCAGGCAATCAGAGGACATGCTTTGCTGACCTTGGGCACCACTGGTATTTGAAAGCCTTGACTACTGCCATTTACAGCTGTCAGTACTGAAAAGCTACAATCTCTACATTCTACTCTAAAGTGCAGAAATAATTTAACTATACCCGTGGCCAATTTGATTTAAAATGTAACCCTCTCAAAAACACAAGCTAGCTTTCACTTTCTAACTTTAAATGTTTCCATTGCATAAAAGTACCATTTGTCATATTAAGTTGTTGATCTATCTCCTTGTCTTAGTCACTATTCTATTGTTATGAAAAGATACCATGATATGAAGACAACTCTTATAAAAGTAAGCATTTAATTAGTCCATTCTCATCATGGTGGAGAACATGGCTGCAGGCAGGCAGGTGCTGGAGCAGTAGCTGAGTGCTACACTGAGAGAGAAAGAGAGAGAGAGAGAGAGAGAGAGAGAGAGAGAGAGAGAGAGAGAGAGAGAGAGGAAGAGAGAGACAGAGACAGCAGAGACACAGAGAGAGACAGAGAGAGAGAGACACAGAGGGAGACTGAGAGAGACAGAGACAGAGAAAGATTGAGCCTGGCATGGGTTTTTGAAACCTCAAAGCCTATCCCTAGAGTCACTTCCTCCAACCAAGCCATACCTTGTAATCCTTGTGATCTTCTCAAAGCATTCTACTCTTCCTGGTGACTAAGCATTCAAATATAAGAGACTGGGGACGGTGGCAATCTTATTCAAACCACCATCTTCCTCAAGTCAGATTGTAACATTTTACAGGGAAGGGGGTGTGATTATTTTGTTTTATGTTTTGGTTCTTTTTTCTTTGTTTATTTATTCCACCTCAAGGAATTAACAATGGAACCTGATATAGTCCATATGGATGGGATACACAATGAATATTTAAATGTACATTCACAATTTAGAGCTTTACAAAGGTTTATAGGAGTGAAATAAATTTAGATTTAGAAAAGGTTCAAGTGGACAAAAAAGAATAATCTAATATATGGAAAAGAATAGGACCGAGGGGAAAACAACTGGATGATCACCAATTGTCTCAGAGGCAGGTGTAAAAGATAAATGAGAACAAGGAGACTTGAGTAAGAGGTACACGATGAGCTGGTGACAGTTTTGGATAGTTTATCTGTGAATGTATCCTCATGTAGGAAGTGGAGAGTATTGAGATTTTGTGGGTTTGCTAGAAGATATGTATAGCTGTGGGTAGAGGAAGCCCAGCACTGTTTTGTCAAGGTTATTTGATATAGCCAAATCATTTATGAGAGAAAAGAAAAAGAATTAGAAATCTCTGCCTGACTTTGACCTTGTAAATCCTATAAAGTCACATAGGAAAGAGCAGTTCTCTGGAGGAAGCCATGTCTTAATACAAAGTGGGTAGGGGGGTATCTTAATCTTCAGGATCATTCTGGAATGTAATGCTTAGATAAAGTTCAACATCAAGGGCCAGCACTGCCAACCTGAAAAGTAAAGTTACTTGCAAAATATTAGACAAACACTTATACATATGGATTGCATCGTATAACTTACCAAGTCCATCCTATTACATCTTTTTCTCCTTAGAGCTCTGTGGTTCCATGTCCACTTTGCTGCATTCATATAATTATCACAAATACTAGCCACAAAGGGTAAAAGTGAAGACGTGGTGTGTGAGCAGCCTGCCGTTTTTCTCCCAGTGCATCTCCCTCAGGAACAGTATACAGATGATTGGCATGACATTGCATCAGAGAAGTCTTTCTAATGGCCCTCAGAAACCCAACAGCATCCTGTCCTCATCACTTGGCTCTGCTATATTTTTCTCAGTATCTCAGTTCGACAATCCATTCCATCATCATCTGCCTCACTCTATTATAGATCCTTCATTGTTGTTCACTGCTGTTGTTATCTCCAGATCTCATAAAAGCTTCTCACATGGTATAGGAATTCTATAAATATTGCTTGAGATTTAAACTTCTCTATACAACTATTTTTATCTGGGACATTAGAAGGAAAAAATGAGAGCAAAAGATCAATATCATTAATCTATTTTTTCATATATTTTCAAGACGATTTCCCTGTAAAGTAAAATATTGGAATTTTTTGGTACAAATTATGACACTGAGATAAATGCTATAATATCTTGCTTACATTTTAAGCTATACTCAAGAGAGAATCGTTTTGGATTTCATCTGTCATTTTATATTCAGCATCTGCTACATGTTAGCATAACTTCAGTAGAAAATGCTTAGGTTTCTTTAATTTCAGTCAACTGGGCCCCTAGTCATTACAGTAGACTCCATGGGTGGAGTTTAGAAGAAAAGCTGGCAAAAATAAGATAGCTGATAATAGAAAAATCTTATGAAAGACAAAGCTATTTATTCATGCTTTGAAAAGGGTAACATTGTAAAAGGATGTGGCGGATTAAATGAGAAATGTCCTCCCTAGGTTCTATTATTTGAAAACTTGGTCCTTAGTTGGTGGTATCCACTGGGAGAAGTTTAGCACATGCAACTTTGACAGAGGTTGTCTTTGAGAGCTTATAGCCTTGTACTTACCTCCAGTTTGTTTCATACTTACTTACTTTCTGTTTCATACTTACGTTTGAGAAATGTGTTCTCTCTTTCTGATCCTGTTGTTCTGAGTGACACTTGCTGCCATACTTTCTTGCCATGATGAACTCTCATCCCACTGGAAACACGAGCCCAAATAAACCCCTCCCTCTATTCATTGCCTTGGTCATGATATTTAATCACAGCAATAAGAAAGTAACAATACAAAGAGCCCCCACAAAACCAAATGATAGAAGTAGCATGAAATCTGTCTTAAATGCTTAGCAGTCAAATCTGAGCACACATCTCAGTATCTTTGAATCATATCCAGTTACATAGAAAATATCAATGGGATTCCACTCTCAACAATGACTGTGGCTGAGAGAAGGAAGCAAGACCGTAAGAAACCTCCAGGCACAGCAGAACAGACACAAGTTTCATTTATCTATGAATCAAATGAGTAAGTTCCTCATTTGATCAGTGACCTAGGGATGAATATATATAAAATATACTAATGTAGTCCAAATATAGACAAACTATAAAGCATTTGAATGATACAAACAGTTTTGATCTTAACAATAGTTAATTGTGTATATTAAAATTTTAAAAATATTTATCTCTGATACATTTATGTCGACTTGATACCAATAATTTGTGAAAAATAAAAATAGACTGTAGTATTTGTTTCTAGAGAGCAGATTGCTAGAATGCATATGAAACATTGTAATATTCATAGCCATTGTAATATCCAAATCCTTTCTTAACTGGTTGAGAATAAGACCATTACAAGAATTTAAAGCCAAATCTGAAGCAAACTTTAATTAAATACTGGTCGGAGTAATGGATTTGGGCCAGGTCCATTCCACAGTTCCCAGGAATGTATCCATGAGTCACATTTTGCAGAGACTTTAAAAGGGTAAGTCACAGGGCCACTGTATTTGCTATCAGATCCAATCAAGGGCAAGCATATATCTTGACGTACTTCCTGCCTTTGTATCCCTTGCCCATACCTAGGCAAGAGCAAGCATACATAGTGCCGCATACCTCCCATCCACAAATGATCAAGCACATCCAGTGTAGTTGGGTCAAACAATTTGTTTAGGGGAGTGGAAATGTCTGGTTTGTTATCTTCTATAATTAATAGCCTACAGCATCTTAGGAAGTATCTGTTCTTGAACAAGGGGCTTACAGGTTACAGTCATTGTTTTTTAATTTTGTTATTGTTGTTCATGGGTCTCTTAGACACAGTAATTAAAACGTAAATCATAACTTTGGCGATCTTACTTCTAGTATGTTATCACTCTCCCTGTCCTCTAAAACTATAGAGATCTGGGAGTAAGATTATTGTAAGCAAGGGTGCAGTAAAATCACAAAACTAGGCTTTTCCCTAGGTAGAAATAAAGGTTTATTAGAGAGTAAACTGCCACTGCCAACAGTAACTCTCATAGAGGGTGGTATGTGGATAGAGAGAACAAAATGGTAGAAAAGCAAGCTGATTTTATATAGCAGCAAGGTATACAGACTATTTGAAATCAACCAGGAACTAGATGTCCTTGTACAAGGTAAGTTGAACTTTGGGGCAGATTAAGAATGTTCCTGATAAACAGAAACCACCTTAAAGACACCTGCTTTTCTATGAAACAGAAACTCACCTTTTGGTTTGTTTGTCTAATAACATTCCTTCTGTTTGGGACATTGTCACCAGTACTGCCATTTTGGGATGTCACTTGAGACCTGACAAACATGTGAAGTATCTTTCAAGATTATTCACCAGACAAAAAAAATTGCAAACAACCTCAACTGTCTATTAAAATGCATTATTTTAAAAAGATCACAGGATATCAACGCACCAGAAGTGTGTATGTGTGTGTGTGTGTGTGTGTGTACACATGTGTGAGCACTTGAGCATGGTGTAAAAGGCTGGGACAATCCATAAGAATGTAAAATGTCCAGATATGGGTTGGAAATTTCCAAATAAAATCCCTGAAACTCAGGCCTAAATACTCAGGCCTTCTGCTGGCCTGCTTTGATCATTCAGGCTGGAACATCATCTTGTTCTTCCACCACCACTGAAACTTCATTCTCATATTGTCAAACTTTCTAATAGTTTCATTCATTTCAATTTCAAAATGCTTGCAAACACAGATATTAGTTAAGATACGGGGCATATATATCAATGCAGATGTTCTGGAGAAAGGGGCCAGTATTCTCTTGTGGAATGAATGGACTGGAGTCAGATGTACATCTGAATATTTAGCCACATGTAGGGTCCAGAACTGACCAGGTAAAAAGACACCTGCACCTCCCACTTTTTCCCCTCCTGCCCTAGCTGGTCTTGGAAGAGGATTCAAGGCATCATTGGTGGGGAACTGAGTGCTTTAGAACTCAGGATACAAACTGCATACCTGGGTTGTGTGCTTCCTATAGGAAAAGCATTTCAAATTAAGAGATTAGGTCTAATCAGGGATTTACTCAGGACCTCAGAGTTGACTTTAAGTTAGAGTGACCTTTCCACCCTTTTATTCAATGCAGAGGAAGAAGGCTTAAATGTCACCATGGCATTTGCATGCTAATAGAATATTCAAGAGTGAACTGGAGCCAGGAAGGAAGGCTGCAAGAATTTAGATGTCCAGGCTAGGAAAGGGGCTGGCAGAGTCAAAAAGGTCATGGATTGAAAACAAGGGACAAGTTTCTCAGCTTCTGGCCAGCAGACACTTCTAGAGCTAAGGAAAAGCAACTACAGAAGTTTTTAGTGGGTACAGTTTGTAGTTAGAAGCCAACATCATTTTCCCAATTAGCATTCAAGGGAATCTTGCCTTTTTCTCTCCCCCGGTCTACTGACCATTTTCATTCACTTTATGCTACCTTGCTTTCACATTTAAGCACCACGTTCTCAATTTATTGCAAACTATAAAAATGACAGAAACAAAGATTCCAAAAGCTTTTTAGTGCATGATTTGAACTGTAATATTTTTCTCTCAAAGCACAAATCCTACTTTCCCATTAATCACATTCCCATTCAATTACTATAAAAAGTGTCAACTCTTCATGCAAAGGGTAGCCAGAATCAATCAAGATCAATATATAATATAGATTGCATATATGACATATATACAAGGAAGAGCATACACACACACACACACGCACACACACACACATATATATTTCTTCTATTATAAATATGAAATACCATTGTGTATGCAAATGAATTTATTCCCTTTTAATACAATCAGAGATTTTGTCAATTTAATTAACCTGCCTGATGCTAAAGCTCATGGAGAGCAAAATAAAAAGAATCAGTATTTAGATTTTCATTCATAAAATCCTGGGAAGTAGGGTCCAGTTTTCTTGTCAAGTAACATATAATAATAATGATGATAACAAATAAAAGCAAATACAATAAACTGTACTATTTTTAAAGCTCTTTCTATTGTAACAGCCTATGATTCACCAAAGAATGATCTCCCTGACTCAAAAAGTAAATAAAACCAAAGAGTGTTTTATTCTGCAGAGGTCCAGCATCCCGGGGTTTCCCATTCTGAGATGGAGACAACCAAGTGAGCTCCCAAGCCCAATTTAAAGCACATTAGGTGAATTCTGGGGTAGGTGATCTTTATCTTGCTCTATCTCTAGGAACATTCTAGAACCATTACTGGGACATGGGGACTGAAATCTGTTGCTGGGGAGGTCTAGATACTGTTGCTGATCTGTTGTCCTTGCTTCAGGTTGTTGGGGCAGCTTCTGATGGCAGGCAGTTTCTGGCTAGTTGCCTGAAGCCTGAGTTGTTGTTATTGTTGTTGTTGTTGTTGTTGTTATTGTTGTTTTTTCTAGTAACTGACTTGCCTAGTTTTGCCCACACTTACCCAGTTCTTAGGCCCAGTCTCCTGAATTGCCAATTTGAAGCCTGCCATGGTATATGACAATAGCCTTCTCACCATAACCTAATGATATGATTGAGTGTATTTTAATTTCCATTTTAAGGATGGAACATCTTACTCAAGACCCCATAGTAAAAAAAATAAAGGTGGGATCAAACTCAGGTCAAACTTCAGGAATCAATGACTTTAAGTATTGTATTCTATTTTAACTAAGTTGATGATTCTTCCCAATTCTTAAGCTACTACTGCTTTTCAATCATTTGTTTCCTACCAGCTCCCAGGGTAGCTGGGTACAGGGACTTGTGAGGAATCAACTCTCCATAGACATTTAGTCTTGGTTACTATCATAAGATTATCTCACGATCTTTCTCTGGACCCAATTTAATACTGATTGTTTATTTTGTGAGTGTGTGAGAGGCGGAGGGAGAGAGGGAGAGGGAGA